>NC_041386.1:265542094-265550258 GCF_002162155.2 Triticum dicoccoides | reverse complement strand
GTGGTGTGGAGGGCTGGATGAACAGTAGACGATGGAGGGGTGCCCGTGGAGGGGTGGTTGAACAGGACCCCGTGGTGTGGAGGGCTGGATGAACAGTTTACGATGGAGGGGTGGTTGAACAGTAGCCGGTGGAGTAGCGCACGGTGGAGGCTGGATGAACAGGAGCCCGTGGAGGCTGGATGAACAGGAGCCCGTGGAGGCTAGAGGAGGTCGATGGTGGAGATGAACAGTATCCCGTGGAGTCCCGTTTTGCGGTACGCCACACCCCTCCCGATGAACAGGACCCCCATTTCGACCATAGTTCTCCAACACAAGTCCGTTTCCTCCGTTTTGCGATACGCCACACCCCTCCCGATCAACAGGACCCCCGTTTCGACCGTAGGAGGTCCGTTTCCTCCGTTTTGCGGTACGCCAGACCCCTCCCGATGAACAGGATCCCGTTTCGACCGTGGCTGGTCGAAGACAAGGCCGTTTCCTCCGTTCTGCGGTACGCCAGGCCTCGTTTCCATCGCCTGTTCCGTCCAAGCCCTCCCGATGAACACGACGCATTCCGTTGCCTCCCCATGAACACGACGCATTCCATTGCCTCCACATGAACACGACGACGACGCTGTTTCCCCGTTCCGACCCAGCCATGTACACGAGCCGTCGCCGTACGTATGCACGAGTAGGCGTTCGAGACCCTGCCCGTATGTACACATACATGGCCGTATTTTCTTTCTTGCACCCTGGCCGTTGTACATACGTGTAAATGCTACGTGCGCGCCTCTACTACGACACGTGGCGCCTCTACTATGACATGTGTGGGCCTCTACATCGACCAATATGTAGGTACACGTTCGCGACCAGAATGACAACGCTACGTACGCTTCGACCAGGTGGGCCCCGACTGTCAGGCACTTCCTTGCCAGCAGTCAGTGGGCGAATCGTTTTGTTTTTTTTGCCCGGACGCACTTCCTTACGTGCGAAGATGTAGCTGGTGGGTCCCAACGATCAGGAGGGTCGTTTTTTTCGCGAAATACAGTGGCCCATTGTCAGGACCCCGACTCAATGCCACATCGATCTAGCATGTAACACCTCATATCACTTTGCGGCCTCACGCACGGTATCCCCACGGGTGTCGCATTACCTTTGCCCGGGACCGTTTGCGCCTTTTGGCACACGTATATGACAGTGTCGCTAGCATCCATATGATAAGGAGCCCGGGCTGACATGGCTAGTCGTAAACCCAAAGTGGCACAGACTTACAGGGACAGGCATCCATGACCCAGCATCGAACGTGTCGGTCATCAGCGAGTGAATCCAGGCTGTAGCACTGGGCTAGCAGGACTCCGGTGAACCGGGCTGTAGCGGGCTAACAGGACTCCGGTATTCATCGCGTGACATTTCCCCGAAGGGACAGACACAGGAACGAAGAAGGACACATGCCAGCCAGCCTAAGTGTCCCGGAGCAGTAGCAAGCTACCATGGCTCGGTGGAAACACTAGGAGACATTTCCCGGTAAGAGAGGCTACCAAGGATAAACAACTAGGTTGTCAGATCCCACACATACCAAGCATTTCAATAACATACACACAATATGCTCGATATGTGCAAATACAACATGGCATCACAACATGACTCTACAACTCAAGTATTTTAATCAATAGGCTCCGAGGAGCGAGATATTACAAACATGGGTCTCACGACCCAACAATCAGAGCATACAAGTCAAAGCACAAGCGGAAGCTATCATGTCTGGGTACAGACATCTATAAATGAAAAAGGCCGAGAAGCCTGACTATCTATCAGATCCTGCCGAGGGCACAGGATCGTAGCTGAGGTAACAAGCTAAACGTCGAAGTCCACGTGGAACTACTAGTGAGACTGAAGTCTCTCTGCAAAAACATAAAATAGGCAAACGTGAGTACAAATGTACCCAGCAAGACTTACATCAGAACTAACTACATATGCATCATTATCAACAAAGGGGATGGTGGGGTTTAACTGCAGCAAGCCAGCTTTGACTCGGTGGCTATCCTAAACTACGACTGCAAGCGACTCTTTTGAGGTGGCGCACACGAGTCCACATATTCACCATATCAATACACCACTATGGATCCGCTCCCGTCTCCCTACGAGAACGCCATCCATAGCACTCACGCTTATCTTGCGTATTTTAGAGTATCCACTTTCACTTGTCTATGAACTGATATAAGCAACCCAGAAGTCCTTTACCGCGGACACGGCTATTCGAATAGATCATATTAACCCTGCAGGGGTGTACTTCTTCATACATGTTTCCACCACTTAGCGTCTGCACACGACATGTGCTCGGCAGACTTCAAGCGAAAGCCGACGTGGGTGTAGATCACGACCTACCTAAACACTCAAGTCTCTAGTCCAGGTTTATCGCCTATTCGGGTTCCATCCATGAGGAGATCCGGCCGGAGTTTCGCTCACAGCCCCAAACGATGTGAATAGGGTTCCGTGACACCAAACGGGCGCCCGGTATACCCGGCCACGTGCCTACCGCATCACAGCCCACCCCTACGGTCAGCGCTGTCCACGGCCTCCAGCATACTACAAACACCAGAAACTACTTGCAACTCCTGGACAGAGAGCTAGGGTGAATAAGAAGTCGAGCGGGGTCATATTTCAGGGCCCAATGTATGGTAGTAACTGAATCATGGATCACAAACACAGAACTCAGTTCCTGAGGACGGCTGCAATGAGACAACCCACCATGTACTCCTACATGGCCTCTCACCGCTACCTTTACCAAATCGTGTTCACACACTTAGCTCACACACAGTAGGACATGTTCACACGCCTGTGATTCATCCCCGATGAATCAGACCTGACTCAACTCTAAGCAGTAGCAGGCATGACAAACAAGCATGAATGAGTAGGCACAACAGGGCTCAAACAATTCCTACTCATACTAGTGGGTTTCATCTATTTACTGTGGAATGACAGGTCATGCAAAGGATAAAGGGGTTCAGCTACCGCAGCAAGTAACAGATGAATCGTTGTTGTCCTAATGCAGTAAAAGAGAGCAGGAGCGAGAGAGTAGGATTGTATCGGAATGAACAAGGGGGTTTTGCTTGCCTGGCACTTCTGAAGATAACATTGAGTCTTCATCAGTGTCAACGATCACATCATCGGTATCACGTCTATCGAGAGGGGACAAATACCGGCAACACAGAAAGGAACACAATCAATGCAATGCACAATATGATGCATGCTCATGACATGGCAATATGAATGTGTTTGAGCTAATGCAACTAGCAACAGATTAAATGAAGTTGGTTTGAATATAAGATTCAAATTCGAACTCCATATGTGATTATTTAAATGCCCTTTAAACGATTTGTGCTAAACAGCACCTATAAGTTGTTCTAACATGCATGAAAATGGTACATATGGATTCCTTGAATTTTTCTGATAATTTTTCATATATAAATTATTTAATTTGGAGTTACGGTTAATTTTCTATGATTTTTAGAAGTTTTAGGCATTTTCTGAAATTTCTTATATAAAAATAAATTCAGAAAATAAGTTACTGCGTCAGCATGACGTCGGCATGACGTCAGCAAGTCAAAGGCGTCGACCAGGTCAAACCTGACCAGTGGGGTCCACTGGTCAGTGACCCAGTCAACTAACCAAGTTAGTTAGCCCTAACTAACTTAGTTAGCCGGGCGGGGCCCGCATGTCAGTGGCTCACCTAATTAACTAAATTAATTAACACTAACTAACCTAGCACTAACTAAGCAGGCGCCTGGGCCCACACGTCAGGGGGTCAAACCCCGGGTCAACTCGCCGGAGTTGACCCGCGACTTGTCGCCGGCGACGCCAGCAACGGCGGAGGGCGTCGGAAACGCTCCTTCGACGACCAAATCAGCGACTGAGGGGCTCTACGCGTAGCTGGGAGTCGCCCGCATCCATTTATGCAAACGGAAGGGGCTGAGGTGGCCCGAGCTCACCGGAACGGGGCCCGCGGTGGCGACCGGAGCACGGCGAGGTCGGGGTTGGCGCTAGAGGGCACGGCAGGTCGCACGGGTGGGCGCGCTCGGCTCCTGGAAGGGTGCTGAGCACGTTGCCGTGCTCGGGGGTTAGCTACGGTGGCTCTAGCCCCGTCTGCGTCATCGCCGGCGGCGAGGAACGGTCGGCTCCGACAGTCGGGGCGGTTAGAAGGCACGGACGGGCACGGGGAGAGAGGGGAAATGGACAGGGGCTCACGAGGGGTCGGGAGAGAAGCTCGGTGGGCTCGGGGAAGCCTCTGCAACGGCGAATTGACGACGGCGATCTCCGGGCACCGGAGATGAGGATGACGACGCTCCGGTCGACTGCGGCCTCCTCTGGTCGCGTGCGTCGCGTGTGTAGCTCCACGGGGTCAGGGCGGAGCTCAGGGATGCATAGTGGGAGCGAGGGGGTGGTTGTGGCCCCGGTAAACGGCGTCGGCGGCGATGGGCTCCGCTCGGGAAGGGAGCAGAGAGGGGAGGGAGATCCAGAGAGCGAGGGAGAAGTGAGAGGGGGTCGGGGAGGCACGTGGCGTCGTCCGGGGCGTCGCTGGGGAGGCCAGGGAGGAAGCAGGAGGTGGCCGAGCAGGGTGGAGGTGGCGCGCGCGGCGGTGTCGCAGTGTTCGTCCTCCTGGCAAGGAGGAAGACGACAGGGGAGGGGGGGGCGGCGGTGGGCTGGGCCAGCGGGAGGAACTGGGCCGGCTGGGCTGGACAGGTAGGCGCCAGGTAGGCTCTGTTCTTTTTATTTTCTGTTTTCTATTTTGTTCTGTTTTGTTTTGGTTTAATAAAATACTAAACCATTTTATAAAATCCTGAAAATAATTATGTGGCTAGAACTAAAATATACCAAACCACATAAAATGTTCCAGAATTATTGGACATATATTAATTATATATAAAATATAAATCCAATGCAATTAGTTATTGAATTAATTCAAATGGCCAAAACAAATATTTCTGTGACCCCAAAAATATTGGTTTAAATTTTACCTCTTACCAATATTTCCATGGAATAACAGGAACATTTTTTTTGGACACATTTGAGAAGATTTAATTGTTGGTTATTTTTAGAGGTTTCTGAGGCTTTTGAAAATTCCTCAATTCAAATTTCATTTGAATTTAAACATGATGCACACACCAGACAGCACCAGAAGCTAGGGATGTGACAACTCACCCCCACTAAACAAGAATCTCGTCTCGAGATTCAAGCGTAGGGTAAGGTGAAGGGGAAACGCAAACTAGTATAATCTTCACGATCCAGGTGGCACTTCAAATGAACGTTGATTTGAACACCATTATTGTCTTGAAGTCTTGCTCTGAGAAATCCTGTCAACATGACATGGAGGGAAAAAGGAGACTCTAGAAGGGTCGATCTTCTTGAAGATCGAACAACTCACGGAATGAGACATAGGACCATCTCTCGGGTTGAGACACGAGATACACATCAAGAGGGGTGGAAAGAAACGGATGACGAAGGTTCACTAGGTGGACAACAATTCCACACTTAAGAAGGTGGTAATCGGTTGTCAACGTAGCGAGGAGTTGAGTTGCCATGATACCACAACGAGACACCTTCGGAACCGTGACTCGTAGATATCTCCCCTTAAGTGGCAAAAGAATTACCTTTGATTCAGAGATCATTGAAACTCTTTATACCAGCTTAAGGCAAATCATAATCGATCATTTAGAGGGGTTCGGTAGAATGGCATACTCAAACTTGGATGATGTGGATTACCTTGTTGAAGACAACATAATGGATGAATTTTGCTTATCACCAGAAATGGAAGAGACCCATGGTAGAATGGCACATTGGCGGTGCAAGCTGGGAACAAAATGCAAATGCTGGGAATGATTCTGGTAACTGGGGAAGAACCCAACAATAGAGAGTGAATTCACTGTTGGAGTGGTTATAGCATAACCGAGGAAATCTGGGGCAATCCCAGCTAGTGCCGATGATAAGACGTAGCGCTTGTGCGTGCTCTCAAGAACTTGAGCATTTCCACAATCATCAAGGTTTTATCAACAACCGCGTCAAGGGTGCTGACAACACAACATACTACCATGATGAATAGCGATGGACGATGCAGATGCGAAGGAGGATAACACTTTCTCATATTTCACCTTAGCGAGGCCAAGCAAATAAAATCTGGATGATCGACCGAGAGACATTTAGCACTCCGCTTCTAATGTTCTCCTTGATGTGCTAGTATAACCCATTCATAGATATGGTTTGATATCTAAAACATCAAGTAAAAGGTCGGACTTCGGGAACACAAAAATCCATAGGGGCAACTAGGGAGTAAATCCTACGAAATCCCTATGGGGGGGGGTGGCCAACTTCCTCAAACAAGATAGTATAATAATAGGTCTACCGGATGGGTGTGTTGGCCACGACATCCACCTTACCGGTTATCGAGAGACCAATATTATAGTTCTTAGGGAAATGTTCCAACCATCATATCTGCCTGAGATTCAGCTCTGGTTGGTGTTAGGATATTCCAGGCTCATCGAGTCTTAGGAAGAAAAATGAAAGTTTGCAACACAAATCGACGAGATGACGTTGCGGGATTCTCGGGAGATGAACTACGATAGCAAGCTCCAAAACATGAGCTGGTTCTGCTACAAACATGTGAACACGTTGTCCCAGACAAGCATGACCACGTGGTAGTCTTATAATAAAACACTACCGAGTTCAGGAGGGGGAACCATCAACGAGGGTATCGAAGTTCTTTCATAAGTCTGGATTAGCTCTTATGAAGGAACTCCTTCTCCTTGAACAAATCAATCAGTGGCTTGGTGTGCTAGGGATACATATAGATTGAAGGTTGCAAGTCTTCAAACCACAGCATTCTTCGCACGTGTGCATGACTGACTTGCGATGATTCCAGAGGAAGCAACATTGACTTTCTCGAGTCCACGGCGGCAACTTGCATCAAATGCATATGAACTAGAGGAAGTCACTTCTTACATCCGAACATATGCTTCATGAGCTAGCATGAACAAATGCTTCAAAAGTTTCCAACACTAACTTATTGTCCAACAAAATCATGGAGGAGATAAGGATGTTGTCAATGGGCTCAACAACAATTCTTCCGGGTTTCCTCTTAAAAGGAATTCCATAGTTAAGTGAACAAGTGATAGCATTGGTCAGACCCAAAAGATATAATGGTGTATGCTCGAGGGATCAACCACGAGTAAGACAACATTACGAACATCATTGGTTCCGACTTGATTTGACGATAGCCCACACTCAAATCAAAGGATTGATAAGACAATAGGTCCAGCAACTGATCACAAGGACCAATCGATGAAGATATCATCTTTCTTCAACACACACTACACAAGAATATCCCTTTGGAACGAACTAAGTCAGGCAAGCTTTTATCTTCCAACCCTCCAAGTTGTCGTTTAGCTTAACCAACTAGCTCAGGGATATCTAACACCGATTCTTGGAGAGAAGGTGGTTCACAAGAAACCAACTTGATCACGGGCTCAAGATAACGGTCAGGTGACGACCTGGTAGTACTTCCGAGAAGATCTTCGGAAAATCACGAACCACCGATACGTTACTAAGCTCGAGAACAATCTTGCTTTTCAGGGCAAGATGATATGATCAAATGAGCGAGGACTTGACAAATCCTAACTCATCAATCAAAGAGTGCACCAGGAAATAAGGACTAGGTAGCACGATCAATCTTAGAATGGTGATTCAATAACCAACATACTAAGAATAAAATTATTATCCTTTAACTACCAAGCAACAGAGTTGCTAGCAGTATTGATTTCACACATCACAATTCATTTGTCGGTATTCCGGTTGCATCAACACGAGGGCCGAGGAATGAACAGTGATGGCAAGAAGTATCACTGTACCAAGAGTTCATGGGATGGTGTGCAATTCCTATAACAATCTCGATATAAAATATGTAATACTCCAAGGTAGAGCAGAACCAAAAGCTGGATTGGCATTTGATCTGCGGAATACAACTACTTTGACCCAATCCTAGATATGGAAGAGGTACTGGAGTTTGTTTCTCCTAGTCATTCCGGAATAGAATGGCTTGACAGACCACAAGAGTCATAGGCATCGATGAACGAACGCACGCATACTCTTGACTATCAATTGATAGACGAGGGTCAGAATGCAACTAAAGAGAACAACT
>NC_041386.1:265534853-265542084 GCF_002162155.2 Triticum dicoccoides | reverse complement strand
GATGACGAAGGTTCACTAGGTGGACAACAATTCCACACTTAAGAAGGTGGTAATCGGTTGTCAACGTAGCGAGGAGTTGAGTTGCCATGATACCACAACGAGACACCTTCGGAACCGTGACTCGTAGATATCTCCCCTTAAGTGGCAAAAGAATTACCTTTGATTCAGAGATCATTGAAACTCTTTATACCAGCTTAAGGCAAATCATAATCGATCATTTAGAGGGGTTCGGTAGAATGGCATACTCAAACTTGGATGATGTGGATTACCTTGTTGAAGACAACGTAATGGATGAATTTTGCTTATCACCGGAAATGGAAGAGACCCATGGTAGAATGGCACATTGGCGGTGCAAGCTGGGAACAAAATGCAAATGCTGGGAATGATTCTGGTAACTGGGGAAGAACCCAACAATAGAGAGTGAATTCACTGTTTGAATAGGTCATAGCATTGCCGAGGGGACTGAGAGGAATCCCAGTTAGAGATGATGATAACACGTAGTGCTTGTGCGTGCTCTCAAGAACTTGAGCATTTCCATAATCATCAAGGTTTTATCAACAACCGCGTCAAGGGTGCTGACAACACAACATACTACCATGATGAATAGCGATGGACGATGCAGATGCGAAGGAGGATAACACTTTCTCATATTTCACCTTAGCGAGGCCAAGCAAATAAAATCTGGATGATCGACCGAGAGACATTTAGCACTCCGCTTCTAATGTTCTCCTTGATGTGCTAGTATAACCCATTCATAGATATGGTTTGATATCTAAAACATCAAGTAAAAGGTCGGACTTCGGGAACACAAAAATCCATAGGGGCAACTAGGGAGTAAATCCTACGAAATCCCTATGGGGGGGGTGGCCAACTTCCTCAAACAAGATACTATAATAATAGGTCTACCGGATGGGTGTGTTGGCCACGACATCCACCTTACCGGTTATCGAGAGACCAATATTATAGTTCTTGGAGAATGTTCCAACCATCATATCTGCCTGAGATTCAGATCTGGTTGGTGTCAGGATATCCCAGACTCATCAAGTCTAGAAAGAAAAATGAAAGTTTGCAACACAAATCGACGAGATGACGTTGCGAGATTCTCGGGAAATGAACTACGATAGCAAGCTCCAAAACATGAGCTGGTTCTGCTACAAACATGTGAACACGTTGTCCCAGACAAAACATTATCACATGGTAGTCTTACAACAAAACACTACCGAGTTCAGGTGGGGAACCATAATCGAGGACATTGAAGTCCTTGCATAAGGCATGCTCTTAAGAAGGAACTTCTTCTCCTTGAACAAATCAATCAGTGGCTTGGTGTGCTCGGAACCCATATGGAATGAAGGTTGCAAGTCTCCAGACCACAGAATACTTCGCACATATGCATGACTGACTTGGGATGATTCCAGAGGAAGCAAAACTAACTTTCTCAAATTCACGGCGGCAACTTTCACCAAATGCACGTGTATAAAAGGAAGTCACTCCTTTCATCAACAAATACTTCATGAGCTAGCATGAAGAAAATGCTTTCAAAAATTTCCAACACTAGCTTAATGTTCAACAAAATCATGGAGGAGATAAGGATGTTGTCAATGGGCTCAACAACAATTCATCTTGGTTTCCTTTTAAAAGGAATTCCATAGTTAAGTGAACACGGTGATAGCATTGGTCAGACCCAAAAGATATAATGGTGTATGCTCGAGGAATCAACCACGAGTAAGACAACATTACGAATATCGTTGGTTCTGATTTGATTTGACGATAGCCCATACTCAATCAAGGGTTCGGGTAAGATAATAGATCCAACAACTGATCACAGGGACCAATCGATGAAGATATCATCTTTCTTCAACACACACTACACAAGAATATCCCTTTGAAACGAACTAAGTCAGGCAAGCTTTTACCTTCCAACTCTCCAAGTTGTTGTCTAGCTTAACCAACTAGCTCAGGGATATCTAACACCGATTCTTGGAGAGAAGGTGGTTCACAAGAAACCAACTTGATCACGAACTCAACATAGCGGTCAGGTGACAACCCGGTAACACCTCCAAGAAGATATTTGGAAAGTCACGAACCACCGGTATGTTACTAAGCTCGAGAACAATCTTGCTTTTGAGGGCAAGACGATATGATCAAATGAGTGAGGACTTGACAAGATCCTAACTCATCAATCGAAGGGTGCACCGAAATAAGGACTAGGTAGCACGATCAGTCTTAGAAGGATGATTCGAAAACCAACATACTAAGAATGAAATTATTATCCTTTAACTACCAAGCAACAGAGTTGCTAGCAGTATTGATTTCACACATCACAATTCATTTGTCGGTATTCCGGTTGCAACAACACGAGGGCCGAGGAATGAACAGTGATGGCAAGAAGTGTCACTGTACCAAGAGTTCATGGGATGGTGTGCAATTCCTATAACAATCTCGATATAAAATATGTAATACTCCAAGGTAGAGCAGAACCAAAAGCTGGATTGGCATTTGATCTGCGGAATACAACTACTTTGACCCAATCCTAGATATGGAAGAGGTACTGGAGTTTGTTTCTCCTAGTCATTCCGGAATAGAATGGCTTGACAGACCACAAGAGTCATAGGCATCGATGAACGAACGCTCGCATACTCTTGACTATCAATTGATAGACGAGGGTCAGAATGCAACTAAAGAGAACAACTCAAAGGAACATATAACTTTCTGAGTTGTGGATGCATAGATTAGTATGTCGAACCAAGTTCAACATATTTCTTCCGGATAACCCATGCAGAAAGGTAGAACTGGCAGAGTCACGATTTATGAATGGAGAACTCCTCAAGAGTACTCTAATTGTGATTTTTTTTGATCCAATAAACATCTGCCATAAGTAGTTCATGGTATTTGGAAGAAGAAGATACCACGGACTTCAAGGACTATCGCAAAGGTTACTAATATCCTAAAGGCACTAGCAATTACTATCAACATGAAGTAGGTAGAGTGAATCTCGGGTTCAGAACCCAGGAGTAGAATACCTACTACTAAGTAGCATCACGGGATGCTTCCGAGAATAAAGGCCAGAATCATCACACTGGAAACACAAATCATGGCTAAATTACTAGATGATCCCCTAGGACACCTAGGGTCATAATAATATCTCCAACATATTTGTCGAGGCAACAGAGTACCTCAACTCACCGATTAGTGTGGTTAATCTGGCCCAAAGGAACATTGAAACCAGAGGGAAAGGATTTTGCAAATGCATCAGACTATTTAGAAACCTGGAATGACTCGGACAGCATAACGGCTGTAAATGCTCAGAAAAGATTTGAGACATTCACAAAAATGGTGGCATAACCACTCAGAAGCACAATATCAAGGTTTCGAGATCAACAATTAACATACGGAAGTAGTAGGAACTGAACTGAGACTTAAACCCAACAATCTTATAAGTCTACGGATTAGTAACACGTGATCCTGATAGAAAGAAGAGATAGCCTAGTTCTTAATCCCCGCAGGAAAGATAAGATAACTCAGATCAGAAGGGCATGAGGTATAAGGAGTAAAAAGAGCCTTACGTTCCATCCCACAATCAATTCCCTTATATAACTAAAGAATTTTCTAGACTCAACTTCGACCGGTTTGGCTTGGTAATCCTACAGGCAGTCAAGCTCTGATACCAACGCTGTCAGGACCCCGACTCAATGCCACATCGATCTAGCATGTAACACCTCATATCACTTTGCGGCCTCACGCACGGTATCCCCACGGGTGTCGCATTACCTTTGCCCGGGACCGTTTGCGCCTTTTGGCACACGTATATGACAGTGTCGCTAGCATCCATATGATAAGGAGCCCGGGCTGACATGGCTAGTCGTAAACCCAAAGTGGCACAGACTTACAGGGACAGGCATCCATGACCCAGCATCGAACGTGTCGGTCATCAGCGAGTGAATCCAGGCTGTAGCACTGGGCTAGCAGGACTCCGGTGAACCGGGCTGTAGCGGGCTAACAGGACTCCGGTATTCATCGCGTGACATTTCCTCGAAGGGACAGACACAGGAACGAAGAAGGACACATGCCGGCCAGCCTAAGTGTCCCGGAGCAGTAGCAAGCTACCATGGCTCGGTGGAAACACTAGGAGACATTTCCCGGTAAGAGAGGCTACCAAGGATAAACAACTAGGTTGTCAGATCCCACACATACCAAGCATTTCAATAACATACACACAATATGCTCGATATGTGCAAATACAACATGGCATCACAACATGACTCTACAACTCAAGTATTTTAATCAATAGGCTCCGAGGAGCGAGATATTACAAACATGGGTCTCACGACCCAACAATCAGAGCATACAAGTCAAAGCACAAGCGGAAGCTATCATGTCTGGGTACAGACATCTATAAATGAAAAAGGCCGAGAAGCCTGACTATCTATCAGATCCTGCCGAGGGCACAGGATCGTAGCTGAGGTAACAAGCTAAACGTCGAAGTCCACGTGGAACTACTAGTGAGACTGAAGTCTCTCTGCAAAAACATAAAATAGGCAAACGTGAGTACAAATGTACCCAGCAAGACTTACATCAGAACTAACTACATATGCATCATTATCAACAAAGGGGATGGTGGGGTTTAACTGCAGCAAGCCAGCTTTGACTCGGTGGCTATCCTAAACTACGACTGCAAGCGACTCTTTTGAGGTGGCGCACACGAGTCCACATATTCACCATATCAATACACCACTATGGATCCGCTCCCGTCTCCCTACGAGAACGCCATCCATAGCACTCACGCTTATCTTGCGTATTTTAGAGTATCCACTTTCACTTGTCTATGAACTGATATAAGCAACCCAGAAGTCCTTTTCCGCGGACACGGCTATTCGAATAGATGATGTTAACCCTGCAGGGGTGTACTTCTTCACACACGCTCTCACCACTTACCGCCGTTTACACGACATGTACTCGGCAACCTTCAAGCGGAAGCCCAACGTGGGTGTCGGCCACGACCTACCTAAACACTCGAGTCTCTAGTCCAGGTTTATCGCCTATTCGGGTTCCATCCATGAGGAGATCCGACCGGAGTTTCGCTCACAGCCCCAAACGATGTGAACAGGGTTCCGTGACACCAAACGGGCGCCCGGTTTACCCGGCCACGTGCCTACCGCATCACAGCCCACCCCTACGGTCAGCGCTGCGCACGGCCTCCAGCATACTACAAACACCAGAAACTACTTGCAACTCCTGGACAGAGGACAAGGGTGATTAAGAAGCCGAGAGGGTCCATTGGTTTCGGGCCCAATGCGTGGTAGTAGCTGAATCATGGATCACAAACACAGAACTCAGTTCCTGAGGACGGCTGCAATGAGACAACCCACCATGTACTCCTACATGGCCTCTCACCGCTACCTTTACCAAATCGTGTTCACACACTTAGCTCACACACAGTAGGACAGGTTCACACACCTCTGATTCATCCCCGATGAATCAGACCCGACTCAACTCTAAGCAGTAGCAGGCATGACAAACAAGCATGAATGAGTAGGCACAACAGGGCTCAAACAACTCCTACTCATGCTAGTGGGTTTCATCTATTTACTGTGGAATGACAGGTCATGCAGAGGATAAAGGGGTTCAGCTACCGCAGCAAGTAACAGATGAATCGGTGTTGTCCTAATGCAGTAAAAGAGAGCAGGAGCGAGAGAGTAGGATTGTATCGGAATGAACAAGGGGGTTTTGCTTGCCTGGCACTTTTGAAGATAACATTGAGTCTTCATCAGTGTCAACGATCACATCATCGGTATCACGTCTATCGAGAGGGGACAAATACCGGCAACACAGAAGGGAACACAATCAATGCAATGCACAATATGATGCATGATCATGACATGGCAAAATGAATGTGTTTTGGGCTAATGCAACTAGCAACAGATTAAATGAAGTTGGTTTGAATATAAAATTCAAATTCAAACTCCATATGTGATTAAATAAATGCCCTTTAATTGATTTGTGCTAAACAGCACCTATAAGTTGTTCTAACATGCATGAAAATGGTACATATGGATTCCTTGAATTTTTCTGATAATTTTTCATATATAAATTATTTAATTTGGAGTTACGGTTAATTTTCTATGATTTTTAGAAGTTTTAGGCATTTTCTGAAATTTCTTATATAAAAATAAATTCAGAAAATAAGTTACTGCGTCAGCATGACGTCGGCATGACGTCAGCAAGTCAAAGGCGTCGACCAGGTCAAACCTGACCAGTGGGGTCCACTGGTCAGTGACCCAGTCAACTAACCAAGTTAGTTAGCCCTAACTAACTTAGTTAGCCGGGCGGGGCCCGCATGTCAGTGGCTCACCTAATTAACTAAATTAATTAACACTAACTAACCTAGAACTAACTAAGCAGGCGCCTGGGCCCACACGTCAGGGGGTCAAACCCCGGGTCAACTCGCCGGAGTTGACCCGCGGCTTGTCGCCGGCGACGCCAGCAACGGCGGAGGGCGTCGGAAACGCTCCTTCGACGACCAAATCGGCGACTGAGGGGCTCTACGCGTAGCTGGGAGTCGCCCGCATCCATTTATGCAAACGGAAGGGGCTGAGGTGGCCCGAGCTCACCGGAACGGGGCCCGCGGCGGCGACCGGAGCACGGCGAGGTCGGGGTTGGCGCTAGAGGGCACGGCAGGTCGCACGGGTGGGCGCGCTCGGCTCCTGGAAGGGTGCTGAGCACGTTGCCGTGCTCGGGGGTTAGCTACGGTGGCTCTAGCCCCGTCTGCGTCATCGCCGGCGGCGAGGAACGGTCGGCTCCGACAGTCGGGGCGGTTAGAAGGCACGGACGGGCACGGGGAGAGAGGGGAAATGGACAGGGGCTCACGAGGGGTCGGGAGAGAAGCTCGGTGGGCTCGGGGAAGCCTCTGCAACGGCGAATTGACGACGGCGATCTCCGGGCACCGGAGATGAGGACGACGACGCTCCGGTCGACTGCGGCCTCCTCTGGTCGCATGCGTCGCATGTGTAGCTCCACGGGGTCAGGGCGGAGCTCAGGGATGCATAGTGGGAGCGAGGGGGTGGCTGTGGCCCCGGTAAACGGCGTCGGCGGCGATGGGCTCCGCTCGGGAAGGGAGCAGAGAGGGGAGGGAGATCCAGAGAGCGAGGGAGAAGTGAGAGGGGGTCGGGGAGGCGCGTGGCGTCGTCCGGGGCATCGCTGGGGAGGCCAGGGAGGAAGCAGGAGGTGGCCGAGC
>NC_041386.1:265469676-265534457 GCF_002162155.2 Triticum dicoccoides | reverse complement strand
GTGTTCGTCCTCCTGGCAAGGAGGAAGACGACAGGGGAGGGGGGGGCGGCGGTGGGCTGGGCCAGCGGGAGGAACTGGGCCGGCTGGGCTGGACAGGTAGGCGCCAGGTAGGCTCTGTTCTTTTTATTTTCTGTTTTCTATTTTGTTCTGTTTTGTTTTGGTTTAATAAAATACTAAACCATTTTATAAAATCCTGAAAATAATTATGTGGCTAGAACTAAAATATACCAAACCACATAAAATGTTCCAGAATTATTGGACATATATTAATTATATATAAAATATAAATCCAATGCAATTAGTTATTGAATTAATTCAAATGGCCAAAACAAATATTTCTGTGACCCCAAAAATATTGGTTTAAATTTTACCTCTTACCAATATTTCCATGGAATAACAGGAACATTTTTTTTGGACACATTTGAGAAGATTTAATTGTTGGTTATTTTTAGAGGTTTCTGAGGCTTTTGAAAATTCCTCAATTCAAATTTCATTTGAATTTAAACATGATGCACACACCAGACAGCACCAGAAGCTAGGGATGTGACACCCGTCCGGTGGGTCCCACTGTCAGGTGGAGGAATAATTATTTTGCATGTAATAAGGAGGCACTTCCTTGCTGCGGCCGTGGACCCAGCTGTCAGCCTCTCCACATACAGTCCAAGTCCGATGGAAGCCGTTCCTTGACCACGTTGACCACGCCGCACCGAGAGCACCAGGGCGGTGGACGACGGCGAGGCCTAGGAAGGGGACGACTCGGAGCCGGGGAAGATGCGATAGTGGATGCCCACGCGTAGAGGAGTATGAGGGTTCACTGGTTCGCTGCGGTGTGAGGCTGCCGTCGCCGCAGAATAACAGGGGGTGTGGGTGAGTAGAGGGATGGCCTGCCCAGCGGTGGGAGTAGTAGGGGGCGATGAGGCCTCCGCCGCATCGCAGCCGGCCACGGGAGGCAGGAGAACGAGGCACGACTGGCGCTTGTTTGGGCGGCTGGAGCAAGAAGACTAAAGGTTGAAGAAGCACTACGGCCGTTGGATGGACATCGTACGGTCACTGGAGCTAGAATCGTGCATATTGACTAAGTTGACAAAGCCCTCCGTCCCCGTCAACTTAGTAGGACCACAAGTCAGCCTGCCACTATACTGGGTCCCAGCTAACAGGGGGAGTATTCATTTTTTGTGTGCGTAATAAGGAGGCACTTCCTTGCGTGCAAGATATAGCTGGTGGGTCCGAGCTATCAGCGGCCGTAACCTTTTTTCGTGAAATACAGAGGCCCTTTCGGTGGCTCCCAGATGTCAGGTGGAGGAATCATTATTTTGCGCGTAATAAGGAGGCATTTCCTTGTGTGCGGCCATGGACCCAGCTGTCGGCCTCTCCATGTAAAGTCCACTTCAGATGCATGTCGGTCATTGACCACGTTGACCAAGCCGCACCGAGAGCAACCGGGCGGTGGACGACGGCGAGGCGTAGGAAGGGAACGACACGGAGGCAGGGAAGACTCGGCAATTGTTTCCCACGCGGAGGGGAGTACGACTGTACGAGCCTTTACTGGTTCGTCTTCCATCGCCGGAGAATAACAGCAGGTGTGGGTGAGTAGAGAGATGGCTAGGCCAGCGATGGGAGTACGGTGGTGTCTGTGGGGACGACACCTATGGGATCACAAGAATCCCTACTACGGTTAGTGGGGCGCGGGGTCGTGAGAATAGTGGATCTAACATATAGTACATAGTTTGTTTATCCAGGTTCGGCCGCGAGGATGCGTAAAACCCTACTCCTGCTTTGGTGGATGTATATTCCTGTTCTTGAGCTAGCTCTGGGGCATTAGGAGCTCCAAAAAGGCGAATCCTTCTCCTGGTCGCCTCGGGCCTCCTTTTATAGAAAAAGGGGTCGCCACAGTGGCACACAAGAGATGGAAAGGGTACAGTGATGCGAGGTTATCCCTCGCATTACATGACAAGGCGCATTTAATGCGTTTTGCTTAGGTGTTCTTGCTTTACCGGGGACGGGGGAGAAATCTGTCTCGTCCGTCGCATGCTCCTTCTTGTGTCGACACGCGCCCTGGCCAGCGATGCCTGTGATGCCATGTAGGTAGGTAGGCAGCTGAGGTAGCGCAGTGGTGGGTCTTCACGAAGATATGCATGCCGCCACGCAGGTGCCTGCCCAGCTGGTTGGGTCCGCAGCTGCATGCGTACGGTGGTGGAGGTTTAGTCGGCGTGGGCCTGATGGTGGCCCTGCGGATGTCCTTGGCAAGGGCCTTGCCGGGGCCCCGACAAGGGTCTTGCCGAGGTGCCTGCTGTCATCCCCGGCAAGGCGCTTGCTGGGGTCTCGTGGTCTTCCCTGGCTGGTATCTCGCCAAAGGTCGTCGTCTTCTTAGTGTGTATCTGATCTTGAATGTCTTCACAAAGATCTGCATGCCACCATGGGGATGTCTCCTGAATCCTTGCCCCTTGGGGGTAGTGGACTCAAGGGTAATTTGCTCCGTAGGCGTGGGGCGAGTCGCCGCGGCAAGGGTCTTGTCGGGGTTGTCAAAGCTGTCTCCCGGCAAGGATCTTGCCAGGGGAGTCCGCTTCGTCCCTTTTGCTCTTCGTGGTCTTGGCCTTGGCGTCGTCCTAGTTCCCTTGAGCTTCGGTCTTACCCTGGCTCACCTCCCTTGCCCTTGCTTGGTGTGGTGGTGCCCGCGGCTCTGACTGCCCATGCACAGTTATAGGGGTACAAAAAGTGCACCCTCTTTTTGTACACCGATAGGAGCCCCCGGGCCTGGGCCACACATAAGCGCAACGCATTATTGGGCTAGGCCCAAAAATGGTGCACGGGCAGGCGGGGCGGTTTTTACCGCGGTATGATTTTTCGCGCGTTGCGCTTCCCAAGACTCACGTGTGGCATGGTGTGGGGAGGTGCGTGTGATGTGGGCGGCATGCGTGGGGTTGGTTCCCGCGGGCATGCGTCACATCACAGTTAATGTGAAAGGAGGCGGCCCATGTTTTCCACCATAAAAAAGGAATAACCGTGGGCGCGCTGCTAACTTTCTCCTCTTTCCTCGTGCCTTCTCCAATCTCAGAGCCGCCGTTTGCTCTCTTCCTTCCTAAGCTTCCGCCGTCGCCCGCCGTTGTTGCTTCGCCATCCCCCTCCCTCAGTCCTCTAATTTTCTTAGCCTCCATGGTGCCCAAATCCGTCAAGGGCAAGGGGGTGGCCTAGGGCGCTGGGACTGTGGAGCCGCCGGAGAGTGCGCTATTGGGGGACCGGACAAAGTCCTCCTTCTTCCCCTCGACGGTTGATGTTCGTTAGCTCCGGGCCTCCTTCAGGCCTCTATGGGGAGTGAACACGGGGGGAGAGAATTCGGGACATCCGGTGACACGCGTCATTCCTGCCGCTTGCGCCGATCCTGCCCCAAATCGGTATCCCTTTTTCATCGATTATCTTTCTTGCGGGTTATGCCCCCCTTTTTCCGATTTCTTCTGCAACATTATGCACACCTTCGGCTTTCGCCTCTTGGATTTTACTCCGAATGTGGTGGCGTGCATGGCTTTCTTTGCGCATCTTTGCGAAGGCTTTGCCGGGGTGCAGCCCAACACGACACTCTTCCGCCATTATTTCTCCCCTCGGATCCAGCTGGGAGGTGCCGTCTCTAGTTGCGTCACCTGGATCCCAAGATCCAAGGGGGCATACCCGGACGGTGCCGTGAAGGAGAGGTGGGAGGAATGGCGTGGCCGGTGGTGCTGGATTGAAGATGAAGACCCGCCGAAATTCTGCAAGGTCCGCCGAGTGCCGCCGGTTCGCGGCAGCGATTGGGGTGATGTTGATGCCGCCGACGGGAGGCTCACTGTCGCCACCACCAGGATTCTCCGGCTGACCCGGGCTGGACTCACCCTTGAGATGATCGGGGCGGACTTCATTCACCGCCGGATCGCATCGTTGCACAACAAGGGGAGGCCAGCCTGGCTCTTTATGAATCCGGCTGACATTATGCGACTCCGCCCTGGCCTCGACCATAATTTCACGGTGATGGCGCATGCCCACTTCTGCCAGCGGCTTTTTCAGCTTGATGTGTGTCGCGACGGCGAGGTCGAACGGACGGGCAAGGCCGCGTGGGCTGCCGCAAAGGTCGGCAAGGCCCTCAAGGGGCCGTTTTTCAAGTTGCCAGCGGGGGTGGTCCCGTTGTGCAATAATTCACGTTGGTCCGAGATCATCGCTATGATGCCGGACTGTAATGCGCACGGCGCTGTCCTGAGCTGGAAGGAGCCAAAGGATGCGGATGTGCAGCAATTTTTTGAGACCCTGATTGAGGTATATGTTAATGCTGACGCCGAGCGGTGGCTTGTCATGGACACTACCCAAGCAGAGCTGGACTACATCGCCACTAGGTCGAGGGAGGCACAGCTTTCCATGGAGGCCGGCAGCACCGGGGGTGTGGAGGACAAGGTCGCAATGGCTGCGGAGGAAGAGGAGCTCACCTGGTGGGCGGTGGCCTCCGGGGAGGTTAGCAACGCCGACATGGGAGCTCCGCTTGTCGAAGATGCAGCCGACAGTCGTCGGGGGAGGAGGATGTGGCGGCGGGCTCGACGCCAGCCAGGGGAAGAGGGCGAGTCATGCGGCGGTCGGGCTCCGGCGAGCCGGTCCGGCCCGGCAGGGCTACGCGGCCTCAATTGACCCTGGAGGGGTCCGGGCATCACACGAGGGCCACGGAAGCGAAGAGGCTGACGAAGGCCGCTGAGAAGAAGAAGACAATAGTCCCTTCCTCATTTGGGCGCGCACAAAACCCACCTTCTTCGCCTCCTCCGGCAGATGTCGACTCGGATGTCGACGCGGAGGTCGCTTTTGATCTCGGGCCTCTCAGCCCGAAGAGGAAAAGGAAAGTGGTGGAAGAGGAGGAGATGGATGACGAGTAAGTACTCCGTTCCTTACTGCCATTTCCATTCCCCCAAATTAAGTCACCTCTCCTGATCCATTTTTGCTTTTGCAGGATGCAGAGACGTTGGCCCAGAGGGTGAAGAGGGCGAAGGCCTTGGTGAGCAGTCAGCCCCCGGCTGGGGCTCCGAAGACGCCACTGGTGGTGTTGAGCAGCCCGGACAACAGCCCCCGGCACAGCCCCCAATGTAAGTTCGTTACCCTCCTCTTATTCGACATGTGGTAGGCGTTCGATGCTATGGTGTTGACCTTGTCGGGTTTACAGGAGGGGAGCGGCAGCAGGAGGAGCCGCAGAGGGCTACCCCCAACACACCACCCCCATCGACTATGCCGCCGCGAGGGGCATTCCTGGCAAGGGCATCAAGCACGGACCCCACACCCATGGAGGAAGAGGGGAACTTGGGCGCTGGTGACTCTGCCACGGCGCCAAATGCTGGTGGGGAGGGGACTTCTGCTTCACAGCCTGGCACTGGTGAGTCGCCTGTCCTCCGTCTCTGTTTTTCCCTTATTCTTTTTCTTGGCTTCATTGCTCCCATTACTGCCCAGGCCCTCCTTCAATAGATATGGAGGACGTGGATACTGTTGTTGGGAATATTGCTGAGGAGGCTGCAGCGGAGGCCGACAGGATTGCCGCCGAGGAGGCCGCCAGAGATGCTGACGAGGTCGCCGCCGATGAGGCCGCCAAGGATGCTGCCGAGGACACCGCTGCGGGGGCCGCCAAGGTGACCGGCGAGGCCTCTGCCGAGGGTGCCAGCGGTGGGCCTGCCGAGGAAGCCGGCAAGGCCACCGCCAAGGAAGAGGTGGTTGATGAACCGGGCGTTGCCGGTGATGGTTCTCCAGAAGAGCAGCTTTTCTGTGCCATGGGGGCCAATTTCCGAAAGCTCCAAGTGCTCTATCGTGCTCGCCTGGACAAGGTCAAGTCTAGGATGGCAACGATGGACAAGGCGGAGGTGGACTTCAAGGCACGCGTTGCTGAGACGCAGACCTGGTTTCACTAGACTTGCGAGGAGCAGAGGGCCTTTCAGGGGGGAATTGGCCAAGCGCGATGTAGAGCTCACCATGAAGATGGCTGACATCGAGAAGGCGCAGGAAAAGGCGGCGAACTTGGATGCCGCGGCCGAGGCCGCCCGGAACCAGCATCAAGCCGCATTGGATTCCCAGGAAGAGGACCACTCCGTGCGTGAGGCGAAGCTTGCCGCAACGCTCCGCGGCAAGGATGAGGAGCTTGAGGCCCTTGTCATGCGACAGACTCGCAAGCTGGAGCAGAGGCACAAATAGGCACTCGATGCCCAAGCTCTGGCCCATGTCGGCAAGGTGAAGGAGTTGGAGGTAGAGAGGGACCAGCTGAAGGAGCAGGCCCTCAAGCAGTCCAACAAGAAGAGCACGCTCAACAGCGCCTTGGTAGAGGCGCAAGTAGCGGTCATCAGTAGGGCTAGGGAGCTCTCCGAAGCGCAAAACTCCATCAAAGATCTCAAGCTGAAGCTGGAGAATCTAGAGAAGATGTTGTCGGGGAGCAGAGCTCGGGAGGAGACCTTGACCAGGAGCCTGGAGGAGGAGAAGCAGCTGCGGGCGAACGAGGCCGCCTCCGACCAGGAATATGTGGCGGGCGAGAACAGATGGATCAGCCGTCTGGAGGACGTCGCCGACAAGGTCACCTCGCAATTGGCCACCATGGGGATGCCAAACATGAGGTATGCCCCTGAGCGCAGCGGGACCGTCAACGCCAAGCTGACCCAGTTCTTCGAGGGCGTCCTTGGAGCCTTGGCTTATCTTCACTCCAACAGAGCAGCCATTTTGGCCAGGGAGGCCTGGCGACTTTGCCGGGGGGTCATGACCAAGGTCCTCACCAAGATAGCGTACTGGAATCCCGACCTCGACTTCGAAGCCACGATGGATAGCTTGCCGGATGGTACTGACCTCACGGTTCTCAAGGAGCGCATCAAGCCCATCATCAGCAGTATCGACGAAATCAAGAGGGTGGAAGGCCAGCGCCAGGATTAGGCATCCCGTTCTTCTTCGCCGCTGCAGGTTCCCGACCAAGACAAATTTTATCTTTAGTTAGAACCGCTGCAATGATGTGATGTAACATAACTTTTGCAGTACTCTTAATTTTCATGCACGTTATTTCCACGTTCAATTTCTCTTTGTATGCGCACCCTACATCGATTTGGTAGGTTCGCCGGCGCGGAAGCCCCTAGCGGCATTTTGGGGACGGATCCACATGGGCCTGCTGGGTATGCGTGCTGCCGGACAAGCCACCTTATCATTCTGAACGCGGCCGCTCGAACTGTCGAGCTTGACTCGAGTCAGAATCGAGAGCGTTGTTTATCGCGGAAGGCTACTCTGCCATTCTCGACGCAGCCACTTGAGCTGTTGAGCGGACTTGAAACAGGGCAAGGGTGTTGCCGATCGTGGGAGAGCCCCCTGGCGTGCAGGTTTCTCATACAAAGTCGTGACATATCCGGGGGGAATAATCTCATATAAGAATGATAGAACAAATAAGGGTTCAGTGCAACTTAGCTTCTGTTTGCAGTCGCTCGAGTGCTGATCTTCTGGCCTCCTTTCTTCTCCAAGGGCCACGAAGACGAAGGAGTGCTGGGCTAACTGCTAGAGCCAATTCTCACAACTGCGCCCCCTACATGGCGCGCCAAAGATGTCGGTGGGAACGACACCTATGGGATCACAAGAATCCCTACTACGGTTAGCGGGGCGCGGGGTCATGAGAAGAGCGGATCAAACAGATAGTACATAGTTTGTTTATCCAGGTTCGGGCCACGAGGATGCGTAAAACCCTACTCCTGCTTTGGTGGATGTATATTCCTGTTCTTGAGCTAGCTCTGGGGCATTAGGAGCTCCAAAAAGCCGAATCCTTCTCCTGGTCGCCTCGGGCCTCCTTTTATAGAAAAAGGGGTCGCCACAGTGGCACACAAGAGATGGAAAGGGTACAGTGATGCGAGGTTATCCCTCGCATTACATGACAAGGCGCATTTAATGCGTTTTGCTTAGGTGTCCTTGCTTTATCGGGGACGGGGGAGAAACTTGTCTCGTCCGTCGCCGCTCCTTCTTGTGTCGACACGCGCCCTAGCCAACGATGCCTGTGATGCCATGTTGGTAGGCAGGCAGCTGAGGTGGCGCAGTGGTGGGTCTTCATGAAGATCTGCATGCCGCCACGCAGGTGCCTGCCCAGCTGGTTGGGTCGGCAGCTGCATGTGTACGGTGGTGGAGGTTTAGTCGGCATGGGCCTGATGGTGGCCCTGCGGATGTCCTTGGCAAGGCCTTGCCGAGGCCCCGGCAAGGGTCTTGCCGAGGCGCCTGCTGTCATCCCCGTCAAGGCACTTGCCGGGGGTCTCGTGGTCTTCCCTGGCTGGTATCTCGCCAAAGGTCGTCGTCTTCTTAGTGTGTATCTGATCTTGAATTTCTTCACAAAGATCTGCATGCCACCACGGGGATGTCTCCCGAATCCTTGCCCCTTGGGGGCAGTGGACTCAAGGGTAATTTGCTCCATAGGCGTGGGGCGAGTCGCCGCGGCAAGGGTCTTGCCGGGGTTGCCAAAGCTGTCTCCCGGCAAGGATCTTGCCGGGGGAGTCCGCTTCGTCCCTTTTGCTCTTTGTGGTCTTGGCCTTGGCGTCGTCCTAGTTCCCTTGAGCTTCGGTCTTACCCTGGCTCACCTCCCTTGCCTTGCTTGGTGTGGTGGTGCCCGCGGCTCTGACTGCCCGTGCACAGTTATAGGGGTACAAAAAGTGCACCCCTCTTTTTGTACACCGACAGGTGGGGCGATGAGGCCTACATAGCAGCAGAGCCGGCCGTGGGGAGGAGGGAGTAGGCAGTCCCGCCGGCGCCTGTTTGAGCGGCTGGAGTAGGAAGAGCAGAGATTGAAGAAGCACGACGGTTGATGGATGGCCATCCAACAGTCACTGCTTGTGCGTCAACCTTTTTTTTAGGAAAGCCTCAAATCTGTGGAAAAGAGCATACATCCCATCTGCCATTATTGCTAATAATTTACAACCCATTTGCTAATTATTAATATTTGTTTGGAGCCCATATTCTTTTTGTTAGCATTACAGCCCATATTGTGGCCACGGTTAAAAAGTTATATGAAATTTTGCATATTTCGGTGCAGTCTGAACTGTTTTTAATCCCGAAATTTCGACTCACATTCAAACTGATTTTAAAAATAAATGTATATCAATATAAAATCCAACAAATTCTCCATGCATAAAAATTAAAGTAATTTTAAATCTAAAAATGAGGAAAAGATATTTGAAACTAATTGCCGGTTTGATGTGTTTTAAAAATGTACAGCCCATTTCTCATTACTGATGGGCCATTTTCTCGGCCAGCCGAATGAAAGCTCTCCTCATCTTGAAAGATTTGCAGCCCAACAGGCCTGACAAAGCAACTTACTTGGCAAATCAGAAAAAAACTGGGATGTGGCCGTGGACCAAGCTGTCAGCCTCTCCACGTACTGTACTCTTCCGATGGAATGTCGTTGACCATGTTGACCACGCCGCGCCGAGATCACCAAGGCGGTGGACGACGGCGAGGCCTAGGAAGGGGACGACGCGGAGCCGGGGAAGACGCGGTAGTGGATGCCCACGAGGAGAGGAGCACGAGGGTTCACTAGTTCGGTTGCGGTGTGAGGCTGCCGTCGCCGCAGGGCCTGGCTAGCGGTGGGAGTAGTAGGGGCGATGAGGCCTCATCGGCAGCACAGCCGGCCACTGGAGGCAGGAGCAGGCGGTCTCCCCGTAGCTGGTTTGGGCGGCTGGTGCAAGAAGAGCAGCGATTGAAGAAGCAGCAGGACCGTTCGATTCAAATCCAACGGTTACTGCTGCTAGAATCGTTTGTTGACTAAGTTGACAAGCCCTGCCTACGCGTCAACTTAGTAGGCCCACAGGTCAGCCTCCCAACCGGTGCGCCCCAGATGTCAGTGGGAGGAATCATTTTTTTCGCGTAATAAAGAGGCAGTTGATTGCGTGCGGCCAGGCCAGCGGAGGGAGTAGGGTGGGCCGGGGAAGCCTGCGCGGCATCACAGCGGGCCACAAGAGGAGGGAGTAGGCAGTCCCGCCGGTGCTAGTTTAGGCGGCTGGAGCAGGAAGATCAGAAATTGAAGAAGCACGTCGGCCGTTGGATGGACATCCAAAACTAACTGATGCTAGAATCGTGTGTTCACTGACAAAGCCGTGCGTAAACAAGTCAGCCTCGAAATCTGTGGTGTGTACAGCCCATTTGCTATTATTTTTATAATTTTTACTCATTTTCTAATTCATATGGAATTTATTGCAGCCTGTTTTCCATTTTTAGAATTGATAGCCATTTTATAGTCAGTACCAGGGTAAAAAAATTAACTAAATATGTGGGAAATTTTGAAAATTCGCAAATTTTTGCTGGGGAACGAAATATTCTTAATCCAAAAATTAATAGCCATACTAAAACAAATTTAAAAATAAATTAGTACTATGTCATGTTAAATCCAATGAAATACGTATAAGATATCACTGAAGAACAAAAACAAAAAAAAGAAACTTATATCCCATTTGCTATAAATTTTTTGGAATTTTCAACCCCTTTTGATATTACTTTTAACAGACATTGACCATATTCTTAAGCCAGGCCGGAATGTATCCCTCCTCTTCTTGAGAGATTTGCAGCCAAGTAATTCGGAGAAAACAAATATGCCTAGCTTGGGTATTCTTCAAAAAGAAATACTGGGCTACCTATTTTCCCAAAGAACTGGTGCATGAGCATTTAGCTTTATTTATTTATTTATTTATTTATTTACTTACTTACTTATTTATGTTTAGGGGACCATGAGCATGTACCTGGGCCGTATTCATGTGAGAGCCTCCCTTCCAGTTTATTATGGGCTTCTCTATTGGGCCTTCAAGAGTGGGCTGCATGTTATCAACAAGTGGAAAATGTGTTCCGAGTTTCAAAAAATATGTGTTCCGTACGATAAGTAGTATGCGCTACGTATGGTACGGGGCACTAAAGGATCGAACCGTGCAACGACTTCCAAAACATTGTGTTTGTCGTTCTAACAACACATTTATTCAACCGACAGACGAAATATACTACTGATTGTACATTGAAAACAGCAGCAGCAGCAACCAGGGCTGGGGGTGCAACAGAAGCAGTAAGCAGGCCAGAAGAGTGAAGACGCAGCTCTCTCTTCCAAACCAAACATTAGCAATCATTACAAAAGGGCTACCAAAAAAGAACAAGTGTATGCATGAAACTAAATAAAGATCCTACTACACCAAGTGTACGCATCTAACTAACGTGCTCAGTTAGACGTTACTATTTGTTAAGCTATGGAGATTGGCTGATGGCTTGAACCAGATGGGTGCCTGACGGGGGAAACTCCAGCCGGCAGGTCGAAGTCTGATACTTGCGACCCTCTCTCCTACTTTGGGCTGCAGAGCTTGGCGGCACATATCAGGGTATGGTGCATGCAGAGATGAATGGTACACTGTGTACACACAGTTTTGCCTGATGAACGAAACCGCGCTGCCATCATGATCCTTGTCGTCGGATATCTCCTGGTTAATTGGATAATTCAGTCTGACTAACAGAGAGTGTGTACCAAGGCTACTTACCAGCCTCCAGGCAAAAATTCCTGAAGGCCCAGAGAAGCTGGGATCCTGCTCAAAGACCTTGCAGTGATTGTGATTGTATTCCGCAAAACAACACGTCCGGTACGTGCGAATGATCCTCAATCTTTCACCATCGTCTGATCGAGCCAGGAACCACCTGCAACTGCCATGCCGCTTTTCTTTGAAAGGTTCTGGGATTAGGAAGGGTAGGGACACCAGGCGGCCTACAACATCATGTCAAGTTGGAGTCAAATAAAAAAGGGCTCTTGGTTTAGTTAATCTTAAGAACGACATGTTATGAGCATGAATATTTTTTCAGCAAACGCTGACAGTAATATAAGCAAGCCATCATGATATCATAGGAAAGTAACATACTGCTATAACAGCAGTTTGTAGCGATGACTGGAGTAGGCCAGCAATACGTCCAGCCATAGAAGGAGTCGACAGCGTAAATGAAGCCCTTGTGTTCGATGGCATCAGAGAACCATGGAGGATGTATGATCCTGCGATGGACGTGCAGATTTATCCACTTACCGCAGTGACCTGACAGATAGGCGAGACCGCGGTTGAAGAACGTAATTAGCCTGAAGTCTTTTGTCAGGACCCCGATTCCGAGTCACATCGGTCTGGCCGGTAACACCTCATATCACTTTGCAACCTCACGCACGGTATCCCCATGGGTGTCGCCTTACCATGGCCCGGGACCGTTTGCACCTTTTGGCTCACATATATGATAGTGTCGCTAGCATCCATATGACAGAGAACCCGGGCCGACATGGCTAGTCGTGAACCCAAAGCGGCACTAACCTATGGGGACATGCATACATGAATCAACCTCGAGCATGTCGGTCAACAGCATGTGAATCCGGGCTGTAGCACTGGGCTAACAGGACTCCGGTGAACCGGGCTGTAGCAGGCTAGGCAGGACTCCGGATGTCACCGCATGACATTTCCCCGAAGGGACAGACACAGGAACAGATGGATAGATTTTGTCTAAACAGCAGCCATAAGTTGTTCTAACATGCATGAAAATGGTATAGATGGATAGATTGGATTTTTCTAATCATTTTTCATATATAATTTATTTCATTTGGAGTTACGGTTGAATTTCTATGATTTTTAGAAGTTTTAGGTATTTTCGAAAAATAAATTAATCATTTCTGACTTATTTAAAATCCCAGAAGCATATATTGCGTCAGCAAGACGTCGGGGTGATGTCAGCAGGCCAAAGGCGTCGACCAGGTCAAACCTGACCAGTGGGACCCACTGGTCAGTGACCCAGTCAACTAACTAAGTTAGTTAGCCCTAACTAACTGGGCTGGGCCCACTGGTCAGCGACTAACCTAACTAACCTAAATAGGATTAGCCCTAACTAACTTAGTTAGCCGGGCGGGGCCTGCATGTTAGTAGCTAAGCTAAATTAGCTAGGTTTAGTTAATCCTAATCTAGGTTAGTTAGCAGGGCGGCCCCACCTATCATTGAGCCAGGGGAGGTCAAACCCCTTGGTCAACTGGGGCTAACGCGCCGGCGTTTAGCCGCCGCCGGTAGCAGACGTGGCGGAGGGTGCAGTATTTGCACTCTGGCGACCAGAATGACAGCGGAGGCCATCTACGTGAAGCTGGGGAGCTACCGCATCCAGTGGTGCAAGTTGCTGGACACGGGGACGCCGTAAACGACGCCGGCGAGCTCGACAGCGGTTGTCGGAGTTCGACTATGCACGGGAAAGCGGCTGCAGTGAGCAAACACGCGAACTAAACCGCGGGCAAGGCACTACGTGATGCAGCAGCGTCGTTTGGCACGTTGGCGTGACCAAAAGGGCATCGGAGCGGCGCCGGCGACGAGCCCGAGCGGCGTTGAGCTCGGTCAGCAAGGAGTCGGCGGTTTGAGCTTGAAATAATGGCGGGGAGGAGGGGGATTCGGAGCAGGAGCTCACTAGGGTCATGTAGAGCATCTCAGTGGGCTCGGGTACGGTTGGTGACGGTGTGCGGTCGCCGGCGATCTCAGCGGACCGATGTTGAAGGAGATGGCGTGGCCGGTGTTTTAGGGCTTCTGGTGTGACACGGCTCGGTGAGGAGAAAGAGGGGGTCGGGGTGGAGCACGGGGACATGGCGGAGAGGCGCGGGGGAGGCGGTGGCTGCGTCTACGGAGAGCGGCGGCGACGGGCATACTCGGGTGTGTGCGAGAGAGAGAATAGAGGAGGGCGATGAGCTCGAGGGAGTGAGCGAGAGGGGCCAGGGGGTGTGTGGCGACGTCCTGGGCGTCGGGGCAGCGACGGGAAGCAGGACGTGGCCAGGCGCGTGGGCGGGCGCGTCGGGCACACGCCCTCCTACCTACTGGCAGGAGGTTGAAGACAGTGGCGGCTGTGGTGGTGGGCTGGGCTGACTTTGCCCAACTGGGCTGCTACAGTGGTGGGCCGGCCTCTCTGGTGTGCTACACAGGTGAGGCCAGGTCAACTCTCTCTGTCTTTTTATTTCTCTTACTGTTTTCTATTTTTATTCCTCTGTTTTGATTTAGTTTCTAAACCAAATCATTTTTATAGCTTCTGAAAATTATCATGTGGCCTGATACAACATATTCAGAGCCACTCACAAGTTTTCAAAATTATTGGAGTTATAAAAGTATTTATAGGAATTTATATCTCCAATTCAAATAAGTATTGACTTAATTCAAAGACCCAAAAAATTATTTCTGTGATTCCAAAAATATTGGTTTGAATTTTACCTCTTGCCAATATTTTTAGAAATGAACAGGAACATTTTCTTGGGTTTATTTGAAGCAATTTTTTAATGTAGATTATTTTTAGAAATGATTTCTGAGGCTTTCCACTTTCCCCAATTCAACTTTCATAATTTTAAACATGATGCAAGAAGATTTATGCAAGGACAAGTAGTGACTAGCTAGGGATGTGACATCTTTATAATTCGCAGATCTTGTGGGCACTTGGCAGATTACAACCTTGAGCAAATCAAACTTGGTATCATGTTGGCTACTGTAAGATTCTGAGTATTCTGTGCCGCGGTGCCAAAGCAGTGAGTGTTAATCGAAGGAAGGGGGATCAATCGCCGGGTGTAGACCTCCACGACCATCCAGCTGCCGCGACCGTCGACGAGCACCATCCAAGACGTGTTCATGCCGACCCAGTACATACCGTTAATGTAGTTGAGGCTGACGGGGATCAGATCGCAATCAAGGGGGTTGATGCTCGCCACCCTACGATCGTTATGTTGCGTGACATGCCGTTTCTGAAGATCAGGCGGCATCAGCAAGCAAGGAGCTAGCTTAAAAAGCTCCGGCCTAAGGGTTTTGTTTAAACGGTACAACCCCGACGAGCACGCGGCGAGCGGCATGGTACTGAGATTGTCCACACGCGAAACAATGAGCTTGATTACCTCTGTGGGGAGCGAATTCCAGCCACTCTTTCGGAGGACGCTGCTCGGTTCTGCCATTGTTAGTGCTTGGGTTTCGGACGAGGGGGGAGGCGCCTTAGCTAGGATGGAAGATTGGACGAGATTATGTGCGGACAAAGATGGAGAAGCGAATATGTGCTGCGGGAAGTGGACAGGTGATGATGACTACAGCAGGCCGCTTGACTTACGAGACACATACCAGCAGCGTAGGGTCATGTCGATGCCAGGCAACTTGCTTGAGTGATCACGGTACTGGTACGCCCTACAATGCTATGCCCTAACTTGCTTGAGTAGAGTAGTAGAGTAGGACTCTGCTCTACTACTAGCACCGGAGGAGTAGTATATTCTAATCTAAAATAGTTGCAAACTTCAATGCCCGAGCGTGGAACGACTATGAACCGTGCTCAAAGACCGTGTCTACGTGGTGTTTGGACATGGGCGACAACCTCAACGCCAACGGTGCAGCTCCCGTTGCACCGTATGTGTTTCTGTCCTTCCTATTCGAAATCATGGTAAAATTCATGTTTCTACTCTGTATCCTACTACTATGCTAGTCCACATGATTAGATGCGAACGATGACTTCTTCCCCGACCTCGGCAACCTCATCCTCGACGACATGGGCGACAACGTCAACGCCGGCAACCAGTGAGATACATGGTGTAGGAAGCGGTTTGGGAATTTGCATGCCTTTCCAACCAGTGAGATACTCCGTACAAAGTACGACAGAGAAATAACCACAGAGAAGGAAGCTAAAAGTAAACAATCAAACAAGCATTTTTGCTTTTCTTTTGCATTGAATCGTTTCACAAGCTTGACTAGTGCTGTTTTTCTACTTTTACAAAAACCGCATCGTACTGTTACAACGTGCATTTGCACGTACATAAGTAATAGTAGTACTCCCTCTGTCTAGGTGTATAAGTCTTCCCTCCTTCTTGGTCACGGTGCACAACCAAAGATGACTTATTGACCTGGACGGAGGGAGTAGCACAGTCTGCAAGGATATATCGAGAGAGACGTGTAGTGCGATAGTGGAAAAAAATTACTCGTATATGAGACCAGATCTCACGGTTAGCAGGTGAGACCCGTCCTGATGGATGACAAGTGGCTTTTAAGTGGGGGTGGGGGATGCTTTGTGATTTGTGAATGCCACGTGTCATCCATCAGGATCGGTCTCGCGTGAGACCTGGTCTCATAGAATTCTTTTCCTGCGATAGTATATAGTAAAGTTTGTGCTATATGCACGCACTTGCAAAATGCGTATGAATACACAAGGTTTCCAAACTTTCCCTTTTACATACTTAATTAAGGATGCTAAAAATTCCTGAATGTTCAGGATTTATCATTTGCGTACCAAAACTAATGAGATTGCCTTACGAAACAAAAATTATACTCCTCCTAAAAGCCACGGCGCTCGCAGGACCGCTTGCGGCGCGCCACGAGTGCCCTGGTGCGCGGGAGCCGACGCGTCCTCCGGTGCGCGTGCTGGCGAGATTGGGAACGCCGACGCGTCCACATCGATGCGTCATGGCGAGGAGCGGAACACCGATGCGTCCTCCTCGACTAGTGGCGGCGAGGAACAGAACGGCGATGCGTCGCATAGCGGCGGGGAGCGGAACACCGACGCGTCCTCCTCGACTAGTGGCGGCGAGGAACGGAACGGCGACGCGTGACCGTCCGCGCGGTGCAACAAGGGGCTCCTAGGGCTTGGGAGGGGCGATGCCATGGTGGTCGACGTGAGAGGGAGGGGGAGGAGATAGCGATGAACGTGAACGTGAGGGGGAGGATATAGCGATGTCGTGGGAGGCGCAGTATTTATAGAGAGAAATGGCACACCTACGTAAGATATGGACTGAGCTGCACTGACTTAACTGCCGCTCCAGTTGCATCACTGACATGAGGGCCAGACCCCTGTTGGGCCCATATGTCAGTGACCGAATGCACCTGCAGTTAAGTAACAACTATGTGGGCATATTTGTTTGAGTAAATTACGGGGGAGCGAAGGGGTGGAAATATTGCTAGTCACAACGGATTGGACGAGCGTGGGGGAGGAGAGTCATGCATTCAGATTTTTTAACATGGGGTGGAGTGGTGGGACCGCCGGAGGGAGAAGGAGAGTTTGGCAGGCATATTGTTTCACACATGGAGAGGAAAAAAATTGGAGACGAACGGGCTTCCTGCAGGTATGGGGAACGATGCATAATAAGTCATCTTGCATGTCAGGTGTAACACCCTCGATGCGACTATAGCTCCCACGTGTCGAGGCACGACTTAGAGACATAATCGCATTGAAGGCATATGTCGCAAGTTAGGCAATCTTCACAACATCCCATGTAATATGATAATGAAAGGGAGAAAACATAGTTGGCTTACACTCGCCACGTCAATCAAGTACATAAATAACATTACATCATACAAACACTCATGGCCCGTCTATGGCGCCAAAAGAAAAGAGAACCCAACATGCGACACGGTCGCAATCACCCCCAACTGGGCACCACTACTGATCATCGGGAAAGGAAACATAGTATCATTGAGAGTCTTCGTCGAACTCCCACTTGAGCTCATACGCGTCTCCTGGAGCGGAATCATCAGGCCCTGCATCTGGTGTAATAGTAATCTATGAGCCATAGGGACTCAGCAATCTCGCACCCTCGCGATCAAGACTATTTAAGCTTATAGGAATGGCAAGGTTAATATATGAGTGGAGCTGCAGCAAGCGACTAGCAAGTATGGTGGCTAACTTATTCGCAAAAGAGAGCGAGAAGAGGAGGCAAAGCATGAGCGAGAAGCTAGAGAACAACCTGCGCAAACATTACTCCAGCATCGTGTCCACTTCCCGGACTCCGCCGAGAAGAGGCCATCACGGTAACACACTCAGTTGATTCATTTTAATTAAGTTAAGGTTCAATTTATCTACAACCGGACATTAACAAATTCCCATCTGCCCATAACCGCGGGCACGGCTTTCGAAAGTTCAAATCCCTGCAGGGGTGTCCCAACTTAGCCCATCACAAGCTCTCACGGTCAACAAAGGAATAGACCTCCTCCCGAGACATTCCGATCAGACTCGGTAGCCCGGTACTACAAGACATCCTCGACAATGGTAAAACAAGTCCAGCAAGACCACCCGCTGTGCCGACAAATCCCGATAGGAGCTGCACATATCTCGTTCTCAGGGCACACCGGATAAGCTAAGCGTATAGGAGCCGACGTAACCCAAGTTGCCAAGGGATGGCCCTGCACGGTGCTCTGGGTTGGACCAACACTCAGAGGAGCACTGGCCCGAGGGTTTAAAATAAAGATGACCCTTGGGCTGACCTAACCCAAGGGAAAAAGAGGCTAGGTGGAAAATGGTAAAACCAATGTTGGGCCTTGCTGGAGGAGTTTTATTCAAAGCGAACTGTCAAGGGGTTCCCATTATAACCCAACCGCGTAACGAACGCAAAATCCCGGAACATAACACCGATATGACGGAAACTAGGACGCCAAGAGTGGAACAAAACACCAGGCATAAGGCCGAGCCTTCCACCCTTTACCAAGTATATAGATGCATTAAGATAACATGGCAATATAATGATATCCCAGCAAGTAAATAAATGTTCCAACAAGGAACGGCCTCCAATCTTCACCTGCAACTAGCAACGCTATAAGAGGGGCTGAGCAAAGCGGTAACATAGCCAATCAACGGTTTGCTAGGACAATGGTGGGTTAGAGGTTTGACATGGCAATTTGGGAGGCTTGCAAGCAAGTGGTAGGCATCGTAGCAATGGCATAGCAAGAGAGCAAGCAAACTAGCATAGCAAAGATAGTAGTGATTTCGAGGGTATGATCATCTTGCCTGAGATCCCGCAAGGAAGAAGAACGAGTCCATGAAGAAGACAAACGGACATAGACGAACGGATCCTCACAAACGCGACGTTACCGAAACCAACCCGAAGAAGCAAACACCGGAAAAGAAGCACACAACATAGTAAACAAACCAACACATAAGCATGGCATGATGCACAAACATGTATGGTGCATGTCCGGTTTAATGAGGCATGGCATGGCAAAGTGCAACAAACAATACTACAAGTTAAGTGGAGCTCAATATGCAACTCCGTTGCATATTGACGAAACACCACGTGACTTATTTAGTTCGATCTTGTTTATGTACCCAACAATATTAAATGTTGTTAAACATGGCAAGAAGTGAAGCAAAGCAAAACGACCTATCTAGTCAAGTTTAAATGAGGCCGGAACAACAAAACAACAAGTCCGGAAAATCCTCATGTCCATATTTTAGATTTGGTACTTTTCTGTCCTAAAGCATATTTTAGAGTTGTTAAACATGCAAATTAAAACCACCATGTTAAACTAGGAATTTTCTACCCCATTTACATATAAAGTTTATTAAATTCCGAGTTACGGTTATTTAGTTGTGAATTAAATCATTGTAACATGGCATTGGAGCAAATTTAATCAAACAACATTTTAAACATTTTAAACATGGTTGAAAATGACATATTTTGAAACTATATGAAATTCTAAGCATTTTACATATTTAAAGTTTTTACATATGATGCACGGATTGAGAGTTACGATATGCATGGACTAGAGGAACTAAACTGAAAATCTGTTTTACTGGATTAATTAGCAAATTCCCATGCGCTAAAAAAACATACGCGGGCCGAAACAGGAACTGGCCCAACAGCAGGAAAGGAAAACTGGGGCGCTGCGGGTGTGGCTTCACCTAGTGGGCCTTGGCACGGTTCGGTGGGAGGAGGGCCCCAGGCAGGTGGGGATGGGCCCTAGAGGTCCACACGCTGGTGGGCTCATCCCGCTCCTCGATCTCGCCTGGATCGAGCAAGGCAGGGGTGGCGCTGCGGCTCCAGCGGGGTAGGACGCCGGCGAACGGCGGGGACGAGGCGGATCCGGCAGGTGGGCGATTGGGCAACCGGATCCGGGGACGGCCGGCCCGTTTCCAGCGACGGCGAGGCCGGCCGGCGATGGGGAGGCGAGGTTGAGGAAGCTCCAAGTGACGGCGTCTCCCTGCTACGGCAAGTCACAGAGAGAGGTGTAAGGGGAAGAGAGAGAAAAGGCTGGAGAGAAGAGAGGTAGGGTGCGGGGACGCCTGGTGGTGCTTGCTCCGGCGAGCTCTGTCGCAGAGGTGGCGGGGTCCAGGTGGTTGAGGCCGCCGGCGACGAGCGAAAAGCAACTCTGCTCCCGATCCATCCTGGATCGAGGTACATGATGAGAGGATGGGGCGCTCAGGACTGCTGCTGATGCTCTGCGGCGCGCGAACGCGAGGAGCTGCTGGCGTTGAACGACTCCGGGAGCGTGAAGTCGAGGTGGACAGGGACTGCTGCTGCCGCGGCTTGCAGTTTGTTCGGCGAGGGGATCGAGGAACGAAGCGCGATGGTTGGTCGGACACGGGAAACAGAGAAGAGGCAGTGCGCTGGGGCGGCTAGGAGGATCCCTAGGGATTAGGGATTGGTCTATATGTAGTAAGTGGATTTTTGGATAGGCGCATTTGGTCCCTCCGATCTTAATCGGACGGACGGAAAAAAATTGGCTAGGGAGCCCATATAAGAAAACGGTGATGTTTTGTAGATGTTTGGGGATGATCCTGACACAACGGTGGCGACACCTCGGGTCGGGTCCGGGACAACTTTCGGACGCTCACGTGAGGGGTTCGATGCACTGTGCAGAGAGGGTTTCAGACCGTGCGGTCGCATCGGACAACTCCAGAAGCGAAGAGGGGAAGGAGGATGGACTAGGTGGGCTGTGGCGAGACTGCGAGGGGGAGAAGAGAGAGAGAGGGCCCGGCATCTGTTTCCGGAGACCGAAAACGTCCGACGTTAGACCGGCTATAATGCCGCTATAGTTATCCGTTGGGGCATCAAACGTTCTCCGCATGCGATGAAACTTGACAGGCGGTCTATCTACACTATAATAAGACCACACGTCAACTCTCATCCCATTCCGAGAACATTTTCCGGCCACTTATAAAATAATATTTCGGACATGCCGCGGGCGCGTGCAAGTGTGTCTGGACTCAGAACGGACAATGGATGGAACGAGGAGGCCAGGACAGATGCAAGTTTTGAAAACATGATGATGCAATGCACATGATGACATGGCAAGATGCAACATGCAAGCAAAGACAAAGCAACAACAGCGAATAACTGGACGACACCTGGCACATCGGTCTTGGGGCGTTACAACACTCCACCACTACGAGAGGATCTCGTCCCGAGATCTAGAATGGCACCGGAGGGAAAACGGAAGAGAAAAGAGAAGAGGTAAAACTAAGTTGCTTCTTTGACAAACAAGTGAGACCAAAGAACCTTGCAAAGGTTAAGCCATATCAAGAAAAGAATACAACGGAGATAAATGAAGTTGAAAGCACTCCGTTAGCAAAGAGGAAACAAGGAAGAACAACTTTGGGCAGCACTCCGGTTGAGAATGGATGCAAGGCTTGATAAGATGAAAAGAACTTGAGCCAAAAAGCACAACACTCCGGTTAGATGGATAAGCACAGGAAAGAACATGATCTTAGATGAAACGAGATGATGGTTGAAGAAAACAACATCGCAATGCCTCCAGAACAAAAGTAAGAATGGAATGGGATGGAAGAAGGAAAACAAGATCTCGAGGTAGCACGCTTACAAGAAATGCTAGAATGGAGTTGTTGGAAAACCCACAACGAAAAGAATAAGCTTGATATGGTCTTACGGGATACATCTCGAATTATGAGTTTGCAACCTTCCACTCCCGGGAAATGAATTGGATTGAACAAAGAGGGGAGAAACTATTTCACCGGGAGGATAAAGAAGAACTTGGATCATTTATAAGCACCATAATTAACAACAATCTTTAGGAAAGGCTTTAGGTGAAATATATCCCAAGATAACTCCAATGACGAGATTGATGGATTTAAAAATCTCATTCTTGACCACATGTGAATTATGAAAACATGAACTCAATTATCAAGAATGACATAATACCACCTCCAATGATATGGAAGAAAAGATTGCACTCCGGATAGCAAGAAGAAGAATGCTTGAGCTTCTTAGAAAAGAATCTGGATGAAAACTTCGAGAAGGGATTAAATCCTTTATGAACCATCATGTAGAACCTTCAAGAAGAAACTCCGGTAACAAAAGAATAATGAAAAGAAGGAGAAGTTGAAAACACAAGGTGAACCCTTGTAATGATTTAGAAGGAGCTTCGCGATGATATAATGTGAGAAAGCTAGGAACTCTGGAAAATAAAGATGAAGCAAAAGAATTCGATAATTTGATGAGCCTCCAGAATAAGGAATTAATCACTTGGATGAAACAAGAATAAGAATTACATTATGCTTATCCTTCATCAATTAAATTGATGACAAATAATGGATTTGGCATACTACTCATTCTCGTATCAAGGATTAAGAGAGATAAAACATAAACTTGAGAAGGTCTTCAAGGAACCACTGGTAGAATTTGAAAAGCACGAATAAAACATAAAGAAACACCGGGAAGAAATATAAAATGAACGAAGATGCTTGAGAGGGTTTAGATACATGAGAACGAATAGATCATGAGCTGATTAGAGGATATTTGGGCGATGCACCGGCAAGATTTGTAGAATGATACTAAAAGCTGAGAATGAATAATCTTAGCTGATGGGCTCCGGAAGAAGGAAAAGAATTTTTGCGATCAAAACAATTGTGAGAGGATGGCCTTGAACTAGAACCACGAATCTGTGAGAGAACGGATAAGTTATGGAGGTAAAACTCTTCTTCGGTCTTCAAATCTTCGAGAATGACGACGAGAAACACCACCGTGAATTATTGAGACACTCCGGAATAAAGAAGAATAAAAAAGTTGAACCAATGATGAAAAGAAATGAAAGATCTTGGAGAAAGACATTTGACTGTTGATGATTCATTCTTACGTCAAACTTTAGAAGATTTGTGAATAACTCCGGGAGAATAAGAAGAGTCAGGTAAGATCCTGGGAAAGGACCTATGGGTTAGGGCCCACTCAAAAGAAACACCATAGAATCATTTTGAAGGGAGATTGCACCGGTTGAATTAAATGACTTGAATGAGGGAACATCCTCGAAATAGGTTGAACGGATCTTGGATGACAAGGCGAGCCTTCTGAGATATCTTCAGGGCATCGGAACAAATGAATAGCGAGAAGTGAAAGAATATGAGGAGCACCGGCATGATAGGGTATTTGAAACGAGGAAAAAGATATGATCAACACCGAAAGCTTGAATTGGTTCCACCGGAGAAGAAAATGAGTGACGAGAGACGGACTTGAAGCTTCGTTAGCATCTTCCTGAGAATCACCGGGTAAGAACATGAAGGAAAAGAATGGAGAGACTTCACATCAATGAAGGATACTTGAATAATAAATCTGAGTCCTTGAAGAAAACAAGGGTGGGAGGGAGGGAAATCAAAGGCAACTTGGAGACAGATGAAACAAACACCGTTCAGAAGAAACCGATATTTGATCTTGCAGATGTTGAAATGATCGGATCCACTTGAAGAGAAACACGCCGGTTAAAAGGATTGACAAAAACAATCTTGATGATCAAGAAGGATTGGTATTCATATCGGAGTATGAGAATACCATTTGGGGAAGGTATGGAATCAACATTTGGCTTCAAAGCAACTCGAATACCACAACTCAAAACAAAAACAAAGGGATTGGCTTGCAGAATAAGCCAGAACAAACATATGATAGAAATTTCGTCCGAAGTTTTCGTGGTGGGGCCTACACGGGCTCGATCGTACAACACCATCATGTACAAGGCAGTGCACATGGCATACGAAGCGTCCCCGAGTCGGCATAGCCAAGGACTCTTTAAGACACAACGAGACCACTGTAAAACCGACCGTGAATAGGCGGACCACTAGACGTCGAACCCCAATTTCATATCATACATCTGTCGGAAAGATTTCCTAAGAGCTACTTGAATTCCCACTTATAAACTCCCGAAACATTCCGGTTATGCAATCAGGTGTTGGGGATACAGGGGAAGCATAATATCTCACCCAAAACTAGCAAATCCTACATCCAGCTGTATCCATCCTTCAACACATAACCAAGAAACCTTCGGAAATCGTCTACCTCAACCTTCTAAAAGCATCCGTTATACAAGTTATGGCAATACTCCCGAACTCCCGCCCCAGTACTGGGTGGCGTCGAGGTTATCTCACCAACGAACTGCATAAAAGAGATTTTCGATGTCGGCGTACTAAACTCAGGTATTCCAGAACTGCAACGATAAAATTATGATGACAACACCTCAGCGATCAACTCCTCGGGCACTTCCACTAAACCCCTGACAGGAGGCACCAAGACAATGTTCTCATCATAAAACCATCGGAACAATTCCAAGATACCCGCGTGATCCTAAATTTTTTTTAGTGAAATTTGAGAAGAGAAGAGTCAAAACTCTACGTCAGGATGTCTTACCAGAGCAATGAGGAGACTGGGAAGTAAAAAAGAATTCCTAAACTCTCCGATATATAATTCCTAAAGACTCAAAACATTTTTCTAGACACAACTCGGCCGCTAAAAACGATCAAGCAATGGGGCTCCTAAGGTCAGGGAAGGCTCTGATTACCAACTTGTAACACCCTCGATGCGACTATAGCTCCCACGTGTCGAGGCACGACTTAGAGACATAATCGCATTGAAGGTATATGTCGCAAGTTAGGCAATCTTCACAACATCCCATGTAATATGATAATGAAAGGGAGAAAACATAGTTGGTTTACACTCGCCACGTCAATCGAGTACATAAATAACATTACATCATACAAACACTCATGGCCCGTCTACGGCACCAAAATAAAAGAGAAACCAACATGCAACACGGTCCCAATCACCCCCAACTGGGCACCACTACTGATCATCAGGAAAGGAAACATAGTATCATTGAGAGTCTTCGTCGAACTCCCACTTGAGCTCATACGCGTCTCCTGGAGCGGAATCATCAGGCCCTGCATCTGGTGTAATAGTAATCCATGAGCCACAGGGACTCAGCAATCTCGCACCCTCGCGATCAAGACTATTTAAGCTTATAGGAATGGCAAGGTTAATATATGAGTGGAGCTGCAGCAAGCGACTAGAAAGTATGGTGGCTAACTTATTTGCAAAAGAGAGCGAGAAGAGGAGGCAAAGCACGAGCGAGAAGCTAGAGAACAACCTGCGCAAACATTACTCCAACACTGTGTCCACTTCCCGGACTCCGCCGAGAAGAGGCCATCACGGTACCACACTCAGTTGATTCATTTTAATTAAGTTAAGGTTCAAGTTATCTACAACCAGACATTAACAAATTCCCATCTTCCCATAACCACGGGCACGGCTTTCGGAAGTTCAAATCCCTGCAGGGGTGTCCCAACTTAGCCCATCACAAGCTCTCACGGTCAACGAAGGAATAGACCTCCTCCCGAGACATTCCGATCAGACTCGGTATCCCGGTACTACAAGACATCCTCGATAATGGTAAAACAAGTCCAGCAAGACCACCCGCTGTGCCGACAAATCCCGATAGGAGCTGCACATATCTCGTTCTCAGGGCACATCGGATAAGCTAAGCGTACAGGAGCCGACGTAACCCAAGTTGCCAAGGGATGGCCCTGCACGGTGCTCTGGGTTGGACCAACACTCAGAAGAGCACTGGCCCGAGGGTTTAAAATAAAGATGACCCTTGGGCTGGCCTAACCCAAGGGAAAAAGAGGCTAGGTGGCAAATGGTAAAACCAATGTTGGGCCTTGCTGGAGGAGTTTTATTCAAAGCGAACTGTCAAGGGGTTCCCATTATAACCCAACCGCGTAACGAACGCAAAATCCGGGAACATAACACCGATATGACGGAAACTAGGGCGGCAAGAGTGGAACAAAACACCAGGCATAAGGCCGAGCCTTCCACCCTTTACCAAGTATATAGATGCATTAAGATAACATGGCAATATAATGATATCCCAGCAAGTAAATAAATGTTCCAACAAGGAACGGCCTCCAATCTTCACCTGCAACTAGCAACGCTATAAGAGGGGCTGAGCAAAGCGGTAACATAGCCAATCAACAGTTTGCTAGGACAATGGTGGGTTAGAGGTTTGACATGGCAATTTGGGAGGCTTGCAAGCAAGTGGTAGGTATCATAGCAATGGCATAGCAAGAGAGCGAGAAAACTAGCATAGCAAAGATAGTAGTGATTTCGAGGGTATGATCATCTTGCCTGAGATCCCGCAAGGAAGAAGAACGAGTCCATGAAGAAGACAAACAGACGTAGACGAACGGATCCTCACAAACGCGACGTTACCAGAACCAACCCGAAGAAGCAAACACCGGAAAAGAAGCACACAACATAGTAAACAAACCAACACATAATCATGGCATGATGCACAAACAAGTATGGTGCATGTCCGGTTTAATGAGGCATGGCATGGCAAAGTGCAACAAACAATACTGCAACTTAAGTGGAGCTCAATATGCAACTCCGTTGCATATTGATGAAACACCACGTGACTTATTTAGTTCGATCTTGTTTATGTACCCAACAATATTAAATGTTGTTAAACATGGCAAGAAGTGAAGCAAAGCAAAACTACCTATCTAGTCAAGTTTAAATGAGGCCGGAACAACAAAACAACAAGTCCGGAAAATCCTCATGTCCATATTTTAGATTTGGTACTGTTCTGTCCTAAAGCATATTTTAGAGTTGTTAAACATGCAAAGTAAAACCACCATGTTAAACTAGGCATTTTTCTACCCCATTTACATATAAAGTTTATTAAATTCCAAGTTATGGTTATTTAGTTGTGAATTAAATCATTTTAACATGGCATAGGAGCAAATTTAATCAAACAACATTTTAAACATTTTAAACATGGTTGAAAATGACATATTTTGAAACTATATGAAATTCTAAGCATTTTACATATTTAAAGTTTTTACATATGATGCAAGGATTGAGAGTTACGATATGCATGGACTAGAGGGACTAAACTGAAAATCTGTTTTACTGGATTAATTAGCAAATTCCCAGGCACTGAAAAAAAAACATACGCGGGCCGAAACAGGAACTGGCCCAACAGCAGGAAAGGAAAAGTGGGGCGCTGCGGGTGTGGCTTCACCTAGTGGGCCTTGGCCCGGTTCGGTGGGAGGAGGGCCCCAGGCAGGTGGGGATGGGCCCTAGAGGTCCACGCGCTGGTGGGCTCATCCTGCTCCTCGATCTCGCCTGGATCGAGCAAGGCAGGGGCGGCGCTGTGGCTCCAGCGGGGTAGGACGCCGGCGGACGGCGGGGACGGGGCGGATCCGGCAGGTGGGCGATGGGGCAACCGGATCTGGGGACGGCCGGCCCATTTCCAGCGACGGCGAGGCCGGCCGGCGATGGGGAGGCGAGGTTGAGGAAGCTCCAAGTGACGGCGTCTCCCTGCTACGGCAAGTCACAGAGAGAGGTGTAAGGGGAAGAGAGAGAAAAGGCCGGAGAGAAGAGAGGTAGGGTGCGGGGACGCCTGGTGGTGCTTGCTCCGGCGAGCTCTATCGCAGAGGCGGCGGGGTCCAGGTGGTTGAGGCTGCCGGCGATGAGCAAAAAGCAACTCTGCTCCTGATCCATCCTGGATCGAGGTACATGACGAGGGGATGGGGCGCTCAGGACTGCTGCTGATGCTCTGCGGCGCGCGAACGCGAGGAGCTGCTGGCGTTGAACGACTCCGGGAGCGTGAAGTCGAGGTGGACAGGGACTGCTGCTGCCGCGGCTTGCAGTTTGTTCGGCGAGGGGATCGAGGAACGAAGCGCGATGGTTGGTCGGACACGGAAAACAGAGAAGAGACAGTGTGGTGGCGGCGGCTAGGAAGATCCCTAGGGATTAGGGATTGGTCTATATGTAGTAAGTGGATTTTTGGATAGGGGCATTTGTTCCCTCCGATCTTAATCGGATGGACGAAAAAAATAGGCTCACGTGAGATGTTTGGGGATGATCCGGACACAACGGTGGCGACACCTCGGGTCGGGTCCGGGACAACTTTCGGACGCTCACGTGAGGGGTTCGATGCACTGTGCAGAGAGGGTTTCGGACCGTGCGGTCGCATCGGACAACTCCGGAAGCGAAGAGGGGAAGGAGGATGGACTAGGTGGGCTGTGGCGAGACTGCGAGGGGGAGAAGAGAGAGAGAGGGACCGGCATCTGTTTCTGGAGACCGAAAACGTCCGATGTTAGACCGGCTATAATGCCGCTATAGTTATCCATTGGGGCATCAAACGTTCTCCGCATGCGATGAAACTTGACAGGCGGTCTATCTACACTATAATAAGACCACACGTCAACTCTCATCCCATTCCGAGAACATTTTCCGGCCACTTATAGAATAATATTTCGGACATGCCGCGGGCGCGTGCAAGTGTGTCTGGACTCAGAACGGACAACGGATGGAACGAGGAGGCCTAGACAGATGCAAGTTTTGAAAACATGATGATGCAATGCACATGATGACATGGCAAGATGCAACACGCAAGAAAAGACAAAGCAACAACAGCGAATAACTAGACGACACCTGGCACATCGGTCTTGGGGCGTTACATCAGGCTAGGTATATTCTCAAGTCATTAAAAACAAACACGCCCCACACATGTTCATATTTCAAGGTGCACTAAATTATTGCATGCGATGATTAAGGCTGGCCATAATGTATCTTAGCTGGTATCATGCACACGGGAATAGCAAACATGCTGATGTGGCAAAGAATTAAAGAAGAGAGGGGGGTTAGAGTAACTAGAGTTCATGCATGCATTGGTAAACACATTTTTTGTGGAGAACGACAGCACTAGTTGAGTACTTTTGCAGACTTCAAAAACTATTCCACAATGTGTCAACATTCACAATGTCAAATCAATATTTTTTACACTCATTATAAAACGTAGTTCTTATACTAGTACTAGTTGATTACTCATTATAATTAGTACTCCCTCCGTCTAGGTGAGCAAGTCATCTTATATTGTGCACTGTGACCAAGGAGGAGGGGAAAACAGGAAATCTTAATGTTTATAATCAGTACTCCCTCCATCTAGGTGAGCAAGTCATCTTAGATTGTGCACTGTGAGCAAGGTAGAGGGGAAAACGAGAGATCTTAATGTTTATTTGCTAATTAATAGCATTGCATGCAATGAACTAACCACTGCATGCCGTGTTTGGTAGTCTCAAGTCATTAAAAGCATGGACACCCACATCTCCTATTGGTTGATATGTCAAGAAACAAGAAACGGGGTAGAAGTTAATGCACCACGCCTAAGACTAGCCACAATGGATAGTAACATACACTAGTAACATATACATATCCCTAGACTATGTTACTACCTTCATAGTGGGTAGTAACTTAAGTGTGGTAACATGCAAAGATTCATTTATTAGGTTATAGACTCATATTGCATTGGGACATGTGATGTTACAGTAACTAGCTAAGTTACTACAATTACCTCTCTCTTCATTAACTCATTGCCACATAAGCAAATCTGCTAAGTTGGACTCGATGTTACCGCTGAAGTTACTCCCACTGTGGCTAGTCTAACTGTTTTGGGAGTATTGTAGATATTGATATTTTTAGTATAAATTTGGTCATGGGATTTCATTGATGCTTGTCAAAGCATTGACAGGTCTGCTATGCGTGACCTGAAGATGAAAGCGTTGAGCATATCGAAGTAGATCAACAATCTTCAATTGTCAAAGATTAGCCGTTCGGCCAATAAGGTGGCACACTTAATCGCTAAGTATAGCTTTGACAATAGATTAGATGGTATTCTTGTAAATAATGTACCTCCCTGTGTGGTGAATATTGTATCGAATGAGTATGCTGGTGTGGCTGGTTAATTAATATAAGGTGGTGTTCAAAAAAAGTATAAATTTGGTCAAACACTTTGCAAACGGTTGACGGGAGTAAAAAGGACAAGAGGGAGTATCATGCATGCGGAGTAGGCAAAAAAATTGCTTGTCTAAAAAAGGCAAAAAAATTGCTCATTTTTAGCCGGTCGAAGTCTGAAAGGGTGCGACCGCGCGAGGGAGGCGAAGGTCGTGGGAGGCGTGACATTTGACGGAATTAAGTGAAGTTACATCCATGCGCCGGCATGGCGTGCGAACAGGCAGAAGCTATACTGTCAGGCCTACGATATGTGTCTAGTAGACATGACATCTAGTGGGTCCTGCATAGTTCTCGAGAACTCTTTGGGGGCTTGCAGCCGTTTATCCACGGGCAAGCCAGCAACCCCATGCCATTCTCACGCCCTACTTGTCCCCGTCTTCTACCTTACAACAGTTCGCTCCCAGTCGTCCTGTCCTTTCACATTAGTTCGCTCCTAGTTCTTTTTGCGGGGTACAATAGTTCAACTTCTCCTAACCCTCCTCCAAAATCCATGGCCTCCCAAATCTCCATGGTCGCCGCTGAGTACCAGGTTAGAGCCATCACCGGCGATCAGTTCATCGTCATCTACACACGTGGATCCGAGATGGTGAAAGCATGGCTTGCTCGCTTCCTACACATGTTCAACAGTTCAACGGATGAGTGGGTCGCTGGGCTAGTTGTTGAGTAAACCACAGTCCTGGGACGAGAGAAGGATCTAAAGGACGAAGAGAGGAAGAAGCCCACCGTGATCCAGGTTTACGTACATAACATTTGCTTGGTCTACCACATATGCCATGCCGACATTGAGTGCCAGGATTTTAAGAACTTCCTCAAGGACAAAAGAGTGAAATTCGTTACTGTAGGCTTTAAGAACGACATTGACATCCTGCGTCAGATAGGTCTCGTTGTAGGCCAACCCTTCGATCTCTAGAAGGCAAGCCTGGTGTCCTCCTCTCAACCTTCAATGCTGACCCTGGCAGCAGCCATGATTGATCCTTCATACGCTAAACTGAAGAAACCTCATCACGAGTTTCATCATGCATGGGAGTCGAAGATATTAGATGAAGATCACATCCTGTACGTAGCAATGGATGCCTACCTTTGTTTAAATATCTACAAGGGTTGGATGAAGAAGCAGAGCCCAGTGTCCGGTTCAAGCAAAGAAGCGTCGGCGAAGAGGAAGAGGAAGAGGGACGAGGACGAAGTCGAGGACGTGGACTCGGACTCCAAGTAGGTGGCAGTGCCGTCGCTCATGCTGGTTCTACTGTAGTGTCAAGCGGACTAGTTGCTTATTAGTTTATTTTCAAGGGTATGTTGTGCTGAGGACCCATCAGAACTATGGGGCTGTTTGGATTGTGACTATCTTTGCCATATGTTGCCACATGATTTTTGTCACATTTGTCACACTTGCCTTACTTGAGTTGCTCAAATTGTTAGCCATACTTTGGCTTGCCTAAGGGAATCTCGCCACACTTTTTGTGTCTATGACATGTGGTGTTCACTGCTCATAAAAAATTCCTTGTCTCAAGTGTGGCTAGAACCAAACACCTACCTAACTTGGTCAAACTTGCCTAAGGTTAGGTGTGGCAAAGTGTGGCAATGTGTGGCTAGGAACCAAATAGCCCCTATGTTTATGTTCTTTCTCGTTATTTGAACTCTTTAGTACGTACAGTAGTACTAGTATTATATCATACTACTGTTCTTCTTGCAGTTGGTACTACTGCTCGTATCTTCGTGTTCCTACTGTACTTAATACGTTCGTACTAGTAGTATAACTTGGGTCAGTCGATTTGTGAAAGAAGTTCGACGGAGCAAAGGAAGAAGACGATAGAAGAGGTGGAAGAAGCCCTTCTATCCATCCATGTTGCATCAAACGGCTCACATGAGTCGACTGACCCAAATTGCTCCTTCAGATTGCAGGATCCACGTGGCATTCAAGGTCTCGAAGGTAGATTCCGCGTCCGCACCCGGTCTGCGGGCTCGACGCGCGCGCGACCGGCTTCCGCCGCGACAGCCACCATGCGCGCCTCCTATGCGCGGGCGGAGACGACAATGACACGCTAGTTCCTCCTTGTCGGCGTGCTGGAGCACGCGCTCATCCTCCTCTTCGTACGCTGCGTGCATAGACGTGGCTCCACCAGCTGCTCGCGTGCTTGGCAGCGCGGCGGCATCGCAAGGAGGGACTGTAGACGACGTGAGTGGGCGAGCCTTCGGCTTCATGGCACAGGGATGGCGGCGACACGGCGGTGATGGGTGAGAAATTGTTGGCCGGAGCAGGTGGGCGCCGGCATGCGCAACGGCGGCAGCGACATATTGATGAGTGTGCGCGTGTGATCTTACTTTAGTTTTATATATAAGGTTGGTCAAACTTAAAAGAAAACCGTACTAGTACACGTAAACATTAGACTTAGGCAGCGCTTTTATTAGTTACTAGCTTATGTTCTTGCCCATTGTGACCAGGCTTAGTACCACGGCGACGATACAGAATCCTGTACAAGCGCGTGAACTGCGGCCGCGCGGTCGTTTGAATGGTGCGTCACCGTGTCGCGCTCGAAGGACATCCACCGAACCTTTTTGTGTGTGTGAAAAGAATCCTCGAATATTACTCAACTTTTTTTCCTGTTAAAGTTCTTGACGCTGCAATATTTCCATATATTTGAATTTAGCTCCAGTTCGTGTTTATTTGGATTGGGACATTTTAGGTGCGCCATAGTTTTTTTTAATACTGATTTTGTGTGTGTGACTGTGAGAGAACGTGTGTATGTGTCCATATGTGTGTTGTGGCGGAAGGGCAATGTGGAGACAGTGTGCGTGTGATACAGACATAGAGAGGTGTGAATGTGCAAATGATCGTGCATGAGTGAGACATAGACAGATGCCGATATGTTTGTGTATACATGAGAGAATGGTCTTCTAGTTTACTTGCGTGTGTGTGTGAGAGAGACTGAGAGAGAGAGAGAGTGAGAGAGAGACAGACAGAGAGAGGAGCATCCGTAACACAACAACCATCTCTCTCGATTCGTCCGTCCCTCGCACGGTCGCATGAAACACATGCATCAACACGCACATTTTGACACCCTCACCCGGCCCCTGCCCACCTCAAGGCCCGCACAATCTCTTCGTGAATACCCATTTCTCTCCTTAGGTTTGTTTTCTCTCAATATCACACACACACACACACACACACACAGAGAGAGACACGTAGCACAACACACACACACACTCCCCCGAGCACACAATTCATCCCCATCCAAGGTTATACGGCGACCACTCTCACTTGTGCTTCTTTGCACCCCAACATGCACAACACCTCAATCTTCAAAGAAGGCAACGAGCAGATCGAAGACGGAGACCACACCGCGCTAGAGAATCTGGGGTCATTTGGAAGCAGGGTGATGTGGCGACGGCTGACTGACTCCTCCCCCCACCCTCTCTATATCTTGCACAAAATTACCAATCCCTCTCTCCCCCGCACAAAATTGTCAATCCCTCAACCCACGAGATCCTTCCCCTCTCGTCCATGTTTTTCCTGCTCTCTCATCAAACATGTTGTCTCTTCTCCTTCCACATATACAGAATCTAGATGCACACACATCTCATGTATATTACATGTATGCATCTTTCTCACAGACCTAACTTCTTCCTCTCTCTTTCTCTCTCTTTCTCTCTCTCTCTCTCTGTCTCATTAGGTTTGTCTCCTACTCTCTCGTCCACATACATACAATCTTTCCCTCCCTATCTGCTCCATCTTCAAAAGCTCTCTCTGCACATTTCATTCACACATTGGGATATGTCAAAATGTTGCTTCTATAATGGCTGATGTAGAGTTAGGGTTGTTCATGTTGCATCCTACAAAGTAATAACCATGAAATGCATTTAGATTCTCATTTGACTGGGATTATGTGAGTTTGAGCATGTTGTGAAGTACTATAGACCTTGTATACATCTTGGGATTTGACAATGATTGTAACTATTGAATTGTACAGACCATTACATTCGTAGTCAATAGCCTAATATATTTATTTCGCAATTTCAACAAATGATTAGTTCACTACAAACTAAGAAAACAAATGTGTACTCCCTCCGTTTTTATTTAAGTCCGCGTATTAGCATTGGTCAAAGTCAAGTTTTGTAAACTCTCAGAAAGCTTATAACAAAAAATATTAACATATACAATAACAAATAAATACCATTAGATTCATTATTGAATGTACTTTCACATCATACATATTTGTTATGGTAAATGTTTATATTTTTCTATAAACTTGGTCAAACTTTAGGACGTTTGACTTCGATCAAACCTAATATGAAGAGTTTACTACTACTACTTGCTAGTTGCTTAGCCGAATCACTCAACACGCCACACGGGGAGTCTAGTGTCACAAAATGTTGAGGTCGGCGGGAAAATCTCCCGCGACCCTGATTCGAGCAGTGGGAAGTTACCATTATAGCCTTCGGAACAGGGCTACGGATGACGCTTGGTAGGGGGCTGTTTTCGTAACTTCAGGTTCACCCTACCCAGCCAACTCCACCCCGGCACCCAGAGTAGTACACATGAATACTCCCCAATTTCTTTCCCCACTGCAAAATAGACTTCTCCATGGCACCGCAGCCTTCGTTCTCCTCCCCTTTACATCGGCGCACTCGTCCACCGCAGCGCATCTGCCTAATCGACGACCTCGTACGCCACACTGGAGCCGGTCCACCGTCGTCATCATACACGGAGCCTCTTCCCCGGCATCGTCTTCCACGGTCTCGTATCTGCTTCCCAGAAGCCGACGACAAGCGCAGAAGTACCACCGTCGTGGACAATGAACTGACTCCCGTTGCCAACCATGACTCACAGAGGCCGCCGCGACCATCGTTCTCCTCCTCGATTGGTAATGTGTGTACTGAATCACTTAGCAGTACATGTGTAGTTCCAATTTTGTTCATACCTACCCTTCAAATTTCCTGGGTGCTATTGTTCCCGTAAAAGTAATTGGTTATAGCCTCCATTGTCCAACAGAATATCAGCTTGTAATTGTGCATCGCTCCTATATCGCGCTGTGCTTGGGTAGGTTTTTCATCTGCAACCAGTAGTGTGGCAAATAATGGAAAGGTTTTTAGAACTAGCAAAATGCCCATGCGTTGCACGCATCAAGATGGATTTGTATGAGTAGTTTATCTTGTTGGAGATTCTCTAACATGGCAGACGAGTGCTTTAATGTTGCCCACAAGATGCGCGAGCATTACTAGTAGTATATTTTTCTTGCCATGTTGAGATTTTAAAACCACGAGTGCGAACATGCAGAGGAGCAATGAAGATCAAACACGTGATATTCGGGACATCTTCAAGGAGCGTGGCAAGTTAAAGAGGAGCTGCACTGAACCTATAAAACGAGCTTTGGTAAATAACACCCTTTCAATTACTTCCGTGTAGCCTCGTGTTCTTCGATGTGTATATGTTGTAGTTTCTGTTTCTCTTAAGCATGGTGTTCTTCGATGTGTAATAAGAAGAGTCTTAATCGTCCTAATGCATTCGTTTTTAGCTTGATGTAGGAAGGGGGTGTTCTCACATTGTAGTCTGTTTTTATTTATTTATTCCTTTTGAATTCACTTCTCCGAGTTCTGTTTATCTGGCTTCTACTAAATGGATCTAGGTTGCTCTGAGTATTGATCTAAAAAAGAAGTAACTTCATGTCAGGATGCAGTTCCTGCGAGGAGGGAAGTATGGTCAACCTCGATATCATGTTTCCAAAATGAGGCTGGATTACACACAAGGTGCCAGTTCCCTAATGATGCTGGATTAGACACAAGGAGCAAATTCCCAGATGATGCTGGATTACACACAAGCCAGGTGGAGTCGTCAGCTGTTCGTGTCCCCGTGGCATTAGTAAAGGCTGAAAGAAAGCGTGCAGCAGCCCTTGAGAATGTAGCTGAGTTCCTGAAGAAGTGAAAAGAGCAATCAGATGCTCTCTTCACCCAAGCCAAAGAAGAGATGGAAGAAGCCAGAAATAAGCTAGCAGAGGCAGAGCAGGCTAGGCGTCTCCTGCTATCTAAAACTGCTGTCAATACAAAATTTCCTTCATAATAGCTAGGTTCAAATGTTTATCTAGTCAGCATGCCTGTTGTGATGTCCGTGCATCTACTGATGTGGCACAAAATGTTTTTTTTCAGGTCATGTAATAACAGCAATTACTTTCCAAACAATAACAAACGAAGCATTGGACATGGTATAGTTCACGCGCAAGCCCGACATTCCAAGTTCAACTTCCACATCAAACTGATGTTCACAGATATCTGCACATTCATACATAATGTCCACAACCATGATTCACTTCAAAGCCAAAAAAATATGAGGAGAGTTATAAATAAATAAAATCCTCTACTAGTTCCATCTACCAGTGCGAGCACAACAAGTCAAGACCATGCGTAAATTAATTATATTGTAGTCATTTTTTATGTTCTAAAATGCCTGCCGGCTCGCGGAAGGACGTGTTGCCGGCACACGCGCGGATTCAATGAAGGCAGGCGGGGCAGTCTTAAGCTAGTTGCACGCAGCAAGGAGGCGTGCTTAGCCGGGCCTGCAACGAGTGCGGCCCTCTTGGCCGGCGCGCCGGTTCAATACCTGCACTATGAGAGGTCGCGTCCGTGTCAGAGCAATCACTCCCTCCAGTCCTTTTTTGTTTGGGTATAACAAAATCTCGTTTTCCATTCACATTTTAGTGGTAGGAGTTGTGCGTCTGTCTGTGAGAGAGAGAGGAGATGGTAGTCGGGGTTGTCTGATCGGTAAACAAATGAATAATGTTAGTCTGGGATGGAGACGAAAAGGAGACCGCAGCAAATGTTGTGTCTATAGGAGAGATAGAGAGAGTAATTTTAGTGGTATGAGTCATATGTAGAGACATATAGGGTGTGTGAGAGAATCCCATAGAGAGAAAGACAAAGTGAAAGACGAGTGGAGACTGTGGTATTGGCGGTGAAAAAGAAAGCTTAGGTACCGAGTGATACCAGAGAACAGTAGAGACGTGAGAGATAATGAAAACCGTGTAATTTTAATGATAGGGGGATTGTGACACTTCTCAAGGGAGACGTCGAGAGACCATGTTTGCAAGGATAGGAGCAACATGAAGTGAGCGTGCGGGTGAGCTGGAGAAAAGAGAGTGATAGCTACCTGAAGGAGCATGCATGCGAGAGAGATGGGCGTGAAAGGAGTGAACAAAAAAGGGATTCAAATATTTGAATTCGACATGATGATACATGTATTCCATACTCGAACCAAAATTGATCTATCAAACATGCATACTCATATGAATTCGCGCACATCTATGTTATTTAATATGTAGATATTACTGATCCATACATTTTAGTAGAACATAATTTGGTTAATTTTTTTTGAATTCAACCTTAAGATTTCGAGATCGTTGTATTTGTAGATCATATTATACATATAAAGGAGCAGAATTATTTGTTGTGCTTTTGAAAGTATATATATAAAAAATGATGTATATAGAATGTAATTCCAATTGAAAATGGATCCCGCCCGAAAAAAATAGAATACAAACGGGATTCGAATTGAGTTGGCACGGTAAACGTGCACTCTACAAAATTTGAATGAAGCGGGGAAAGTCGCAGTAACCGCCCGGAACCAAAATCTGCGAGATGGAAATCACTGCTGCCTATCCCTGCCACGCAAAGCCTATATGCTGGATTTCTATAGGTTTTGATAGGGGTAGGTTTGTAATTTCACCCAAACGTGACGTAACCGCCTCTCACCCAGATTCATACACGGTGGGCGCCAAAACACAGTGTGTCCTCGGCCGAAATCGACTCCCTCCCCGATTCATGTTCATACACGATGGGCGCCAAAAACAAACTCTTGTCGGCAAATATTCTGTGTATGCGAGATTACCGTCCTATCCCCGACCGACTAGTGTTGCTGTGATGTAGTAGAAATTTGAAACGGGGGCTAAGTTTGTAAATTTCCTCGCATTTGAGACAAGCGCGCCCTGAATACATGGTTCCCCCACTTCCTCTATACCTCTCTTTTCCCCATTCATACTCCGTGGGCGCCAAAACACCCTCTCCAACCCACCCTCCTCCGTCCACCGCCGTCCGCCACCCCATCCACCGCCGTCCTCCTCCACCATGCCGGAGCTGATACCCCGACGCCGCCGTCCATTACAAGAGATTGACCTCTCTCATCCACGACTTCGGACCGGGATCCTTGCATCCCGTCCTCTCGCTTCATCCCCGCCGTCGTCCACCTTGCCGGCGCCGCTCCTACGACCATCTCGTCCACCGCGCCCCGCCGCCACCTTCTACCCTCCTAGATCAGCTTCCACACCGCCGACAGCCATCGCTACCGCAACATCATCAAATTCTCAGCAGATTCCTACATGGCGCCGCACATGGTACTCTTTCGTATCTTCTCAACTTATTTATCGCAGCAAGAAAATAGATCGCCATTGCTTTACTCTAATTTCGTTTCTTGGTTGCGAAGTTGCCCTTGTCCGGTTTGCACCTTCAGATCTGCCATGGCACGCTCAACACCATACTCGCAATTCTTATGGTTTTCCCCTTTTATATTCCACACTAGTTAAATCATAGTAGACTAAATTTCAAAATTGGGTCAGTCGATTTTTCAGAGCTCGCGGGAGTTCACCGGTGCGATCGAAGGGGCTCGGGTGGTTGTGGGGCCTCCCCGAACAAAGAAAACTTCATGCGGGTGGGGGTTGGGGTGGGGGTGGGGGTGGCGGAGGAACACAGGCGGTGGGGGCCGTTGGTCCGGCCGGCGGCCCGTGCGGTGTTCTGTATGGGAAGAATCAGAGACGAGGAAGAAGAAGGGTTAGGAGACGTAGGATCTTCATCCAACCGCCTGCAATGGTAGAGAGAAAGCTAGGAGTTGCATTCTTAATGCGCTCTAGTTCATCATGTGTGGGCACTGCGCAAGCAACATTTTATTATCCAAAATCTGCTTGCTCTTCTTTACCATGTTCCTCTTCCGTTCTTCTTTAATACGTACTCTCTCCATTCCTAAATACAAGTCTTTGTATAGATTCCACCATGGACTACATATGGAGCAAAATGGGTGAATCTACACTCTAAAATGTACCTGGATACATCTGTATGTGATCCATAGTGGAAATCTCTACCAAGACTTATATTTTGGAACAAAGGGAGTATGATAGTAGTACAGTATGTTCCTTGTACTAAAGATGAGCAGGGACATTTGAAGTGTAGAGGTCTATACGGTCAGTTGTGATGGACACTTTGAGCCTCTTTGATTCGTAGGATCTTGTAAACATAGGAATAGGATTTGTAGTGGCCTGCCCACTTGAAACCTATAAGAATAGCAAGGAAATGCGGGGAGCTGTGTCGCCTTTGAGAGTTACATTGATATTAACAGTACCGCACCATCACTTGAAGAGAGCTGGTATCCGAAGCCTTGCTAGCCGTACTGGCAATACTAGCACATATATTCCAGCAAGTTCCACTTTGCTGATTTTACTCTGATGCTTAAGGTTTTCCCGTTATATCTACACTATGATCTGTGTAGCTGCTTTGTGTCGCACTAGCAGCAGTCCACTCTTGAAGCTAAACACTGCAATGACTTACAAAATTGGCACCAAGGCATTGAGTGCCATTCGGGATGCAATGAAACTCATACACTCCCCACACGTTGATTCTTGTTCAAAATATCATCCTAATGACTATTCTAACCTCGAGGAGTTAAAGGAAGATGGCCTGTCCTGTTCACCCATCAAGGTGCATGTTCTAATTTTGCAATGTTTCATTGATTGCGGGTATCTTGCATATGTTGTCTTGCATTTCTTCTACTTTGTTGCACCGCCATCTGCTTAGTTTACTCATCATATATGTCGAGATGCCATGCCCATCCATTATCAATACATATTCCATCTGTCATCATACCATGTTTTTCCACTCAAATGTTGTTCTTGTGCATCAGACATCAAAAAGGAAGAGGGTGATTGCCGAACCTGAAGGAGCACCAGCAAAGTCCTTGAAAAACGTGGTGGTGCCGGAGAAATCAGACAGCACCCCACTTATATTGGTTGTATAACTAGTGACACAAAATGTAGGACCGACTCCAGCAAACTGTACCCATACTTCACTGGCCACACCACTAGCCCCACCACACAGGACCTGCACTCCAGCAAAAGGTATACCGATTTCATTTGCCATAGCACCCGTTGTACCACAGAAAAATCCCACTCCAGCAAAAAGTACAACAAGTCCACCGGCCGAAGACCTATCCCAACTGCAGAGACGGTCAATTCCTGCAGATTGGAACCCCATTCCATTTATTCCTAGTTTAAAAGACAATGCTTTCAATGTTGTTAGGCACTACGTACATATATTCCCATCAAGGGAAGATTATTGTGAAGACAAAAACCATTTTCACATCTTCCTGTCCAACTTACATGTAAGTGCTATTATTCATGGCTATTATTTTCCTGTTTTTTGCTGATTGAACACATCAATGATTTACATTACATTGTTGTAACTAGGAGAGGGTCAATCTGGATAGTCATGACGAGCAAAGCTTGCTTGTGCTTTTCAAGGAAGCATTGCAGCAGTATCAGTGTTACCTGAGGAAATCACACTTTGATGGCAAGTCTATAAACAAATTCCTGGTGAAGTCTCCTGTGCTAAATTTAGAAGACATTAATGGAAAAACCTTGTTATGCACTGGTCTCGTTCCCAGGATGAGGTACTGTCTATGAAATCACATGACAATTTGAACTTCTACTTTTCCGCATGTGCCTTACGGATCTTTTTTGCAGGAAATCTGCTCGAAGAAGAATTCCGGTTTGACAAGAACGATAGGATATCTCAAATATGTTGCCCGCTACTTTGCTCTTGTTAGTACCTGTTGTCCTGTATCACTATACTTGCATACATACCTGGTTCATTATGTGACAGCAGTATGCATGATAGCTTGCTTATCAATTGTTCGCTCCAAATTGTCTGATATGTATGAATGGTTACATTAGTGAAGAATATATCTAATGCCAATGTTTTTTTAGCTCTGCATTGTTCTTGTAAGTACATGCTGTCCTTTATCAGTGTACTTATAATGACAGGTAGTTGTTCATGTACCATCACTCTACAGCTTATTTTCCTTTGCCCTCCATTTTCTACACATCATATCTATATTTACTCTTACCATAAGGTTGGTACTGAAGAAGTTTAGTTGTGCATTGCTCTTGGCTGTACCTTTTGCCTGTATCGCTGCACTTACATTTATAGCTAATTGGTTGTAGCATCACTCTTCATCTTATCTTAAATATTGTCCATTTTTTCGTATATTATCACATCTATATTTACTCTTAACAAAATGTAGAATAAAGGCAATGCTTTTGAAGAAGATTCTATGGTAAACTTCTTGAATTGCCCCCCCCCATCAGCATGGACAAGGCCTTTATAGAGCCTATCTTCACCAATAATGTAAGTTTGTCCATCTCAAGCCTTCAAACTTTGTTGTATTTTATTTGGGTAGGCATGACTGCAACAGCTATTTATTTTTGGTGTTTGCATTAAATTGCTTGTTTAAAGTTTATTATATGTAGTTCATAAACAAAAGTTCGTCCTTTCTCAATTTAAGTTTTCAGTTGTACAACCAAGTTCCTTCTTCATACCATGCAAATTAAACTATACAGAGCAAGTGATCTTCTTTTGCACTGCATGTATGCTTCAGTTCTTCATCTGTAATCCAGTGGTGTGGTGAACCTACCCACTATAGCACAATGTCATATTCTGCAATGTCTTAACTATGAAAAATGTCATATCATTTTACTATTATTTAAATCGTCTCTTTATTTGCCAATATGAAATGGTATAAATTGACAGCACACTAACCATTGATACTTATGAGTTCTTGATCTATAATCCAGTGGTGTCGTGAAGCTGCCAACTCCTTCACAATGTCATTTCCTACCATGTCTTGACCTGAACAATACCATATTGTGTTAATGCAAATTTAAACTGTGTCACTTTATTCGTCAGTAAGAAATGTGATGAATTGTCAGCACTGATACTTTTATGTGCAAAACCTGTCATCTGCCTGCTTGTTTATCTTTCAGAGTGAGGAAGATATAAGTGTTGAAGAAGCATAGTCTCATCATCTTGCTCAGCTGCTTGCGCTGCAGCTCCCCAACAGGGCTAACCTTTCTTGAACTCTATTGAAGTGCTGTTGGTTTTATATATTATTTTGTCGGCTTGTTTATTTGCACTGGTGGCGATCTTTGATGCCCAGTGTATGTAATCTGTTGTCTGCTTGTGCTTTATTCTCATAGTGGCGAACTTTGATGCCCAGTGGATGTAATATGTCGTAATTTCTTTATTGTATAGTATAGGTTTTTTCTTATTCATGATGCTGCAGTTATTTTACTGTATATATATCCTGTCTTCGCAGTAAACTGGCCAAACCGTAAAATTACGGTACATAATCGGGCGGTCATGCAATCATGATGTAGGTTGGACCTGAAACGTGCTGATCAGCTCACGGGCCGGCAGTAGTCCGAAATGAACCCCGGCCATGATTGTGCGAATCAAGTCACGAGCTTTTAACAGGCCGAAAAATTGTCTCGGTCCTTGTTTGGCCCAATCAGATATCGGCTGCAAGTAGGCCGGATGCAATCCGGGCCGTAGTTAGGCCCAACTATATGACGGGCTTTTAACATGCTAAAATTAATATAGGGCCAAAATGTTAAACGGGACCTTAACAGGCCAAAACTAATATCAGGCCGAATTACTAAGTGGGCCTTTTGCAAGTGGGCCCAAAAGCATAGTGTCCAGTTGACGGGCCGAATCTGATATGGGCCATAATTAGGCCCAAAACCTCTTAAAGGGCTGTACCTGATCTGGGCCGTAATTCGGCCCAGAACGTGGTAGGCTTTTAACGGGCCGGATCTCATATGGGCCACTATTAGGCCCGGAGCGTGGCAGGCCATTAATAGACCGTATCAAATATGGGCCAACATTTGGCCCAAAACATGGCAGCCAATTAACGGGTCAGCCTACTAGGGTCCTCAAAATCTTGTGGGCCTATAGCTGGGCCGGCCCATTAATGTCGGCGAAATCTCATGGGCCTTTAGCTGGGCCGGCCCATTATGATCCGCAAGAATTTTGTGGGCCTTTACCTGGGCCGGCCTATTATGGCACAGAAAAATCCTGTGGGCCTGTACCTGGGCCGGCCCATTATGGCCCGCGAAATCTTGTGGGCCTTTAGCTGGGCCCGCCCATTATGGTCCGCAAAATCTTGTGGGCCTTTAGCTAGGCCGGCCCATTATGGTCCGCAAAATCTTGTGGGCCTTTAGTTGGTCCGGCCCATTTAAACTTGTTGGGCCGTGCAACGTGTCGACGTATCATAGGCGTCTTCTGTCAAGTGAGTGGGTGAAATCTGTCCCGATGATGAGCCGACACATGTTTCCTCTAGCCAATGATGATTTTACACGTGGAAAATCCCCATTGGTCGGGGCTGTTAACGGGTTATCGGATCCAAAACCCGACCCGATAGCTTAAGGTGTTCCGTTACGGTGGATGCCACGTGTCGGTCACCCTTGACAAAAGCACTTCTGTGACGCGCGATTTATCATCATGGAAGTGGACACTTCCGTGATGATAATTTTGGTAATGTCATGGAACACTTCTAAGATAGCACAGGTATGACTATCTTGATTCTGTCATAAATTTGTCATGGATGTACATGCATGACAAAAAAAGCGACCTACTGTGACAAACACGTATCATCACGGAAGTGTATTTTTTTTGTAATATGAAAATATAAAAACGGCAAGGTAACGAATGATAAAAGTGAGCGTAAACGGTATTGCAATGTGTTGAAACAAGGCCTAGGGTTCATACTATCACTAGTGCAAGTCCTTTCAACAATAATAACATAATTGGATCATATAACTATCCCTCAACATGCAATAAAGAGTCACTCCAAAGTCACTAAGAGCGGAGAACAAACGAAGAGATTATGGTAGGGTACGAAACCACCTCAAAGTTATTCTTTCCAATCAATCCGTTGGGCTATTCCTATAAGTGTCACAAACAGCCCTAGAGTTTGTACTAGAATAACACCTTAAGACACAAATCAACCAAAACCCTAATGTCACCTAGATACTCCAATGTCACCTCAAGTATCCGTGGGTATGATTATACGATATGCATCACACAATCTCAGATTCATCTATTCAACCAACACATAGAACTTCAAAGAGTGCCCCAAAGTTCTTACTGGAGAGTCAAGACGAAAATGTGTGCCAACCCCTATGCATAGGTTCATGGGTGGAACCCGCAAGTTGATCGACAAAACATACATCAAGTGGATCAATAGAATACCTCGTTTTCACCACGAGTATCCCACGCAAGACATACATCAAGTGTTCTCAAATCCTTAAAGACTCAATCCAATAAGATAACTGCAGAGGGAAAACTCAATCCATTACAAGAGAGAAACATCATAAGGATCCAACTATAATAGAAAAGCTCGCGATACATCAAGATCGCATCACGTCAAGAACACGAGGGAGAGAGATCAAACACATAGCTACTGGTACATACCCTCAGCTCCAAGTGAGAACTACTACCTCCTCATCATGGAGAGCACCGGGATGATGAAGATGGCCACCGGAGAAGGATTCACCCTCCGGCAGGGTGCCGGAACGGGTCTAGATTGGTTTTCGGTGGCTACACAGGCTTCTGGCGGTGGAACTCCCGATCTATTGTGCTCCCCGATAGTTTTAGGGTATATGGACATATATAGGCGGAAGAAATACATCAGGGGAGCCACGAGGGGCCCACGAGGGTGGAGGGCGCGCCCAGGGGGTGGGCGCGCTCCCTGCCTGGTGGCTTCCTCGTTGATCCCCTGACGTGCACTCCAAGTCTCCTGTATTGCTTTCTTTCCAAAAATAACTTTTCCGACCGTTTCATTCCGTTTGGACTCCATTTGATATTCCTTTTCTTGGAAACCCTAAAACAAGGAAAAAACAGAAAACTGGCACTGGGCTCTAGGTTAATAGGTTAGTCCCAAAAATCATATGTAATAGCATATAAATGCATATAAAACATCCAAGGTTGATAATATAATAGCATGGAACAATCAATAATTATAGATATGTTGGAGACGTATCACCGGACAATGAGGCGGGCCTCATTGTGATCCTCAGAAAGTTCCTTCCTATTAAGGTAGGCCAAGAAGGGTTCGGTCCATGGGGCAATGACTGCCATAATGAGATGGGTCGATGGTGTTATTTCGGTGGCTGAGCCTCCGATGATATCGGTGTCTTCAGAATATCGGGTTGTGTTTGGATCCGGATTACTGTTGCCACTCTCCCCCTGCCACACCACGGATGGCTCAAAAAGCCTTTCCAGAAAGATATTGGGTGGGACGGGGTCACTCTTGGTGCCGATACTTTCTCAGGCCACATGATGGAACTCGAGCCCCTCGAACCGAGCCAACATATTTAGGACGGCATTATGATAAGCTACCATCTTTGGATATTTGGCATCAAAGTCTCCATTTATTTGAGATATTGCAATGTTTGAGTCCCCCACACTTCCAGGCGCTGTATGCCCATGGAGACAGCCATCCGGAGACCATGCAATAAGGCCTCATATTCGGCTGCGTTTTTGGAGTCTGTTTATAGTATTTGGAGTACGTACTGAATGACGTCTCCAGTGGGCGATGTTAAGACGACGCCCGCTCCTAGCCCTGCCAGCATTTTGGAGCCATCGAAATACATAACCCAATTGGCATGTATACCGTACTCTTTAGGGAGTTTGGCCTCTGTCCATTCAGCGACAAAGTCAACCAGTACTTGGGATTTAATAGCTCGATGTGGTTTGTATGTAATATCAAATGGAAGGAGCTCGATGGTCCATTCGGCAATCCGACCCATGGCATAGCGGTTTTTTATTATGTCGTTGAGTGGTACTTCGGAAGCCACCATGATTGAACACTCCTGGAAGTAGTGTCGTAGCTTTCGAGATGCCATGAAGACCGTGTATGATATTTTTTGATAATGGTGGTACCGGGTTTTGCATGGTGTAAGGACAGTGGATACGTACTATACTGGCTGCTGAAGCAGGAATTTGTGTCCGTCCTGTTCTGTTCAACTATGAGTCCCCACTTGATGTGTTGCCAATATGTATAGAAACATGGGTTCGCCGACGTTTGGCACGGCCAGGATTGGGTTGCTCACTAGAAGGGTTTTTATTTCTTCCAGTCCGGTTGTTGTCGCGTCCATCCACTCAAAGTGATTGGTTCACCGTAGAAGGCGATAGAGTGGCAGTGCCTTTTCTCCCAATCTGGAGATAAAGTGGTTAAAGCTGCCACGCAACCCACAAGTTTTGGGACTTGCTTAATGTCTGTTGGCGTACCCAATTGTGACAGAGCTCGGATTTTGGCTAGATTTGTTTCAATTCCTCTATTGGAAATGATGAAGCCCAGCAGCTTTCCTGCGGGGACGCTGAAAACACACTTTTCCGGATTGAGCATAATGTCGTATGCACGGAGGTTGTCAAATGTGAGACGCAGGTCGTCTATTAGTGTTTCGACGTGCCTTGTCTTGATTACGACGTCGTCCACATAGGATTCGACTATCCTTCCGGTCTGTTTATCTAGGCATGTTTGGATCATGCGTTGGTAGGTGGCGTCGGTGTTCTTGAGCCCAAAGGGCATGGTGTTGAAGCAGAATGGCCCGTATGGGGTGATGAATGATGTTGCAGCTTGATCGGACTCCTTCATTTTAATTTGATGGTATCCGGAATATGCATCGAGGAAACACAGTGAGTCGTGTCCTACGGTAGCATCAATGATTCGATCGATGCGGGTGAGGGGGAAGGGATCCTTAGAGCAAGCCTTATTGAGGTCTTTAAAATCGACGCACGGGTGCCAGTATTTATCCTTCTTTGGTACCATCACCAGGTTTGCCAGCCAGTCCGGATGTTTTATTTCTCTAATGAATCCGGCCTCGATTAGCTTGGCTAGCTCCTCTCCCATGGCTTGGTGTTTGGGTCCCTTTAATATGTTTGTTTGACTGGTTTGTATCCCTTTAATATGTTAAGGTTGTATTCGGCCAGCTCGCGTGGGATTCTTGGCATGTCAGAGGTGTGCCAGGCGAATATATCCCAATTTTCGCGAAGAAAATCCCGTAGCGCGGCGTCGACCGTTGGGTCTAGCTGCGCCCCAATAGATGTTGTCTTCTTGGTGTCCCTTGGATGGACTAGGAATTTGACTATTTCTTTCGCTGGCTTGAAGGAGGTGGATTTGGGCCGTTTGTCTAAGATTACATCATCTCTGTCCACCGTGGAGAGCAGTGCGGTTAATTCTTCGGCCACGAGGCCTTCAGATAATGCCTCGAGGCCTTCAGATAATGCCTCGAGGGCCAGGGATGCGGTTTTATTTTCGACGCGGAGTGCTATATCCCGATCACTGGCTAGAGTGATTATGCCATTGGGCCTGGGCATCTTAAGCTTCATGTACCCGTAATGAGGTACAACTTGGAAGCATGTAAATGCCTCTCGCCCCAAGAGGGCGTGATATCCGTTGTTGAAGGCGGCCACTTGGAAGGTTATATCTTCTGACGGGTAATTCTTCGGTGTGCCGAATACCACGTCGAGTGTTATTTTTCCCACACACCGTGCCTCCCGACTGGGAATGATTCCTCGGAATGTCATGCTGCTTTGCTCGATTTGGCTCCTGTCTATTTCCATTTTGTGGAGTGTATCTTTGTAGATGAGGTTTAGTCCGCTGCCGCCGTCCATGAGAACCTTGATGAGCTGAAAGTCGTCCATGATTGGACTGAGGACCAAGGTGATACGTGTCCAACGTATCTATAATTTTTTATTGCTCCATGCTATATTATCTACTATTTTGAACATTATTGGGCTTTACTATCCACTTTTATATTAATTTTGGGAATAACCTATTAACCGGAGCCCAGCCCAGAATTGCTGTTTTTTGCCTGTTTTAGGGTTTCGAAGAAAAGGAATATCAAACGGAGTCCAAACGGAATGAAACCTTTGGAAACGTGATTTTCTCATCAGATAAGATCCAGGAGACTTGGACCCTCCGTCAAGAAAGCCATGAGGCGGTCACGAGGGTGGAGGGCGCCCCCCCATAGGGCGCGCCCCATGCCTCGTGGGCCCCTCGAAGCTCCACCGACGTACTTCTTCCTCCTATATATATCCACGTACGCCCAAATGATCAGATATGGAGCCAAAAATCTAATTCCACCGCCGCAACTTTCTGTATCCATGAGATCCCATCTTGGGGCCTGTTCCAAAGCTCCGCCGGAGGGGCCATCGATCACGGAGGGCTTCTACATCATCATCCAAGCCCCTCCAATGAAGTGTGAGTACTTTACTTCAGACCTATGGGTCCATAGTTAGTAGCTAGATGGCTTCTTCTCTCTTTTTGGATCTCAATACAATGTTCTCCCCCTCTCTCATGGAGATCTATTCGATGTAATCTTCTTTTTGTGGTGTGTTTGTTGAGACCGATGAATTGTGGGTTTATGATCAAGTCTATCTATGAATAATATATGAATCTTCTCTGAATTCTTTTATGTATTATTGGTTATCTTTGCAAGTCTATTCGAATTATCAGTTTGGTTTGGCCTACTAGATTGATTGTTCTTGCCATGGGAGAAGTGCTTAGCTTTGGGTTCGATCTTGCGGTGTCCTTTCCCAGTGACCAAAGGGGCAGCAAGGCACGTATTGTACCGTTTCCATCGAGGATAACAAGATGGGGTTTTTATCATATTGCATGAAACTATCCCTCTACATCATGTCATCTTGCTTAAGGCGTTACTCTGTTTTTAACTTAATACTCTAGATGCATGCTGGATAGCAGTCGATGAGTGGAGTAATAGTAGTAGATGTAGGCAAGAGTCGGTCTACTTGTCTCGAACGTGATGCCTATATATGATCATACCTAGATATTCTCATAACTATGCTCAATTCTGTCAATTGCTCAACAGTAATTTGTTGACCCACCGTAGAATACGTATGCTCTTGGGAGAAGCCACTAGTGAACCTATGGCCCCCGGGTCTCTTTCTCATCATATCAATCTCCATCAGTTTATTATTGCTTTGCTTATTACTTTGCCTTGTACTTTTTACTTTGCATCTTTATACCAAAAATACAAAAAATATTATTTATCATCTCTATCAGATCTCACTGTCGTAAGTGACTGTGAAGGGATTGACAACCCCTAAGCGCGTTGGTTGCGTTGAGCTATTGTTTTTGTGTAGGTACAAGGGACTCGAGCGTAGCCTCCTACTGGATTGATACCTTGGTTCCCAAAAATTGAGGGAAATACTTATGCTACTTATGCTCTTCGGGGAAATCCAACGCAGTGCTCAAGAGGTAGCAAGAAGAATTTCTGGCGCCGTTGCCGGGGAGTCTGCGCAAAAGTCAACATACCAAGTACCTATCACAATCCCTATCTCCCGCATTACATTATTTGTCATTTGCCTCTCGTTTTCCTCTCCCCCCAATTCACCCTTGCCGTTTTATTCGCCCTCTCTCTCTATCCTCCCTCTCTATTTGCCTCTTTTGCCCGTTTGCTTTTTGTTTGCTTGTGTGTTAGTTTACTTGTTTGTCGCGATGGCTCAAGATAATACTAAATTGTGTGACTTCACCAATACCAACAACAATGATTTCCTTAGCACTCCGATTGCTCCTCTTACCGATGCTGAATCTTGTGAAATCAATACTGCTCTGTTGAATCTTGTCATGAAAGATCCGTTCTCCGGCCTTCCTAGCGAAGATGCCGCTACCCATCTTAATAGCTTCGTTGATTTGTGTGACATGCAAAAGAAGAAAGATGTCGATAATGATATTGTTAAATTGAAGATATTTCCTTTTTTGCTTAGAGATCGTGCTAAAGCTTGGTTTTCATCTTTGCCTAAAAATAGTATTGATTCATGGAACAAGTGCAAAGATTCTTTTATCTCTAATTATTTTCCTCCCGCTAAGATCATCTCTCTTAGAAACGATAGTATGAATTTTAAGCAACTTGATCATGAACATGTTGCACAAGCTTGGGAGAGAATGATATTAATGATACGTAATTGCCCTACTCATGGTTTAAATTTGTGGATGATTATACAAAATTTTTATGCCGGATTGAATTTTGCTTCTAGAAATCTTTTAGATTCGGTCGTGGGAGGCACTTTTAAGGAAATCACTTTAGGAGAAGCTACTAAACTCCTAGATAATATTATGGTTAATTATTCTCAATGGCATACTGAAAGATCTACTAATAAAAAGGTGCATGCGATAGAAGAAATTAATGTTTTGAGTGGAAAGATGGATGAACTTATGAAATTATTTGCTAATAAGAGTGTTTTTTCAGATCCTAATTATGTGCCCTTGTCTACTTTGATTGAGAATAATAATTAATCTATGGATGTGAATTTTGTTGGTAGGAACAATTTTGGTAACAACACATATAGAGGAAATTTCAACCCTAGGCCTTATCCTAGTAATCCCTCTAATAATTATGGTAATTCCTACAACAATCCTTTTGGAAATTATAATAAGATGCCCTCTGATTTTGAATCTAATATTAAAGAATTTATTTCTTCGCAAAAGAATTTTAATGCTATGATTGAAGAAAAATTGCTTAAGATTGATGATTTGGCTAGGAACTTTGATAGAATTGCTCTTGATGTCGATTCTTTGAAACTTAGATCTATTCCACCTAAGCATGATATCAATGAGTCTCTCAAAGCCATGAGAATTTCCATTGACGAGTGCAAATAAAGAACCGCTAGGATGCGTGCTAACAAAGATGCCTTTATAAAAGCGTGTTCTTCTAGTTCCTATGAAAATAATGATGAAGATCTAAAAGGTATTGATGTGTCCCCTATTAAATCTTTATTTTTCAACATGAATCTTCATAATGATGGGACTGAATATGATCCACCTTTACCTAGAAGGCGTTCTAAGAATTCGGAATTTGTTGATCTTGATGCCAAATCTGATAAAAGTGGGATTGAAGAAATTAAAACCCTAGATGTTGCTAAACCCACTATTATGGATTTCAAGGAATTTAACTATGAAAATTGCTCTTTGATTGATTGTATTTCCTTGTTGCAATCTGTGCTAAATTCTCCTCAAGCTTATAGTCAAAATAAAGTGTTTACTAAACATATCATTGATGCCTTGATGCAATCTTATGAAGAAAAACTTGAATTGGAAGTTTCTATCCCTAGAAAACTTTATGATGAGTGGGAACCAACTATTAAAATTAAAATTAAAGGTCATGAGTTTTATGCTTTGTGTGATTTGGGTGCTAGTGTCTCTACTATTCCCAAAAACTTTGTGTGATTTGCTAAATTTCCGTGATTTTGATGATTGCTCTCTAAACTTGCATCTTGCGGATTCCACTATTAAGAAACCTATGGGAAGAATTAATGATCTTCTTATTATTGAAAATAGGAATTATGTGCCCGTAGATTTTATCGTTCTTGATATAGATTGCCATCCTTCTTGCCCTATTATTCTCGGTAGACCTTTCCTTAGAACGGTTGGTGCAATTATTGATATGAAGGAAGGGAATATTAGATTCCAATTTCCATTAAAAAAGGGCATGGAACACTTCCCTAGAAAGAAAATAAAATTACCATATGAATCTATCATGAGAGCCACTTATGGATTGCCTACCAAAGATGGCAATACCTAGATCTATTCTTGCTTGTTATGCCTAGCTAGGGGCGTTAAACGATAGTGCTTGTTGGGAGGAAACCCAATTTAATTTTTATTCCTTGATTTTTGCTCCTGTTTAGTAATAAATAAATTATCTACCCTATGTTTTGGTTGTGTTTTTTGTGTTTAATTACTGTTTGTGACAAGTAGAACCGTTGGGAAGACTTGGGGAAAGTCTTGTTGAACTTGCTGTAGAAAACAGAAACTTTAGCGCTCACAAGAACTGCTGTCATTTTTATCCGGGGAGTGCTATTTAGTTAATTATTTTTGCATATGATTAATAGATAAATTCCTCACGTCCAGGAATTTATTTTAGAATATTTGGGGTTCCAGATCTTGCGCTATCTACAGATTACTACAGACTATTCTGTTTTTGACAAATTCTGTTTTTCGTGTGTTGTTTGCTTATTTTGATGAATCTATGGCTAGTAAAATAGTTTATAATCCATAGAGAAGTTGGAATACAGTAGGTATAACACCCATATAAATAAAGAATGAGTTCATTACAGTACCTTGAAGTGGTCTTTTGTTTTTCTTTCGCTAACGGAGATCACGAGATTTTCTACTTTAAGTTTTGTGTTGTGAAGTTTTCATGTTTTGGGTAAAGATTTGATGGATTATGGAACAAGGAGTGGAAAGAGCCTAAGCTTGGGGATGCCCATGGAACCCCAAAGATAATCTAAGGACACCTAAAATCCAAAGCTTGGGGATGCCCTGGAAGGCATCCCCTCTTTCGTCTACTTCTATCGGTAAATTTACTTGGAGCTATATTTTTATTCACCACATGATATGTGTTTGATTGGAGCGTCTTTTATGATTTGAGTCTTTGCTTATTAGTTTACCACAATCATCCTTGCTGTACACACCTTTTGAGAGAGCCATACATAATTTAGAATTTGATAGAATACTCTATGTGCTTCACTTATATCTTTTGAGTTATATAATTTTGCTCTAGTGCTTCACTTATATCTTTTAGAGCACGATGGTGGATTTGTTTTATAGAAACTATTGATCTCTCATGCTTCACTTAGATTATTTTGAGAGTCTTAATAGCATGGTAATTTGCTTAATAATAAATATGCTTGGCATTAAAGATTTGTAAAACTTTCTTTTGAGTGCGTTGAATACTAAGAAAAAATTGATGCTTGATATTTGTTTTGAGATATTAGGATGGTGATATTAGAGTCATGATAGTTGAGTAGTTGTGAATTTGAGAAATGCTTGTGTTAAAGTTTGTGATTCCCGTAGCATGCACGTATGGTGAACCGTTATGTGATGAAGTCAGAGCATAATTTTATTTATTGATTGTCTTCCTTATGAGTGGCGGTCGGGGACGAGCGATGGTATTTTCCTACCAATCTATCCCCCTAGGAGCTTGTGCGTAATAGTTTTCTTTGATAACTTCTAGATTTTTGCAATAAGTATATGAGTTCTTTATGACTAATGTTGGGTCCATGGATTATACGCACTTTCCTTCCTTCCACCATTGCTAGCCTCTCTAATACCTCGCACTTTTCGCCGGTATCATACACCCACCAAATACCTTCCTCAAAACAGCCACCATACCTACCTATCATGGAATTTCCATAGCCATTCCGAGATATATTGCCATGCATCTTTCCACCGTTCCATTCATTATGACACGCTTCATCATTCTCATATTGCTAGCATGATCATGTAGTTCACATCGTATTTGTGGCAAAGCCACCGTTCATAATTCTTTCATTCAAGTCACTCTTGATTCATTGCATATCCCGGTACATTGCCGGAGGCATTCATATAGAGTCATATTTTGTTCTAAGTATTGAGTTGTAAGTGTTGAGTTGTAAGAAAAATAAAAAGTGTGATGATCATCATTTTTAGAGCATTGTCCCAACTGAGGAAAGGATGATTGAGACTATGATTCCCCCACAAGTCGGGATGAGACTCTGGACGAAAAAAGGCCATAAAAAGAGAAGGCCCAAAAATATGAGAGAAAAAGAGAGAAGAGACAATGCTACTATCCTTTTACCACACTTGTGCTTCAAAGTAGCACCATGATCTTCATGATAGAGAGTCTGTCATTCTATCACTTTCATATACTAGTGGGAATTTTTCATTATAGAACTTGGCTTGTATATTACAGTGATGGGCTTCTTCAAAATGCCCTAGGTCTTCGTGAGCAAGCGAGTTGGATGCACATCCACTTAGTTTCTTTTGTTGAGCTTTCATACACTTATAGCTCTAGTGCATCCGTTGCATGGCAATCCCTACTCACTCACATTGATATCTATTGATGGGCATCTCCATAGCCCGTTGATACGCCTAGTTGATGTGAGACTATCTTCCCCTCTTTTTGTCTTCTCCACAACCACCATTCTATTCCACATATAGTGCTATATCCACGGCTCACGCTCATGTATTGCGTGAAGATCGAAAAAGTTTTGAAAATGTCAAAAGTATGAAACAATTGCTTGGCTTGTCATCGGGGTTGTGCATGATTTAAATACTTTGTGTGGTGAAGATAGAGCATAGCCAGACTATATGATTTTGTAAGGATAGCTTTCTTTGGACATGTTATTTTGAGAAGACATAATTGCTTTGTTAGTATGCTTGAATTATTATTATTTTTATGTCAACATGAACATTTGTCTTGAATCTTTTGAATCTGAATATTCATACCACAATTAAGAAGATTTACATTGAAATTATGCCAAGTAGCACTCCGCATCAAAAATTCTGTTTTTATCATTTACCTACTCGAGGACGAGCAGGAATTAAGCTTGGGGATGCTTGATACGTCTCCAACGTATCTATAATTTTTGATTGCTCCATGCTATATTATCTATTGTTTTGAACATTATTGGGCTTTATTATCCACTTTTATATTATTTTTGGCACTAACCTATTAACCAGAGGCCCAGCCCAGAATTGTTGTTTTTTTGCCTGTTTTAGGGTTTCGAAGAAAAGTAATACCAAACGGAGTCCAAACGGAATGAAACCTTCGGAAACGTGATTTTCTCATCAGATAAGATCCAAGAGACTTAGACCCTCCGTCAACAAAGCCACGAGGCGGTCACGAGGGTGGAGGGAGCCCCCCTAGGAAACGCCCCCTGCCTCGTGGGCCCCTCGAAGCTCCACCGACGTACTTCTTCCTCCTATATATATATCCACATACCCCCAAACGATCAGATACGGAGCCAGAAACCTAATTCCACCGCCGCAACTTTCTGTATGCACGAGATCCCATCTTGGGGCCTGTTTCGGAGCTCCGCCGGAGGGGGCATCGATCATGGAGGGCTTCTACATCATCATCCAAGCCCCTCCAATGAAGTGTCAGTAGTTTACTTCAGACCTATGGGTCCATAGTTAGTAGCTAGATGGCTTCTCCTCTTTTTTTGGATCTCAATACAATGTTCTCCCCCTCTCTCGTGGAGATCTATTCGATGTAATCTTCTTTTTGCGGTGTGTTTGTTGAGACCGATGAATTGTGGGTTTATGATCAAGTCTATCTATGAATAATATTTGAATCTTCTCTTAATTCTTTTATGTATGATTGGTTATCTTTGCAAGTCTCTTCGAATTATCAATTTGGTTTAGCCTACTAGATTGATTGTTCTTGCCATGGGAGAAGTGCTTAGCTTTGGGTTCGATCTTGCGGTGTCCTTTCCCAGTGACAGAAGGGGCATCAAGATACGTATTGTGTCATTGCCATCGAGGATAACAAGATGGGGTTTTTATCATATTGCATGAAACTATCCCTCTACATCATGTCATCTTGCTTAAGGCGTTACTTTGTTTTTAACTTAATACTCTAGATGCATGCTGGATAGCGGTCGATGAGTGGAGTAATAGTAGTAGATGCATGCAGGAGTCGGTATACTTGTCTCGGACGTGATGCCTATATACATGATCATACCTAGATATTCTCATAACTATGCTCAATTCTGTCAATTGCTCAACAGTAATTTGTTCACCCACCGTAGAATACTTATGCTCTTGAGAGAAGCCACTAGTGAAACCTATGGCCCCCGGGTCTCTTTCTCATCGTATCAATCTCCATCACTTTATTATTGCTTTGCTTATTACTTTGCCTTTTACTTTTTACTTTGCATCTTTATACCAAAAATACCAAAAATATTATTTATCATCTCTATCAGATCTCACTTTCATAAGTGACCGTGAAGGGATTGACAACCCCTTAGCGCGCTGGTTGCGTTGAGCTATTGTTTTTGTGTAGGTACAAGGGACTCGAGCGTAGCCTCCTACTGGATTGATACCTTGGTTCTCAAAAACTGAGGGAAATACTTACACTACTTTGCCGCATCATCCTCTCCTCTTCGGGGAAATCAAACGCAGTGCTCAAGAGGTAGCACAAGGTGGCTGGTGCTCGGAGTGTCCTGTATTTTGGTTCGTCACTGGCATTTAAAGTTATAGCCGTGTCGTTCCAAGGGTTTATTGCTGCTATTTGATAGACTTCGGTGACTTTCAGTACTTTGGGGCCATCGTCTTCTGGGGGGTGTTGTTCTGGGGTATTCTTGCTGAGGATATCCTCGTCACTCTTGGCCACTTGCCGGAGTATCCAACATGCTCTAAGGCTATGTGTTGGTATGTTATCCGGTGTTGCGTGTATTTTGCATGGCCCATCGAGCCATCCTTCCTGAACGGTTCCGCGCCTCATACTAGACTTATATTTCTTTACTATTGGACCGGGCGTGTTACAACGGCGCGCCCTTTTTGCCTGAATGAGAGATTGAGTGGGGACCAATGGTTCCCAACGGGCTGCCTGAGTTTTCCAGGCGCTTTAAATTGCGCTGTACTTCTGTATGATAGTTGCCAAGTCAGCGAACTGTAGTATGTAACGGTAGTATGTGACCGGGCGTTGAGGATTCCTTCGTCCATGCAATTGTTGCGGAACGCTGAGATCGCTTCCTCGTCACGGCAATCTTTAATCTTGTCTTTGACAAGAAGGAATCTGGCCCAGAAGTGGTGGACCGTTTCCTGAGATTGCTATTGTATGCTCATGAGAGCGCTTATATTTGGGTGCGTGAGTGCTTTTAAATCTGAACCCTGACCCAATTTTGGATCTGTAGTATGAAGGACTTCCGGACTTAACAGATCGGGCTCCGGGATATCCAATGATTTCTTAGGCCCATCGTCCGATTCTATGTTCGGAGGGCAAGATGCATCTCCTCGCGGGTGGGTGTCCGGCTCTTCGAAGCCGGAGATCCGGACATAGTCCATTCTTAGTATGGACGGAGAGTTGTTGTCTCGCTCCTCAACTATCGCTATCTGGTGGGTGATCGGTGGAGATTTGATTTCTCTCAGACCGGGTCTAAGCCCAATTCAATCATAGTATGTCACGTCCCCCAGGGCGGCGATGCGATCTAGGAGCTCGTTCAAAGACGAAAGCTCTGCTGGATCCATCTTCTTGGAATGTTCGGAGTCGATACGAAGGGGATTTTTGATGACCTGAGAGGTCATTGTCGGCTCAACAACCGAACAGGTGGTCAGGGTAAAGCCGCCCAGCCAGAGGGTTTGGCCCGAGGCCAGTTCTCCTCCGGTGGTGATATTGTCCTTGAGAACAAGGCGAGCCATCGATCCTGTCGTCAACGTCACAGTGGAACTCTCAATGAAAGCACCAATCTCGGTGTCAAAACCGGCGGATCTCGGGTAGGGGGTCCCGAACAGTGCGTCTAGGATCGATGGTAACAAGAGACGGGGGACACAATGTTTTACCCAGGTTTGGGCCCTCTCTATGGAGGTAATACCCTATGTCCTGCTTGATTGATCTTGATGAATATGAGTATTACAAGAGTTGATCTACCACAAGATCGTAATGACTAAACCCGAAATGTCTAGTCTGGCTATGATTATTCGGGGGTATGTACGGACGTAGCCCTCCGGTTTATATAAGCACAGGAGGGATCTAGGGTTACACAAGGCCGGTTGCAGAGAAAGGAATATTCATATTTGGTCACCAAGCTTGCCTCGCACGCCAAGGAGAGTCCCATCCGGACACGGGTAGAGTCTTCGGTCATCATATCTTCACAACCCATCAGTCCGGCCCATATCCAATAGGTCAGACGCCCGAGGATGCCCTTAGTCCTGGACTCCCTCAATGGGCAAGCGAGCTGCATAATTTCTTTTGTTTGACGTAAATTTTTTCAGATGAGTTTTTGTTGTCTTCTTTTTAACTTTTTTCATTAACGAGAGTGGATCGCAGAGGCGAGGGTAGGAGAACCATGAGATATATCAAAATGAACCGCATTAATTTTTTGTTGTTATCTCCGAAAAAGTCAACCGCAGAGAACTACAACATTTTTTATATTGTATTGCATTTGTTTTGCAAAACATTTTAAGTATTCATGCTTTAGGTTAGTGAACTGCACTATGTATTTTTCTTCTCATTTATTTTAATGAATGTGCACTAACTGCTTAGAAGAGGCAAGTGTGCTGCATCAATTTTTTTAGAGTGAACCGCAAACATTTTTTCTATAAATGGGATGCACTTTTTCTTTAGCAAATACGGGACGCTAACAGAACACCATGGAAAAAACATAGTGCACCGCACAGATCCACGTGTCCGACCAATGAACCACGGGTGGATTGTGGTCATCGCCAGAGCGGACAACAGTGACTAAAAACTAAGTGCAAAATTACAACCACACAACCATACACATTTAAAAAAAAGCAATGAACTGCGCCAAAGAAGCCGTGAATTGAAAACGATCCAAAACACTTCTGAACAGAATTGGAGGAGATGTGGGCCTCGATCGAACTGCAACTAAGGGACAAGCAAATAGCACTGTAGCGACAGGTGACCCTCATTGTCATCAAAGGGAGCGGCAACACACACCTCGCCCCAACTGGATGTCAGCGCCGCGGATGGACCCCCTTGCACCCCTCCCTCCTGTAGAATTAAAAGCTCTGCACCGCACGAAGTGCACCAACGCGAACTAAATGAGTATCTCACTGCCGATGCAAGACGAAGGAGACGGGGAGGAGAGCATAAACTCCGGCTAGGAGATGGCAGAGTGGTAACGGCACCGCTGCATGGAGAGGAAGCCAGAGGGGTGGGGCGGCTGGAGGCGTCGGTGTCGAATAGCTGCCTGGATCCAGTGGTTGGAAGATGCGGGATCCATGAGGGCGAGGAGAGGTGATGCAGTGTGGCTCATGTGGTAACACAGTGCGGATCGTGTGGTGATGCAGTGCGGGAAGGGACGAGCATGCTTGATGGAAGAAGCCATGAAGATGGAGGGGGAGTAGAAGAAGGTCGAGCAGGAGTGATGGTGTGTGTGCCTGAATTGGAGATTGTTCGGAGATGGAGGATGCCGGAGGCCGGTGGCAGTAACCACATAGCTCGGGATCCATTGGATACATCGACGGGTGTGATCTGCACTACATTGGGCGGGGTGGCTCGGTGAATCATATGCGGCCGGCGAACCGCGCGTTACGGATGGGCGTACTGCACAACATGTCGGGGGTAGAGCTTCACTGTAAAACGACGCACGCCGGCGACAGTTCAGGCCGTAGTCGGAGGAGACGCCCCCGGGCTGGGTGCACCTTGATCCCATGCAGGGCTACTTCTCCATGGCTCAAGAGCATGGGGAAGGATAGCTCACTGGCAGACGCGTGTGGGAGCCCAGATCGAGGGAATGAAGTGCTCCGGGAAGGAGCAGGCGGGACCAGCCATGGATCTACGAGATCCCCGTTGGGGAGGCTCGGGAGAGGAACCCCCATCGGCCGGTGATGGGCCGACGACAGTAAGAGAGGAAACAGGTGCCTGTGCGCTGGCCAGATCTAGAAGGAGAAGGTGAAGTGGTGGGGCGGCGGTGCAGCGTCAACGTCGGCGCGAATTTGGGATGGCGGGGAGGCAGCGGGACTAGGCTCCAGCGGAGCGTGCCAAGGCAAGACAAAGGTAGGTCTAGGCATCTCGTGGTGGTGGCCGCGGCGGGTGGCGTGAGATCGTGGCCCGGTTGAGGCGCCGCGGGGGGTGGGTGGGGTGGGGCGCTGGGGGTAGGTGGGGGTGGTACTGGGGAAGAAAGGTGGGCAACAAGGGGTGGGTTCCTGCGGGGAAGAAGGTGGGGTGTAGGGGTTGGGCTTGAGCTACTGCAGTTTTGTTGGGTTGCTGTGCAGTTCAGGTCTGGTGGATCGAGCAGTGTATATGTGTTAGCAGAATAAGAGTTTTTGTTGTTAGAATAAGGTCTTAAGGGGTGTTGTTGGAATAGACCCACACTATATATGTATATTATATATATATATATATATATAAACATTTGAAGATATATATAGACAAGCATATCCAACAAGTTTCCAACACTACATATCCAATAAGAAGTTTCCTCTAACAAAGTGATCGTATAAAATCAAAACAAAAAGAGTTGACTCCATGAAAGCAAGCTCCTCATCTAAAGCAAATCTGCAAATTGGGAAAGAAGGAAGTTAGAAGAAGAAGAAGGCTAGCTAGAAAAATAATAAGAAGAAGAATTTATCTACTCTTTCTTAGTCTCCTCTCCTCTTCTTATCTTCTTCTAACTAAGATAGGAAAAAATGCGATTTTTTAGCTAAGCTAGGTAAAAATGCTAACTGTGTAGGTCATTTTAGAGCTAAGCTAGGTAAATAGGTTATTTTGGGGCTAACCTTGGTAAAATGGATCATATTGGAGCTAACCTAGGTAAACTTGGTCATTTTAGAGTTAACCTAGCTTATTATGCCATTTTTTAGTTAACTAAGCATATTATGCCAATTTTGACATAAGTAAGCTAATTATAGGTCTTTATGGAGCTAACCCAGGTAACTAAGCATATTAGAGCAAATTTAGCATTTTAGAGCTAACTTTGGTCATTTTGGAGCTAACTTAGGTAAAATTGATCATTTTGGAGCTAATTAGGCTTATTATGTCATTTTCGAGGAAAATAAGCTAACTATGCCATTTCTTAAAACCTAAGTAAGCTAATTATGCCATTTTTTACATATGTAAGCTAAGTGTATGTCATTATTAAGCAAACCTAGGTAAGTAAGCATATTAGAGATAACATAACATATTAGAGCTAACTTAGGTCATTTCGGAGGAAACAAAGCTAAGTATAGATCATTTAGGAGGTAAGTCTAGGTCTTTATGCATTTGGTAAGCAAAACACTCGAGAAAACTTACTGGCATCACGGAGGTGAAGGACCGGTCGGGTTTGCACCAGTGCCAGACGGAGAAGGATCGGTCGGGGTCGGGTTTGCGCCAGCGCCAGACGGAGAAGGATCAGTCGATGCTTGCCGGGAGGCATGCTGCACCAAAGATCATTTGCAATGTCTTATTAGCATGATGAAACTGAAATGTGAATACTAGTAACTAATGACCATTCAAATGAAACTCACCATGTCCGCTATAGCAATCTAGGGCATCGGTGGAGGGGTCTGATCGTTTTTCTCGCACACGGACTGCACAATTTGTATTCATGAGTTAGACATATTACTTAGTAATGAAACAAACATTACGTGCATGATTTGGCTAATATGCAGGAGAAACTTACCACGAGGAGCTCGTATAGGGCCCGGTGAGACGAGTCGTTCCGGTTCCTCTCCGCCTCCAACAGACTAGTCGTCCTCTCCTCCAGCTCATTCTCCCTCTGCTTAGCCTGCCTGTTTGCATCTGCCAGAAGCTCCTGGGCCCTAGCCTCGATGGCGAGCTCCATTGGCCGTGGTCGAGGTAGTATCTCAGGAAGAGACCTCGCATGGCGCTTCTTCATCTCTGGGAGACTTCTAGTAGTACGTATCAGTCCATCCCTAGTGGCTACCGAGCCATGTTTCCTCCCCTCACCAGATAGCATCACGAGCTCTGGATCAAAAGGACTCTGGCTCGGGTTGAAGTCATCCCCTTTCGTCACTTTCCCAAAGTCTCTATACCTCACGAGCTTGTTGTGGGAGGAGATGTTTGTGAAGCTCTCTGGATGATCCAGTTCATCCTCAGAGAATGCCTTGGCCTTCTTGAACGGGGCAGTATGGGCCATGGCATAGAGGCCGTACAGCGGTGGCACGTCCTTCTTGTTGTGTTTTGCCTAAAAGAGAGGAACAACATATTAGTTAAGGGCTCAAGCTAGCATGGAGAATGAAATTGCATGAATCGTTAAGGGCTCAAACCACATACCCAGTGATCCCCTTACTCAAACAAGTTGGAGATCCCTTGATGGTGTGGCACACCTCGCATTTGGGCACACTTATCCCTGGCCTTGTTGTGTTCGCCTAGCCATTGGGGAGAGCACCACTCATCCACCAACGCCTCCCAATAGTCCATCCTATCCGCACACCATTTTGGGGGAACCTAAGTTTGGCAAAGAGAAATTTCAGTGCTACACCTACGAATGAAATCAAGGAAACTAAGTACAAGGCCTTAAGAATAGGTAATTACCTTCATGTACTTCTCCTTACTCAGATACTTGACATGGCACTTGTTCTTGGCCCTCCTAATGTTAGTCGAGGCATAGTAGTCTCGAATAGCCTGCACCCTAGCCTAGTATCGTAAGTTCTGAAGTAGGCGCTTGCACTCGGCTTCGAGAACCCTAGCCGCCTCCGCCTCTTGTTCCTCAGAACACCTGTAGAAGTTCTTCAATCAAACAAGACAATACTGATTCATACAATCACTAGGTAATGTTGATTTTTAATTCTGTAAAGGAGAAATTACCCAAAACCGCCACCTCACAACTTCGGCCACCGTCGCACATGACACCGTCGACCCTCTCCTCCGGCGGGGCTTGGGCAGCCACGTACAGCTCCCAGCTCAGTGCTAGCTGTGGAACCCGACCCTCACCGGGAAACGTGACCCACCCCGGGAAGTTGTGCCGGCAAAGCACACCAAGGACCTGGTTGGGCCTGCGGACACCATCGGCGTATATCCAACCCCTGCAGTATGACAAGGCCAACACATTAGATATTCATTTGAAGGAACATTAAGGACAAAGGTTAAAAAGAGTAAATGCACTTACTTCTCCCCGTTAGGCTCAACCAATAACCTCTGATCGTGGGTCGCCGCCACGGCCGGGAGCTTCGTACCACCACGCTGGTAGACCTTCTTGCCCTACTCAACCAGGTCGCCCTTGCTAAAACTATCGTCAGACCAGGTCTCCTCGCCATCAGCATGTCCACTAGTCTACGGAGTCACGCGGGACAAAGACTCCGGGACCGGAGCCTCATGGGACGAAGACTCTGGCGCCCGAGTCTACTAGGACGAAGACTCTAGGGCCCAAGGCTCATCAGCCCGAGGCTCGTGGACCGGAGTCTGAAACGGGTCCAAGTTTCAAAGGTCCACCTAATATGGAGCACTCCGGTGGTCAGGAGAAATAGCGAGGGGTGGCGGCGAGGAAGGTGCAACAGGATTCCTACCTCTCCCGCCGCCACATCAACCTCTAGCTCCACCCCTCTTCGTCTTCCCCCGACCTCTCCTAGTCGAAGAAGAAGCACCCGTCGGGGTCGTCACGCTGTCTACGAGCGCTCTCCGAAGCTGCTGGGGTGCATTATAGCCACCCCTCCCAACACGCGCCGAGGAAGGAGGCCCGGAGCGCTCTCGACCTGCGCCCACCATCTGTCAACACCTGCAATGACAAAGAGTAAATGAAATTAGTACAACATAAACATAATAAAAAAAGTGGTGGGTGAAAAAAACGCCTAAAAAAATTAACTAACTAATTAACTAGCTAACTAAGTATTTAACCTAAAAATAACTAACTAACTAATTAAAGGATTTTTCTTAAGGCTAGAAATGGTCTTTAATAGGTTAAAATTATTTTAGTGTTTCAAAAATATTTGAGAAAATTTAGCGAAGCTCATTGGACATATATTGCCCATATATAAGAGTTTCAACAAATGGTCATGTTGAAAATATTGGTCAAATCCATCAAAAACTCTTTATGCAAAATTCCACCTTTCCTAGTTGCTACCTGTCCATGCCCATAGTCAAATAATTCAAGAAACCATTAGCCAACTAATTGACAATGGATGAAGAAACCCGCCTTTTCTTTATCTTTTCTGATTTTCAAGAAACAAAAGAAATGGGATGCATATGCATCATTATCCTATTCATTTACATGGTTGTTTTCTAGGATTAGTAATTAGTAAAACTAAAACTAGAACTAGTTAACAGAACTAACCTAACTAACCTACAAACTAACCTTACTAACCTTCGAACTAATTAACCTAACTAACCTAGAAACTAACCTAACTAACCTAGTCTAAAGATCAAAGAAAAAGTGTCTAGATAACAACACAGATCTACTTCTACTCTCTTCATAGAGAATGTTTTTAAACCAAAAATTAACAATAGAGATCAAAGCAAATAAACAATGTATGAACATTTGTGTCTAGGTAACAGAAATACCACCAAAAAAACACAAACATAAAGAAAGTTGGATATTTTGTCGGATAGATCACTCAGAGTGATAATATAGATCTCATCAATGTATGAATCAGGCCACTACTTTTTGACATCACAAGTCATTACCGGGATCCATAGACAACAATCTCCAATTAGGAATGAAAAATCAACCAGAAACATTACACAGATTCCTGAGTTCAATTAAGAATACTTGAAGAGTTTCATAACAAATGGTTGAGCCGTCAGACAATGCTTTATAAGAAAATAGAGTTATGCTTATGATCAAACAAGTAGCAGTAAGCAACTCAAGATCCACCAAAAGGATAGCCCGTTTGAAAAATTCTAGCCCGGTTAACATTTCGCCATAAAATTCAGTCTCCAAAATTACGACATAGCCAATGTGGACATCAGAATTGCAGATTGTCACAGCATAAGTTCAGAAGTACTCAGAAAAATTACGCTAAGATGTTCAATTTGTCCCCAGAATTGCAGAATGACAGCATGGCCGTACAGCGACCAACCAGTCGCTAAAGATGGTATGATTAACACGTTTTTCATCACCGGACAAACAAAAACACAAACTCAAACAAACAAGTCAACAAAACAGAACTTAAATTACTACAGAAAACAAAATCTGACAAAAGAAGACATGAGAGGAATGACACTAACCCAATCTAAAGAAAACTAACCTAGAAAATCAAACTAACCTAGAAAATCAAACTAACCTAACTAATAGTACTAACTAACCTAATTAGTAGCAGTAGAAAAAAAGAAACTAACAGTAAACCTATTACTCGCAGTAGAAAAACATAAAAAACAGGGGGAGCTCACCGGAGTGGGTCGACGGAGCACCGGGGCGGAGGGGTGTCGGGCAGTGAGGGCGTCGGGGTGGCGCGGGCGGTGAGGGCGTTGGGGCGGAG
>NC_041386.1:265297813-265469195 GCF_002162155.2 Triticum dicoccoides | reverse complement strand
GGCAGGGTGTCGGGCGGTGAGGGCGTGAGGACGGCGGGGGCATTGGGGTGGCACGGGCGGCGAGGGCGTTGGGATGGCGCGGGCGTTGGGGCGACGGGGGGTAGGGGGCGGCGGAGGCGCTGGCCGGTGGGGGTCGGGGGCGTCGGCTTGGCGCCAGTGAGGTGAGGGAGAGAGAGAGGTGAGAGAGAGGGGCCGAACGTTTTTTAGTTAGGTTTAATTTCGTTGTTGTCTTCTAGCAGACGACAAAGAGCGTAGCTAGTGGGGTGGGGCCGGGGGGAAACAACCGTTAGGTTGCCACTTTCTTTGTCGTCCTCTCGCAGATGGCAAAGAAGCTTTGCCATCAGCTAGCAGATGGCAAAGAAAGTGGCCGTTAGGTGGTTCTCACTAGTGGGCTACCCTCCCTCTTTAACGTCTGCTAGACAACGACAAAGCTTCTATGTCATCCGCTAGCTGACGGCAAAATGCTAGCAGACGGCAAACAAGCTCTTTGTCGTCTGCTCTTTCTTTGCTGTCAGCTTTCGGTATGCTCATGGCAAAGAGACTGACGACAAAGAGCTGGCTGATGGCAAAGATCATGATTCCAGTAGTGCAGGGTTGAAGTGGAGGCCCATCTCCTTCCTCTTCTTGGTAGTAGGCTCCTTTGCAAACTGGAAGTTACGCTTGAAGAGATTGTTGTCACGACACTATAGAAGAGATGATGGGTCGACATTCTCTGGCTGAGGTCCTCGGACCATGCAAGGATAGAAGCCTTAGGCAATAGCTTCAGGCTACGACTTGGGTTGCAGATTCTTGTAAAGAATATGGCCCCACGGGCACTGGATGGCATTCTTCTCATCATATTCAGCAGTGACGAAGTTGTACTTGAACACTATTCAGCCCAATATCTTCGGATCCATTGGATCCCGGTCTTGCGTTGATTATAGTGCTCCTCAGGATCAGCCTTGTATAGTTCATACAGATCCGAAGGCAGATCTAGAGCAGTATTTCCATTGCGCTGCATGCCACCCTTCCTTGCAGATATCTCAGAAGCCATAATTTTTAGACTGATATGCTTCAAGACAGTGAAAGGCTTCCGTCTACTTGTCAAGGAAGAGCTGGCTTTAGGGGAGTCAATATGATGTTGTAAGAATTTTGCACATGAATGCAGACTATGAGTACCTAGGGATCCTCCCACGGACATGTACCTGTGATAGCATTAGAGATGCGAGGGAAGGGGAAGAAGTCATATGCATTATAAGAAGATTTTGAAGATAAATCAGTTTGAAGACATTGACCTCATAGTGCGAAGACATTCACTTATTTAAAGTGAGTTGGTTCTAGATTTGTATGAATCCATGAATAAGTACAAGTGAGGAATCTAACTAGTTATGAAGCATAAGTGAACATACTTTGCAATATATGAGATTTAGAAAGAGACAGATCCAGATTTGGAAGTGTAGAAACCACTTTTGGTTGAAGTGGACGGATTTGACAAATCAAAGAGGCTGTAAAAGTGAGATTTCTTTACCACAGACGAACTGCTAGACGAGGCAGAAGGGAGGCCAAGCAGTCCAATCTCCCATGCCCTAACTTGGCGACGGAAGACACCTACGGCAGCGGCGGAGAAGACTAGGTCCGCGGCCGGCGTGAGGACGGCATCGAAGAGGTTGCGGCAGCTAAGCGCTTTGTCTCCAACGTAGACATGAGCTAGCAGTGGCACTAGGGTTTGTGCGAGTTGGCGAGGTGGAAGAGGAGATAATGACCACGCTAGGGTATGTATTTATAAGGTAAAGGGCTGCATAGCATAATTACGCAGGTGCCCCTGCGGTTCACATCTGATGGACACGTGGCATGAATGCAACTCATTGAGAGTTGTTCCATGTTCCCACACATGCCTAGTTTGTCGGGTGGTCGTTCCTGCTTCTCTGGTATTCAGGAAAAAGAGATATAGCATTGAGAGCAGTTTTAAATGTGTCTCTCTGTATCTTCAGCTGACAAGGACGCAGTGAAGACATTTGCCACGTTTGAATAGAATGCATATGACTAGATAGGCAGATTTTGAGGAAGAAGCACAAAAGGGGTTAGGGTCTGATCACATTCACTTAATTCAGAAAATGGCATGTTTGAAGACATAGCTATAAGTGAATGCTATAGAGGACAGAACACATGTATATATATACATATATACATGTATTCTAACAACACCCCTTAAGACTTTTCTACAAACACCGGCCTTATTCTGCACATCCACCACCAGATCACCGTCGCCCCTCCCCTCCCGGCCATCTTCCGCGACAGTGGCCTGGGAGCGTCGCCGCCCCTCCCCTCCCGGCCTTCTTCAGCGACAACGGCTGGGAGCGCCGTCGCCCCTCCCCTCCCGGCCTTCTTTCGCGACAGCGGCCTAGGAGCGATGCCGCCCCTCCCCTCCCCGCTTTCTGCTGCGGCGGCGGCCAGGGAGCGCCACTGCCCCTCCCCTCCCGGCCTTCTTCAGCGGCGGCGGCCGGCAGCGACGCCGCCCCTCTGCTCTAGGCCTTCTTCCGGGGATGCGGCCAAGCAGCGACACCGCCCGTCGCCTCTCGGCTTTCTTCCGCGTCAGCAACCGAGCAACAGCTCCCCAATCTCGCATATCGCCCTTCTTCCATGGCAGCAGCTCGGTAGCGCCGCCGTCGAACTCCTCCGGGCCTTCAATTACCTGTACTTCATCAGATATGGATTGGTGCTACCTCAACATCAAACCAATTCGAGCAAGGAGGACTATGCACAAGGTTCCTTCATCCACGACAGCTTCTTGGATTTAGGCTGCAACCACCTTCAGAGCAAAACTTTCGTCATCACTCACCTTGAGCAACGTCCAGACCGCTCATGAACTACTGAAGGGCAAGTGGACTGCACGGGTGAAAGCAAAAGTTCTACAAATGGATGAGAAGTGAACTTCTTCCTACAAACGGAAGAAAGCACTGCAACACGAGGTAAGAAGAACACTCCCTCTACTATCTCAGGTTACTTATTCCAGACAAAGCAGTACACGCAGTCTAGTATGCCTCCAAAAACTAAGCAGTGCGGTTACTTTAGTTCACGATAGGAAAAAAATGCAGTGCACTTGCTCGGTTATGCAGCACGCTTGCTCGGTTATCCAGTACGGTTGTATACATTCAATACGGACAATGATGTAGTGCGGTTACTTCAGTTCACCTTGCGGGATGATGCAATCGGCGTGCATTAGTTCACAGTACCATTTGAAACACATTGTAGTTTGTATCATTCTGTTCATTCTTCCTGACAATGCAGCTCGCCATTTTGTGCAGGAAATGACGTTCAACATATACAAAATGCGGTGCATAATTGACAACCCAAGGAACAACAAATTTCAGAAGAGTAAAGCTTCTTCTGAAAGAGACACTGGCTGGGTTACCCCTGAGATTCCTCGAGTATTCTTCACGACAACAAACAGGGTGCAATACTCTCCAGAAGAAGTTTTTTTCCAGGGAGAAGAGGTGGTCAAGGATGATGACGATGTCACGTTCATCTGGGAAGGCACACACCGACAGGATCATGAAGATGACGACGATGAAAATGAGCCAATAACAATTCTCAACCCAGAGTACAAGCACGAGTTCAGTACATTTGGACAACATGTCCGAACAGACAATGATGATGCAGTTGAACATGATGTTGCAGCAGATGATGATTATGATGATGTGCCACCTCTCCAAAAATTTCAAACCAATCAAGTGAGAATTGCCACAATACTGGATTACCACCACGTGCACCTGCTGCACCATAAAAATGAGCTCATCATCCACCTGCCGCACCAGAAAATAGAGCTCCAAGTGGACCTGCTGCATCAACTTCGACACTGCGACCACCAAGGGTGCCTCGGTCAGATGTCAACGGCAGGTACAAATCCTCCTCACTATTGCTGCTGCGAGATCCACAACTACACAGGTCTGCTATAACTCCGCCATGTCCAATACAACTCGGTGAGCTGCAAACTCTATTAGGTGAGTGACTCTACACACATGTAAGTTTATGTCCTGAAAAAATAATATTTGCAGTCCATTTAGAACATTGCAATGCACACTGATATTTCTTGTGAGGTTTGACCTAACATCTAATACAGTCGATTCTTCTGAAAACTTAGGAACATTGCAATGCTTTATTAAACTCGTATGCACTCCTCATATTTAAAACAGAACAGAACAATTTATCTCATAGAGCATTGCAGGATAAAAACATGCCGCCGAACCTCATACCTGCTGCTGGAATGAAATTCACCATGTACGACTAGGCATTGGACTTTTACAACAATTATGCAAGATATGCAGGGTTTGGCATACGCAAGAGGTCAAAACACAAGACAAATGCCTACATTGTCTGCTCAAGAGAAGGGACGCACAAGCAAACTATGTTAGATTATGACCGGAAACGTGAGAAGACATCAAAAAGGATTGACTACAAGGCAAAAATTAGAGTCAAAAAGTGGAAGGATGGCAAATTTGTGATAGAAATGGTTGACCTCAACCACAATCACAAGATGCTAGAAAGCCCCGGGATGCTTTTGCACATGCGATTGCACAAAAAAGACGATCCTTTGATTGACCAGTTAGTGAAAGACATGCAGCTGGACAACCACACACACACACACACTCAAATGATGTCAACGATGTCTCGTATGTCCGGTGGTCTGCATTACATGGGACATACTAGCCGCGACTGGGTAAACAAGTAAGCACATCATAGAGCATAACACTTGAGCATCATGTCAGTAATTATTTCTTGTTTGATGAGATGAGTTTGCATTGCATTTAAAATGCAGGAAATAGAAGTTTCCCAGAGAAGAGTCCCAAGATGACGTCAAGAAACTTCTGGATTTCTTCGAGAAGATGCAGAAGATAAACCCAGAGTTCTTCTATGATTATGACGTTGATGCCAATAACCATGTAAGAAACGTCTTTTGGGCCAACACAAGTTGCAAAGGATCCTATGAAGATTTTGGAGACTACGTTACATTTGACATGACATATAAAACTAACAAATTCCACATGCTGTTGGGAGTCTTCGTGGGAGTGAACCATCATCTATAGAGCACCATATTTGTTGTCTCCCTCGTGCGAGACGAAACAATACCGTCGTTCGAGTGGGTTTTCAAAACATTTCTAAGGTGTATGAACAACAAGCCACCAATCTGAATGCTCATAGGTACAAAAAATCAACACCTATATACTTATGTTTGTTTGGTACACTTATATTTCTCATGTCTATCTTACACACAAACAACTTAATAAAAAACACTATTTGTGCATTCTCGGACCAGTGTTCTTTGATGAGGGCAGTATTAAAAACTATCCTCCTAGATACAATACATAAGTTGTGTTGGTGGCATATCATGAAGAAGTACAAAGACCACCTCACCTTGCTTTATAACACGCACGAGAAACTCAAGGATGACCTCCATGTGGTGCTAAACCACCCACTAATTCCATCAGAATTTGAATGGGCATGGAAGGACCTCATTCAGAAATACAACTTGCAAAATGACGAAGTGATGAATTCGCTGTGGGATGACAAGCACGTGTGGATCTGCGCTTACTACAAGGAATTTTTCTGTGCTCAGATGACTTATGTGCAGAGAAGCGAGAGCATGAACCGCATATTGAAGAAAAACTTTGTTAAAGAGAAGCATGATCTCCATATGTTTGCTCAGCAGGTGGAAAAGCGCATTCAAATGAGGAAGGCCGTCGAGCACACTAAGATAGTAGCAAATGAGGTAAACAAAATGTCCATAAAAAATAGCTAAGTATAACTACAAAAATGAACAAAATTTTCATTTCTCCGGTTCGTAACACTTCATTTATGATCATGCAGTCAGAGGTAAAGACAATAACCAAGTTTGGGTTCGAAGTTCAGTTATCAAAAGTGTATACAAGGGCAGTTTTTGCAGATTTCAAAGAAACACTCTACTGTAGCACTGCATTCAGAGTAGAACGGTGCCCTAAGAACCCGACAAAGTATCTTTTACACCACTACAACAAATCAGATGTATTTGACTGGGCAAGGCATACTTTCCAAGTGTTCGCCGATGAAGAGAACGGTGTCTACGAGTGTGAGCGCAAACTCTGGACACATAGGTGCGACTTGCTAGCAAAAAAATCTTAATTTCTGATAGTCATGCACGAAAGCTCACTTACTAAACTTTAAAAGTCCACATGCATGAGTAATTCACAAAACCAAGTGAAGTTCACTTCCTTAAACTGAACAAATAATGAAAACAATATGTGTTTATTAATTTCATGCAGTTCACTTACAAAACAAAGAAATCATGTGTTGTCTGCAGGGCTCTTTTGCGTCCATGTGTTATGCATGCTTTATCATTTGAGAGTACTCAAGATTCCTGAGGTGTACATCATGAAAAGATACACCCGGAACGCAAAGATCAAGTGCAACGTTTGACAAAAGAGACTACGAACAAACAACACCAGATGGAAGCTCACTTTTTTGCTATAGAAAATTGCTGACTGAAACAGCAATGGACCTTGCAAACAGAGCGACAAGGTCGGACACTTGGTGCCATAGAGCGTTGTCTGGTATGAGGGTACTAATCAAGGAAGTTGATGTGCTCAACAAAGAAGAAGAAGAAGAAGCAGATAAATCCCAACATGACAATAATGCCGAGAAAGTAGAAAATACCGAACACAATGCAACTGGTGCTATCAAAAAAGAAACAATTCTTCCACCGCATGTTTCAAACACAAGAGGAAGGAAGAAAGGGGGTGACGCAAACCAAAAAAAGGTTGCATGCAAGGAGAAAAATGATGACAAAAATAGTAAGCCACGGCCTGAGCTGGACAGTGATGGTCACCCACTAGGAATAAGAAGGTGCAAGACATGTAGTGAAATCAGCGGCCACAATTCCAGGACATGTACAAAAAGATATCAACAAGAAAAGCGAGGACATGGCGATGCACAACCAAACAGAAATTCCACACACAACACTAAGAAATGGACGAAACCGAGACGTTGCAACATCTGCAAAAAGAGGAAGAGACACGATTCAAGAACCTGCCCCAAAAGAACAAGATCAGAAAACGAGGAAGACGAAGAAGATGAAATCATAGAAGAAGATGGTGACACAACTGAAAAAGAAATGGCTTATGAAGAAGCAGATGAAGAAGAGGGGGAGGAAGAAGAAGAGAGCGAAGAGGACGAAGAACATGAAGAAACTGATGAAAGAGAGGCTTATGAAGAAGCAAATGAACAAGAGAAGGAAGAGGAAGAAGAGAGTGAAGAGGACGAAGAACACAATGAAACAATGCCCACAAGACCACCAAACAAAAGACAGAAAAGACAAGGGAATGCTGGTGTACAGAAACAACTGAGAACGACACCGCATACAAAAAAATAGGTAGGAGCATGAAAGGATGCAGTTCACAGCGTTGGAAAACAAAAGCCACCATCAACCAGCACGCGAGGAGCAAAGAAGGATGCAGTCCACAGTGCTGGAAAAAAGCCGCCATCAACCAGCACGCGAGGAGCTACAAAGACAACGGTGCAAAGACAAGAACCAGCAACACCGCCACGGAAAACAAAAGAAAGTGCGACATTAGACACGCTCCAGTCAACGTGAAGAAGCAGCAGGTTAACGACCAAATAGATGAAGTTCAATAAATTAATCCTATACATAGCAGTTTGCTTATCTGTACGACTAATGTATCAATTTAAATTTTGTGTAAACACAAACTTCCCACTGACTATGATTTCTTCAACTAAACCATATCAATGGAAATGATGTATAGAGTATAGCATATATATAGCAGTCTAGAGTAAACATTGACACATTTTGATCCACAACACATGAAAAATGCAGTTAGCTCACGGGCATCACGAAGTTCTGACTTATAATTCAAGTGGTTCAGATCACAAAAATACTTATTACAAAACACATCAAAAGACAAAGCGTTCGGTATGCAAAAGTACTTATTACAAATCAAACTCATAACCTTAACCAATACGTCAAACGTGATTCTAACCATACGATCCTCGAGTTCAAAGAAGTTGAGGACAACAACTTGCTCAGACTTTAGGCCACTATCATTGACAATTTCCTTCCAGCCTTTCTGCAGACACAACTGCCCGTCAACGCCTACATGGTACTTGGCTGGTTTCAGGTGTCCATTGCTAAGAACAACTTGGAGAATTCCCTTATTCTTGAGCCGCAGATACCTAACAGCTGGTTGGGGGATTTTTTGCAAAAAATAATAGAACTGTTTGGTGACGATACTAGTAGTACAATTATCATACTTTGCATAGAGCGGTAAAAACCTACACACAGTACATACATGAGCTAGATGAAGTGCACAATAGTCGAACAAATAGTACAAATAAAATGCAATCTCATATGTAGTATGGAACTTGCGAACATGTAGTACGCCTCTAACTATCATGCATTTCTTGAGACAAGCTGCATGTAGTACACACCGTACAAAGCGGGGAAAATTGTGGGAACTAGTAGTGCCCATGTAATATCTAAGCAGTTCACATATTGTAACGATGCAAACTAAAACACACACTCCATGCACACAAGAAACAAAACAAAAACAAGATATAAGTACACAATGCAGTACACTTCGATAAAACAAAATAAGTGCGTTCCTAAAATACTAGAAGTTCATACTAGTATGGAATTATACAAAAAAATAGAAAACACAAAGGAAAAAATTAGATCAAGCAAAAAATACCATCTTGTAGTGAGTCTCCATGTCTGTTGACGTAAGCTGATGGACAAAAGGACTTGTGCGGCCAAGGCCACGGTGAAGCAGGGCGGAATAGAACACAACAACGTTGATGTGTCCCACAACCAATCCTTCATTGAATACTGTGCCATATGCAAACTACTCCGCTCACCCAGCTCGACACAAGACCTTGCCCCCATGACGAGCACGACGGGCCTACGAGAAAGTTGAGCCATCACAGTGCGTCGGCACACCACAACCATGGCCACAGCAGGAGAGATTCACGCAGGGGCCTGGAGCCATCGCAACAAAAACCCTAGAAAATGAAAATAAATAAAGAGAGGGTGGAGAAAGGAGAGAAGTTGCGTCTAGAGGAGAAATAAACTGCAAAGGAAGGGTAGAAGTTGGCCTACATTTATAGAAGAGGAATGCAAAAAGGTTAAAACTAAAAATTAAACGAGAGTTAATGAAAGTTATGTTACCAAGAATGTAGGACAATGAATACATATAGTGGAGTTCACATATACTAAAAAATGCAGTGCTGCATACACTAACTTCATGTTTGTTCCCAACAAAATTCCGGACTAGATACAGCAAGGCAACACCAACTTGTACAACATCAAGTAAGCCACATACAGAAAATAAACAAACCATTCACATACTACAAGGAGGGGCCACACTTATGGAAAAAATTTCAATTGGCGAATTCACTTGATGTCCTCCCTCACCACCATGATCCTCACCACCATGATCCTTACCACCAGGACAACAAGAGCCAATTAGTGTATCATTATGACCACTGCAATCACCTACTGGATTAAAAAAAAACCAGCAATAGAAATTACAAAACATCACATGACAAATAATGCAAAGGAACACTGACAACTAACACAACATAAACAAATATGCAGGATGAATTAGGAAACTAGATAAAGATCAAACAAAATAAACAAAGCCAAAAATAAGCACTCCACATACCCTGAACTCCTCCTCCCACTCTGCTCGGCGAAGACATGGCATTTACATGCAGCACAAGGATGAAGTGACAGATATAAGCAAAAAATTTTGTGAAATCTGATGAAACCCTATATGCACCTTGCTCTGCCTATAGAGCACACACGAGTATCGACTTCAAATCGAGATAAAATCGCCTGCTTACCGAACAAATACATAAGAAAAAAACACAACAGCAACTACGAGTATCACAAAACTACACGAGGGAACGATCAAGACTGAGGCCAAGGGGGAACGTGCCAAAAAAGGGGATGAACGGTGGCGGTGGGAGGCAGCGACGGGAATGGACGGGAAAGGGATGCTGGAGCATAGCAGGAAGTGCTGGCGGAGCAGACGGCGACATGGGATGCAAGAATAAGGACCTCGTGAGGGTGGCGGTTCCGCGGGCGAGGACGGTTGCTGCAGCCGATGGCGGTTTTGCTCGAGGGCGAGATGCTTCGGGAGACTCTTCAAGAGAGAAGAGGGGATTCTTCTCCGTCTCTCTCCCTATGAGCGGATCGATTGGATCGCCTGGGAGGGCCACATACGAGGCCCGCGTGGAAAAGGGTTACATAAAACGGGCCGACCCAAAATGGCCCAGCTAAATAAGATGGACTACATCGAAACACACATGATGCAGTTCTCTATGAAGAATAATGAAGTACGGACAGTAAAACAAAATAAAATTAATGCAGTTTGTAAAAAAAAGTTAAATTCAAAAACAACGCGCGTGTTAAGATAACGCATCCAAAAAAAGTCTACCTTCAAATAAGTACCACAACAAAAGAACAGCCCCCCAACCCCCCTCCCGTGCGAAGTACTGCAACAAGTAAATGCAAAAACAAATGTAGTATGCAGTGTCGTGGTTCTAAGCCTGACAGTAGAGTGGGGGTAGGTATGAAGAGGCAAGGTCCTAGCTATGGAGAAGTTGTAAACACAGGAGATGTACGAGTTCAGGCCCTTCTCGGAAGAAGTAAAAGCCCTACGTCTCGGAGCCCAGAGGCGGTCGAGTGGATTATATGTATATGAGTTACAGGGTGCCGAACCCCTCTACCTGTGGAGGGGGGTGGCTTATATAGAGTGCGCCAGGACCCCAGCCAGCCCACGTAGGAGAGGGTTTAAGGTGAGTTAAGTCTGGGGCGTTACTGGTAACGCCCCACATAAAGTGTCTTTACTATCATAAAGTCTACTTAATTACAGGCCGTTGCAGTGCAGAGTGCCTCTTGACCTTCTGGTGGTCGAGTGAGTCTTCGTGGTCGAGTCCTTCAAGTCAGTCAAGTGAGTCCCTCGTTGGTCGACTGGAAGGTGACCTCTTCTAAGGGTGTCCTTGGGCAAGGTACTTAGATCAGGTCCGTGACCCTACCCTAGGTACATGACCCCATCATTAGCCCCCGAATGGATTGAGGCTTCGAGTGAGGAAGGAGTTGATGTTGTTTCCGATTAACCTTTGCACACTGGTCGTGCGTTGTTCTGGACCAAAGAATCTCTTCGTCGATAGTGAGCAACTTGTCTTCAGTCGACTCGATCCATTCTCTTCTTTCGTCGAGTGATCTTTCGGGCTTCGACGATCTCCGAGCGACGGATCGCAGGAAACCCCGCGTCTGACAGACCGATCTGCCGTTCACGGATTCCGCGGGATGCGAAATTTGGGGAAGCGCGCGAAGCGGAGCGGACCGCGGCGTTCGGATGGGACGGGACATAGACGCCTTGATCTCCGCGCCGCTTTCTTCGCCACGTATCCCGCCTGCATAACTGTTCCTGGATATGATTAGATCGACCGGGCCCACCTGTCATCCACTCGGAAGGGACCTTATAAATGCGCCCGGCGAGGGTTTTTTGTATTGTGCCTCAGCATTCTCTCTCCCTGCTCCCTTCGTCTCCGTCCAGCGCGCTCGCTCTCGCCTCCGCACAACTTCCCCTCGCGCGTCTCACCGGTAACCATGGCCAAGGAGAAGACGGCGGCGCTGGAACGCGCGAAGAAGGCGTCGGCGACGGAGAAGGCGAAGGGGAGATCCACCAGCCGCGGCGGGTCTTCGTCCAGATCCCTACTGCCGAAGGGGTGGGTCCAAGGAGATTGGATCCAGTCGACCATCACAGAGAAAGATCTCCTCGACATGGACAACGAGGGCTTGATCCCCCATGGAGCTGCGAGGCTTCCGGGGAAGGAGTGGCAGCCCCAGCCAGAAGAGGGTGAGTGCGTGCTCTAGGCCACCCATGTTGATTGTGGATTTTCTTTGCCGCCGAGTATTTTCTTCCGTGGTTTCTTGAACTTCTTTGGAGCGCAGCTCCACCACTTTACCCCAAATTCTATCGCCTATCTTGCCGCGTACGTGTCCATGTGTGAGGGTTTTCTGGGCTGTCGACCGCACTGGGGCTTGTTCAAGCATATATTCACGTGTCGCTCTCAGACCGTGAAGAAGGCGAGCCCAGGCAACGAAAGAACGCGAGTCGTCCAAATGTGTGGGGGCCTGGGGATCTAAGTGAGGAATAAGAGCACCTTCCCAGCCATGACTTTTCCCGAGTCAGTCAGAGGCTGGCAGTCGACCTGGTTCTACTGCCAGGATCAGTCGACGCCGGGGCAGTCGAGTGGACTCCCTCAGTTTACCATGGACCGAGTGAACAAGCCCTCCTCTCTGAAGTTGATTCCGGAGGAGAAATCTGACGTGAAGATGTTGATGGAGCGCGTGGTGCAGTTGGTTCGGGAGGGAGTGACGGGCATGGATCTCCTGGAGGTTTTCCTTAGGCGTCGTATCCAGCCCCTTCAGTTCCGGAGCCACTGCATGTGGTTGTACTGTGGGACTGAAGACGAGACTCGAGTCCATCCAGAAGCAGTCGACGATGTCACTCTGGAAAGATGGATGGCCGCCGTTACCGGAAACAAGGATAACCCACGCGGAGCCAGAAGGATTCCTCCACTCGACCACAACAGTGATCCAAACAAGGTATGCCTGCTCTGCTCTCCACTGTGTTCTTGTCATATTCATTTCTGTTTATTCTGCCAATTGGTCGATTGATCCTTGTCTTGATGTCTACCAGGCCCTCACCGAGCTGTACTCGATGCCCAATGGAGCACAAGCCCCGACTGAGGAGGGTGAGGCGAGTGGGGGCGAGAGCCAGGAGGAGGAGGAATGGGACTCGGAAGTTGCTGAGGATGATGATGACGATGATGATGATGACGATGATGAAGATGACGCTGAAGACGAGGAAGAAGAGGAGGAGGAGGTCGTACCACCGCGCTCAGAAAGGCGGTCGAAGCTTGTCCACGACCCTTCGACTGAACGTGGCAAGGGAGTTGCGACCGCTGCCCAGTCGACCAAGCGCCCTCGGACCACCTCTCCAGCGCCGACTGAAAAGGCGCCGAAGCAGCCCAGGGCGGCTCCGTCAAAGCCGACCAAGCTCCTGCCAAAGATGAAGGTGTCCATCCCCACCATATCAGGGTAATCATGCTGCTTAAGTCTTCTTATTTTGTGTGAACTTTGTCTCTGGTTGACGCTGAAGTTAGTCGACTGATTCTTTGGAGTTGCAGTGCTGCTACTTCTGAGACCTCAGCCCGGGCTGATGACCATGAGATGGAGGACGCAACAACTTCAAAACCAGGTACTATATTCTTAACGCCGTTTTTAGTCGACTGACTCATGATCTGTAATCTTGATTCTTCTCTGTAGCTCCACCCAATGTTGTTATCACTCTCCCTGATGATGATGAGGATGAGGAACCGCTGAAGCGCAGAAAGAGTAGGAAAGCGTCTGCCAGCAGGGTGCCCCAGGATGTGACGGCGCCTGAGACTCTGATTGCGGAGGAAGAGAATACCACTCGACACACTGTGTCCTTCGCAGATCCACTGACGAGTACTCAGCAGCCCTCCCTCTTAACGACGCACCGCGTCCCAGAGGACCAAGCTGGCGCCGCGAAGGAGGAGATACGCCAGGAAGGGATCATGATGGAGCAGTTAAGGACCATCCAGGACGCGAGCCAGGCAGCTTACGATGCCAGTTCCACCCTTCAAAGCAATGTTCAGGTCAGTCGACCACCGTTTGTTCTGTTAGGATATGCTACCAAAAACTTTTCCTTTCCAGAATTTATAGTAGTCACCCAGTGGGTGTGTCGATTTAAACTCCGTGTTAGCGGGGGCACGCTGAGTGCACCCGCTGGGTGTAGTCCCCAAGGCTAAGGTCGACTGCTGGCAGTCGGCCTTAGGCTTTATAATTTCAGTCTTTCTGTCATTCGACCAAGTCGACTGGATTTCGCAAACCGGTGGGGGCACGCTGAGTGCACCCACTGGGTGTAGTCCTCGAGACTGTGGTCGACTGCTTGCAGTCGATTACAGTCTTAAAGAATACATCTCTCTTTTTTTTTTGAGGTCGACTGGTCGACTCTATCTTCGATAGGATTAGTGGGGGCACGCTGAGTGCACCCACTGGGTGTAGTCCCCGAGACTACGGTCGAATGCTTGTATTCGGCTGTAGTCTTAGAAACGTGTGATTTTTCCTTTTTCACTCGGAAGTAAATTATATTTGACATTTAGTCGATTGGTTCTTCGCAGAACTCCTGTGATCTTGTGGCTCGCTACTCTGAGCTGGAAAACAAGCACGTTCAGCTCGAGCTGAATTTGAAGCTGGTTCAGGAGAAACTGACGAAGGCAAAGGAGGAGACCGAAGGTATGTTTGGTGAGACCTTGGCGACTGATCTTCCCCTTCGTTTGTTTCAAAATCTGATCTTGCTGTAACTTGCAGGTAAGGTAAGGGAGGCCCAACAGAAAAAAGACCTTGAACTAGCTGAGAAGATCAAGCTCGCTGACGAGAAGCTAGCTTCAGTCACCAAGCTTGAACAAGACAATACCAATCTGAAAGCTGCTCTTGGGATTGCCAACAAGGAGGTCAGTCGACTGAAAACTGATAAAGCTGCCCTGACCGACCAAGTCAGTAAGTTGACTGGGAAGAAAAATGATCTGGAGGCCTTCCTGAGTGGTCTTGCCAAGAAGCTGTTTCTTATGCTTGAAGGTAAACCTCTATGCTCGGCAATCATTTCCAATCGTGGTTTTTCCATTCGACCATTCCCTTGACTTAGTGATCGTCCTTGCAGAATTTTGCCAAAACTTTGAAGAAGAAACTAGCCGGCTGGAGCGAAACCTCGACCCCGTCAATTCTCCGGTGAACGACGAAGTTGCCATGGATGTTTTCCGACTGGAGTCCCGTGTTGCAGCTGCCGTGGACTATCTCGCAAGGCTGAAGGTCGCCACATCTCGCATCGACTCGACGCTCTGGCCCGGGGAGACACTTCAGAATGACCTTGAGTCGCTGATGGCTCGCTTGAACACGATCCCTGGTCGAGTGCAGGAATGGAAGAAGTCCTCGGCTCGGTGCGGTGCAGATGTTGCTCTGTGTCTGGCCCGAGTCCACTGCAAAGATGCGCGAGAAGAGAAGCTGGCGGCCCTCCGGGTGGCCAACACCAAGAAACACGACTTCAGGTCCTTTATGGAAACTTTCCTTGCGGCTGCCACTCGGATCGCAGACGGAATTGATCTTGATGAGTTTGTTGCACCTTCTAGCCCTCCACAGGAGGGGTAAAAAACTTCTTCTAAGCTCGACGCTTTAAATTTGCCTCGGTATGCCGAGTGGAATTGTAACCGATAAACCTTAACGGGCTTAACGCCTGAGCACTTTCGGTTCCTTTAGATATCGATTCGAACTTTAATTTGGTGCTTGAATATGATTGCTTTTGGCTCGAAATGTCTTTTGCAGCTTCAAAGCAGGGAGCCTTTACTGCAATCGACTTATTCCTTAGTCCACTTAGGAGAGCACTGGGCTGCGGCTAAGCCTCCGAGTGGAAGTCCGGCTTACCACTCGGTAGGATTTTTATAACTCAGGCGAGTACTTGGACTGCAGCTAAGCCTCTGAGTGAGAGGTTTGCTCTTCACTCGGTAGGATTTTGATAACTTAGGCGAGTACTTGGACTGCAGCTAAGCCTCCGAGTGGAAGTCCGGCTTACCACTCGGTAGGATTTTTATATCTTAGGCGAGCACTGGGCTGCAGCTAAACCCCCGAGTGAGAGGTTTGCTCTTCACTCGGTAGGATTTCGATAACTTAGGCGAGTACTTGGACTGCAGCTAAGCCTCCGAGTGGAAGTCCGGCTTACCACTCGGTAGGATTTTTGCAAACTTAGGCGAGCACAGGGCTGCAGCTAAGCCCCCGAGTGAGAGGTTTGCTCTTCACTCGGTAGGATTTTTATAACTTAGGCGAGTGCTTGGACTGCAGCTAAGCCCCCGAGTGAGAGGTTTGCTCTTCACTCGGTAGGATTTTTTACAAACTTAGGCGAGCACAGGGCTGCAGCTAAGCCTCCGAGTGAGAGGTTTGCTCTTCACTCGGTAGGATTTTGATAACTTAGGCTAGCACTGGGCTGCAGCTAAGCCTCCAAGTGAGAGGTTTGCTCTTCACTCGGTAGGATTTTTATAACTTAGGCGAGTGCTTGGACTGCAGCTAAGCCCCCGAGTGAGAGGTTTGCTCTTCACTCGGTAGGATTTTTTACAAACTTAGGCGAGCACAGGGCTGCAGCTAAGCCCCCGAGTGGAAGTTTGGCTTACCACTCGGTAGGATTTCGATAACTTAGGCGAAACGGATTCACAGCTAAGCCTCCGAGTGGGAGTCTGGCTCACCACTCGGTAGGATTTTTACAAACTTAGGCGAAACGGATTCGCGGCTAAGTCACCCACTGAGGGGGAATTTTGTTAGACAAAAATAAAAAGTGACAAAAATTATGGAGGAACTATGACACTATTATTTTGAGGTCCATGAACTACAGAAGTACTTTATTGCAACTCATCCGAGTGATAAACCTTAAGTGTAAAATGGGCGGAGTAGTTCCGCGTTCCAAGCTCGGGGCTCGTCGATATTATGCTCGACGTTGTAAAGACGGTATGCCCCGTTGTGGAGAACCTTGGTGACGATGAAGGGACCTTCCCAAGAAGGCGCAAGCTTGTGTGGTTTGTGCTGATCCACTCGGAGAACCAAATCTCCTTCCTGGAAGGCTCGACCTCTCACATTTCTGGCGTGGAAACGACGCAAATCTTGTTGGTAGATGGTCAACCGGATCAGAGCCATCTCCCTTTCTTCCTCTAAAAGGTCGACTGCGTCCTGCCGCGCTTGTTCAGCTTCTGCTTCGTTGTAGATTTCAACTCGAGGAGCATTGTGGAGAAGATCACTCGGCAAGACTGCTTCAGCTCCGTAGACCAAGAAGAATGGAGTTCTTCCGGTCGACCGATTAGGTGTGGTCCGCAGTCCCCAAAGCACTGAGGGAAGTTCGTCGACCCAAGCTCCAGCTGCATGCTTGAGATCACGCATCAGTCGGGGTTTCAATCCCTTGAGAATCAGGCCATTGGCTCGCTCCGCCTGTCCATTCGACTGCGGATGGGCGACTGAAGCGTAGTCGACCCGTGTGCCTTGAGAGTTATAGAAATCTCTGAATTTCTCCGAGTCAAAGTTCGACCCATTATCCGTAATGATGCTGTGCGGGACTCCATATCTGAATATTAGTTCCCTGATGAAGCTAACAGCAGTGCCGGTGTCAAGGTTCTTGATTGGTTTAGCCTCAATCCACTTGGTGAACTTGTCGACTGCCACCAGTACATACGTGAAGCCGCTTCGCCCTGTTCTCAAAGGACCGACCATGTCCAACCCCCATACCGCGAAAGGCCAGACGAGTGGGATGGTCTTCAGAGCCGATGCAGGCTTGTGCGACATATTCGAGTAGAACTGACATCCCTCGCACTTATCCACTATCTCCTTTGCCATATCATTCGCCTTTGGCCAGTAAAATCCGGCTCGGTATGCTTTGGCCACGATGGTCCGAGAGGACGCATGATGACCACAGGTCCCCGAGTGGATATCATTGAGGATGAGTCGACCTTCTTCTGGCGTTATGCACTTCTGACCAACTCCAGTCGCGCTTTCTCTGTATAATTGTCCTTTGATTACGGTAAAGGCCTTAGATCGACGGACGATCTGTCGAGCCTCTTCCTCATCCTCCGGAAGCTCTTTTCTCAGGATATACGCGATATATGGAACTGTCCAGTCGGGAATGACCACCAAGACCTCCATGATCAAGTCGACCACCGCTGGGACTTCAACCTCAGTCGGATTTGTGGCACTCTTGGGCTGTGGAGCTTCTTCGGTGAAAGGATCTTCTTTGACTGACGGAGTGTGTATATGCTCCAAGAACACACCACTCAGAATGGCTTCTCTCTTGGAACCTATCTTTGCTAGATCATCAGCTGCTTGATTTTTCAGTCGGGGTATATGATGGAGCTCCAACCCCTCGAACTTCTTTTCCAGCTTCCTCACTGCACTGCAGTATCCAGTCATGGCTGGACTTCTCACGTCCCACTCCTTCATCACTTGATTGACCACTAAATCCGAGTCACCATAGACCATCAGGCGACGGACGCCGAGTGAAATGGCCATGCGCAACCCATATAAGAGGGCCTCATATTCTGCCTCATTGTTAGAGGAATCAAAGTGAATCTGGAGCACATATCTGAGCTTATCTCCTCTGGGGGAAACCAGGACAACCCCAGCACCGGAACCATTCAACATCTTAGAGCCATCAAAGAACATGGTCCAATGCTTCGAGTGAACTTCAGTCGGCTGCTGCTGTTCAATCCACTCGGCGAGGAAATCTGCTATTGCCTGGGACTTAATGGCTTTCTTTGCCTCAAACTTGATATCAAGGGGAAGAAGTTCAATCGCCCATTTAGCCACTCGACCAGTTGCATCTCTGTTGTGCAAAATCTCTGATAGTGGAGCGTCGCTGACGACTGTGATGGAATGATCAGAGAAATAATGAGCAACCTTCTTTGTGGTCATGTATATTCCATACACAAGCTTCTGATAATGAGGATATCTCTGCTTGGATGGAGTCAAGACTTCAGACAAATAATACACTGGGCGCTGAACTTTGAGAGCTTTTCCTTCTTCTTCCCGCTCGACCGTTAGCACAGTACTGACGACTTGTCCTGTGGCTGCGATATAGAGCAACAGAGGCTCTTTGCTGATTGGAGCAGCAAGCACCGGCTGGGTGGAGAGCAGAGCTTTTAGCTCGGCAAACGCTGCATCAGCTTCTGGAGTCCACTCGAACTTGTCTGCCTTCTTCATCAGTCGGTAAAAAGGCAATGCCTTTTCACCGAGTCGTGAGATGAATCGACTTAATGCGGCCAAGCATCCAGTAAGCTTCTGGACATCGTGCACTCGCACAGGGCGTTTCATTCGGAGAATAGTGCCAATCTTCTCTGGATTAGCGTCGATTCCTCGTTCGGAAACGAGAAAACCGAGTAACTTGCCACCATGAACTCTGAATGTGCACTTTGATGGATTGAGCTTGATATGATACCTTCTGAGGTTGGCAAATGTTTCGGCGAGGTCAGCGAGCAGGTCGGAACCTTTTCGTGACTTGACGACGATATCATCCATATACGCTTCCACATTCCGACTGATCTGAGTGAGTAGACACTTCTGAATCATTCGCATAAATGTGGCTCCAGCATTCTTGAGGCCGAACGGCATGGTGATATAGCAGAAGCACCCGAATGGAGTGATGAAAGCTGTTTTTACCTCGTCGGGTCCGTACAGACGGATCTGGTGGTACCCGGAATAGGCATCTAGGAAAGATAATCTCTCGCATCCCGCGGTCGAGTCAACAATTTGATCTATGCGAGGGAGAGGAAAATGATCTTTCGGGCAGGCCCGGTTGATGTGCTTGAAATCAATGCACATTCGGAGTGATTTCTCCTTCTTAGGAACCATGCCGACATTAGCGAGCCACTCGGAGTGGTATATCTCTCGGATAAATCCTGCCGCCAACAGTCGTGCCACTTCCTCACCAATGGCTTTTCTCTTCTGGACGGCGGACCGCCGAAGATGCTCTTTGACTGGTTTTGCAGATGAGTCGACTCTTAGGCGATGCTCAGCCAGTCCCCTGGGAACACCTGGCATGTCAGCGGGCTTCCATGCAAAAATGTCCCAGTTCTCACGGAGGAACTGGATGAGCGCTTCTTCCTATTTTGGGTCGAGTGTTGTGGAGATGTGGGTCGGAGCTGCATCGGGGTCGGTCGGGTGAATGTGAACAGGCTTCGTCTCACCGGACGACTGAAATGCAGACTCTGTGGCGGGTTTCTTGGATCGCAGCAAGTCACTCGGATCTGCGTTTTGCTTGTATTCCTCGAACTCGACCGCTGTCACCTGGGAATCGGCAATCTTTGAGCCCTTCTGAAAGCACTCTTCTACCTTTTTCCGATCACCGGTGACAGTGATCACTCCTTTGGGGCCGGGCATCTTCAATTTGAGGTACACGTAACACGGTCGAGCCATGAACCGTGCGTAAGCTGGTCTCCCCAAAATGGCATGATATGCACTCTGAAAATCCACGACCTCAAACGTCAACTTTTCTTTGCGAAAATGTTTCGAATCACCAAACACCACGTCCAGAGCTATTTGGCCGAGTGACTCGGCTTTCTTCCCTGGTATAACTCCATGAAAGCTCATGTTACTGGTGCTCAGTCGGGACATCGGAATGCCCATTCCTTTCAGTGTGTCTGCATACAACAAATTCAGCCCGCTTCCACCGTCCATCAGCACTTTTGTCAGTCGAGTGCCTTCGATGACTGGATCGACCACCAAAGCTTGCCTCCCAGGGGTGGCAATATGAGTCGGGTGATCAGATTGGTCGAATGTGATGGGTATTTGGGACCATTTCAGATAATTTGCTTTTGCTGGGGCAACCATGTTCACTTCTCGGTTAATGACTTTCAATCGACTCTTGCTTTCCACATCTGCAAAGATCATCAGAGTGGAGTTGATATGCGGATATCCTCCCTCACTGTCCTCCTTGTCTTCGGCCTTGTCCTTAGACTGTTTTCCCTGAAACTGCTGGATCAGGAGTCGACATTGGCGAGTGGTGTGCTTCGGGTAGATGATATTCCCCTCTTCGTCTTTCTTCGTGTGGATGTGACATGGCATATCCATTACGTCGTTCCCTTCTTTATCCTTCACCTTCTTAGGGTTCCAGGATCCTTTTGGTTTCCCTTTAAACTTTCCTTGAGTCAAGGCCAGAGCCTCTCCAGGAGCTGCCGGTTCAGCCTTCCGCTTCTGTTTCCGACTGGTGTTTCCTTTTTCCGACTGACTCGGCTTGTGCTTGCCGCTTCGGAGTCGGTCTTCTTCTTCGCCGTTGGCGTACTTGGTAGCAATCTCCATCATCCGACTCAAGGTCATGTCACCAGTTCGACCAAACTTCAAACTCAATTCTCTGTTCTTGACGCCATCTTTAAAGGCGCAGACTGCCTGATGATCAGACACATTCTCCACAGTGTGGTGCAAAGTGATCCATCTCTGAATGTACTCTCTGAGAGTCTCATTGGTCTTCTGCACGCAGACTTGCAACTCTGTCAGTCCAGCTGGTCGCTTGCAAGTTCCTTCAAACGTTCTGATGAACACTCGGGACAGATCTTCCCAAGTGTAAATGCTGCTAGGATGTAATTGAGTCAACCATGCCCTGGCAGAACCTTCCAGCATGAGAGGCAAATGCTTCATGGCCACCTCGTCGTTTCCACCACCAATCTGAACTGCCACTCGGTAGTCCTCGAGCCAAGTTTCAGGCTTAGACTCACCAGTGAACTTGCTGACTCCTGTTGCCAACCTGAAATTGGGAGGGATAACTGCGGCTCTGATAGCTCTGTTGAAACATTCAGGACCAGAAACATGCACTCGACTGCTTGTGGGCGCATCTCTGTCGAGTCCACCTCGATGGGCTCTGTTCCGGTCGACCAAACCCTGCACGATAATGGATCGCGCGTCGAAGCCTGGTTCTCTGGGGTCGACTGGAACTCTTCGCCCCGCACTGAGCTGACGCCTGTCATCTTGCTGCCGAGGAGTGTAAGACCCACCCCTCGGAGGGGAATTGGGCACTCGACGCCTATCATCTCGGTCGAGTCGGTCACCATATTGGTCTCGCCGATTCTCGCGCCCTTCACGCCGCGGAGGCGATCTGGGGCTGTGAGCCGACTGAATCGTATTCATAGCGACGGATCGACTGTGAATTCTGTTGCGCGACTGCGACACGGCCGAATTCTGATCTCCTGCTGCCCGGAGCAGATCCCTGATCTGCATCAAGCCTCTGCCAGCTTCCGACTGAGAAGGATGGATAGACTCTACTATACGGGTCGGAGCTGCTAAATTCTGGATTGGGGTTCGATATACCCGAGTCGGCGGGAAGAGTTGACGTCGACTGTTGTCGGGAACTCGTTGCCGCGCGCGCTCGTCGAGTGCTCGCTGAAGATTCTCCAGTCGAGTGCGTTCGGCCAAATTGGCCAAACATGCCTCCTCCAAGGCGCGAGCCTCAGGGGTTTCTCCTGCGATAGGAGTACGCAGGGCATCCACGTTCCTGCGGCGAAGTTCCTCTCTTTGCAGAGAGTCGAGTGGCTCGGGCTGGTACTCTTCATGGTCTCGTGCGGGGTCGCCTCCGTCGACTGCTCCACCATCACGGGCGAAGCCAGGGGGACTGCGGGGCCCGTCGACCATCAGGATTTCCGGCGCTGGATCACTGCTATCGCACCCGGATGCGGTCTCTACGGAGCCAGTCGACAGATCGAACAAGCCGTAGAGAGATTCGTCGGGCTCGATTGCCGCAACTTGGGTGGTGGCCGACTGGCGAGCCACCGCGTGCCTCACCCACCGCTGAAGCCTCGACCGGCCCGAGCGCTTGCGTTGGCGGAAGACCGGGAGGGTGGCCGATGGGGGAGTCGACCGATACGGGGTCGACGGTTGCCGCAGCAGGACGCCGCGGACACATGCGCGAAAATGCGTCGCACCGCGGACGGGGAGCGCATCAACGTCGAGTGGAGCGTCCTGGAGCCAGGCGGAGTCATCGGCGATGAAGGTGAGAGCGCCGAGACGGATCTCTCGACCCCCGACCAAAACTCCAGCAGCCACCATGATGAAAGTACTCGGAAGAATCGCAACTTATCCACAAAATCGCTAAAACACCTGCCCCACGGTGGGCGCCAACTGTTGTGGTTCTAAGCCTGACAGTAGAGTGGGGGGTAGGTATGAAGAGGCAAGGTCCTAGCTATGGAGAAGTTGTAAACACAGGAGATGTACGAGTTCAGGCCCTTCTCGGAAGAAGTAAAAGCCCTACGTCTCGGAGCCCAGAGGCGGTCGAGTGGATTATATGTATATGAGTTACAGGGTGCCGAACCCCTCTACCTGTGGAGGGGGGTGGCTTATATAGAGTGCGCCAGGACCCCAACCAGCCCACGTAGGAGAGGGTTTAAGGTGAGTTAAGTCTGGGGCGTTACTGGTAACGCCCCACATAAAGTGTCTTTACTATCATAAAGTCTACTTAATTACAGGCCGTTGCAGTGCAGAGTGCCTCTTGACCTTCTGGTGGTCGAGTGAGTCTTCGTGGTCGAGTCCTTCAAGTCAGTCGAGTGAGTCCCTCGTTGGTCGACTGGAAGGTGACCTCTTCTAAGGGTGTCCTTGGGCAAGGTACTTAGATCAGGTCCGTGACCCTACCCTAGGTACATGACCCCATCATGCAGCTCTAGAGAAATGTAGTGCTTTTGGTTAGATGAAGAAGTACAGTATAATAAGCAATTCAGTTTCGGATTACCTACATGAATAAATACACGGTCTAGTCCACAACAAAATACTCGTAAAATTACGGAATACATTGTACTTTTTTCCATGGGCTGCAGCAAGGGCATGCAAAAAACGGTCTAGTACACACCTATAGGCAAAAATGCAATGCTTTTTGCTAGACGATGCAGTGCGGTATGGTAAGTAATGCAGTTCCGTGAAATGGTGGTTAAAAAAATTTACTGATAAAAAACAAAATAAAACCACGTTCGCATACAACTACCCAATCCGAGCGGTTCCATCGCCACAAATCCATGATCACAGACACAACACCAACCCACGATCTGCACAACCATATCGTCAGCAAGATTGTGCAGTTCATCCGATGCGGCCATCCCACCCCTCACCCCCTTAAATTCATACCCCTGCTAAAGGCCTTCTCATCCACAACAACACAAGTATCCATTGCGCTGCCACCAAATCGCTCCATCACATCGATCACCTAAGAAAACATCAAGCCCTACTACAGGCGATGGCGTTCTCCGACGAGTACAGGGACGTGGAGGCCTGATAACCCACAAGTATAGGGGATCGCAATAGTTTACGATAAGTAAGAGTGTCAAACCCAACGAGGAGCTAAAGGTAGAACAAATATTCCCTCAAGTTCTATCGACCACCGATACAACTCTACGCACGCTTGACGTTCGCTTTACCTAGAACAAGTATGAAACTAGAAGTACTTTGTAGGTGTTATTAGATAGGTTTGCAAGATAATAAAGATTACGTAAATAAAAAGTAGGGGCTGTTTAGATAAAGACACAACTAAGTTAGGTTTAGTAGAGAGCTTGTTCTTATGAGAAAGTTATTTGTCCCTAGGCAATCGATAACTAGACCGGTAATCATTATTGCAATTTTATTTGAGGGAGAGGCATAAGCTAACATACTTTCTCTACTTGGATCATATGCACTTATGATTGGAACTCTAGCAAGATTCCGCAACTACTAAAGATCATTAACGTAAAACCCAACCATAGCATTAAAGCATCAAGTCCTCTTTATCCCATACGCAAACAACCTACTTACTCGGGTATGTGCTTCTGTCACTCAAGCCACCCAACATAAGCAAATCATGAACATATTGCAAACCGTACAGTGGGGATCCCTCACTCTTGCGCGACACGGAGAGCACCATAGGACAACACCAATAATAAAACATGCAACTCTAACCAATCACGATCATCAAATAACCCATAGGACAAAACGGATCTATTCAAACATCATAGGATAGCCATACATCATTGGGAGATAATATATAACATTGAGCACCATGTTTAAGTGGAGATTACAGCGGGTAAGAGAGAGGTTACACCGCTGCATAGAGGGGGTAAGAGTTGGTGATGATGGCGGTGAAGTTGTTGGTGAAGATTGCGGTGATGATGATGGCCCCCGGTGGCACTCCGGCGCCACCGGCAACGAGGGGGAGAGAGCCCCCTCCTTCTTCTTCTTCCTTGACCTCCTCCCTAGATGGGAGAAGGGTTTCCCCTCTAGTCCTTGGTCTCCATGGCATGGGAGGGGCGAGAGCCCCTCCGAGATTGGATCCGTCTCTCTGTCTCTCTCTCTTTCTGCGTTCCCAGATTCTTCCACTTCACCGTTTCTTATATTCCTGGAGATTCGTAACTCCGATTGGGCTGAAAGTTTAACACGATCTCTATCCGGATATTAGCTTTCTTGCAGAGAGTGAAGGGCACCAACCTCCTTACGGGGTGGCCACAAGGGCCCAGGGAACGCCTGCCCCCCTGGGGCGTGCCGCCTGCCTCGTGGCCCCCTCAAGCATCGTCTCTCGTGGATTTTTCTTCCCCAATATCATATATATTCCAAAAATCTCCATCAGTTTTTATACCATTTGGACTCCGTTTGATATGGATATTCTGCGAAACAAAAAACATGCAACAAACAAGAACTGGCACTGGGCACTGGATCAATATGTTAGTCCCAAAAATAGTATAAAAAGTTTCCAAAAGTATATGAAAGTTGTAGAATGTTGGCATGTAACAATAAAAAATTATAGATACCACGGAGACGTATCAAGGCCCACGGCAATACCAAGTTTCACGTCATCCACACCAACGACAAGAAGCAGATGGCGATCTCCCTCGCGCAGTACGAGCGCCACCTGAGGCTCCAGCACCACAAGATCATCAGCATTGATCTCGAGTACAACAACGAGCCTGATGTGAAGCAGAAACCCGCCCTCGTCCAACTCTCCCTCGTCAAGAATCAGCCGGTGCTGCTCTTCCAACTGAGCACCGTTGAAAGGTGCACCGTCTTCGACAACTTCCTCGCCGACCCCAGGTACACCTTTGCTGGCTTCTCCATCGACGGTGACAAAACCAGGATAGAGTGCGTCAATCTGGAGGTCACCAACTTCGTCGACATCCAGAAGGAGTGGAGGGTGCTCGAGGCAACCAAGGAGTTGGACTCTTTTGGAGACGTCTCCAGCATGCTCATCGACAACTACTACAACAACATGAAGAAGAACATCACCGACGATGAACATAGGCGCTGGGCCACCTTGCCTCTCTCCAAGAGGCACATCGAGTACGCGGCAAAGGACGCCTATGCAGCTTATGAGATATGGAACCGCATCACCCTCACCTAGGACGGGCTTCGCCATGCAAAGCTGGAGAAGGAGGATCCCCCCAAGAAGCGAGCCAAGAGCAGCACGGGATGGGGAGACGCTAACTGGTGAAGAAGTAGACGGCGCCAGCGAAGAGCCAACAATGCTCGCGTCGTTTTAGATTTATCATCAAAATTGCTTTCTTTTGTATGCTTATGTATCGTTTGTTTGCTTTTACTGAACTTAATTTGCTTGTCATGCAGAATCGCTTGTAATGGTCAACTTTGATTATGTTAGATTGCTTTCTGTTGAACTTAGTTTGCTGCTGATGTGCTTGTCATACAGAATGCTTGTGATCATTTGCTTTCCGTCATTTGCTTATCTATCATTAGATTTGAGCAGTGCACAATACGGACGAAGATGCAGTATGCAATGTGTACGCATGTAGTACAGAGCTCTGTCAAATGCTGTGCACACGTACCCAACAAAGCAGTGCATGCCATACACTAGAAAAAAGAATACATAAGAGAAAAAACACGAAAAGAAAATGCGACCTGTATATGTAGTGCGGAATATGTGAACATGCAGTACAGAAACATGATCAATGCAGTGCACAAATGATTTACTAAGCAGTGCACGCCCCTACATTTTAAAAAAATATGCAAGATGGAAAAATTCAAAGAATGAAAAGTTGACCACCTAGGTGCAACCAGGCCCCAACCAGTCTCGTAAGAGGAAAAACAATAAAGAAAAATGCGACCAACATGCAGTGCACAAAAATGTAGTGCAAAGATATGTAGTGCGGAATGTGTGAACATGAAGTAGAGAAACATGATAAATGCATTGCAAGATGTTTTACTAAGCAGTGCACGCCCCTACATTGGAAAAAACCTAAGCGAGAAAATATTTAAAAAATTGACCACCCAGGTGCAATCGGCCCCAGCCAGTCTCATAGTAGGTCTACACCCACAGTAGGCGAGTCGTTCTGAGCCATGATGCATGGGGCTGGGCACACATGGGCCCACACGTCAGAGAGCATAGAGCAGCGAGCGCCGTGTATAAGCGCCCAAATAAGTAACCAGAGGAGTTCGATACTGCTGCCTCGCTAGCGCTTATAAATAGGTCGAGCGCGCCCTCCGCAGGCGAGGGGGGACTAAACATTAGGGCGCACACACAGCGCACCGGGAACCAGCCGTGCTGACAGGTCGACTTGGGCCGAATACGTCTTCACTCCCCAAACACAGGCCCAACAGGCAAAAGAGAGGCTGCTGAAAATTTAAAAAAATTCTCACATACCACTCCACAAACACAGGCCCAACCACGCGTTCTGCAGCTCATTGTGATACCACAATGTAGTTTGCTATATTAAAGTAAGCAGTCATGTTGCTTCTCAAATGCATTCGCGTACATTGAATCAGGATCAATCCACCACCTAACACTAACCACAACATTTATTACTTCCGTTGCTCAATTGGTTACATAAAAACCTGTCCATTCGTGCTATAGACTAACACAACTCCTCCTCCCGTTCCTCTTTTTCTTCAAACCATAGATCTAGGGTTCCTCCCATTCCCAATTGTTCTCTGAAATACCACTGAACCCACCATGGACTGTAAGTGTGGGTGTTTGGCAAGGATAGCGCCGGTAGCGGACACATGTGTGTACGTAGAGGGTCTAGAGCTCACCAACACCGAGTGGCGCAACATGCTCGGGTGCCTAATGATACCCAACAGGGGGTTTTGGGCACCATTTCTTCATCGCCTCACACCCGCAGACTTGCAGGAAAGTTGGGTATGTGTTTCCCATCACAATTTTCGACATAATCTAGGCTAGAAATCCACATCTGAATGTATATTTCCATCAATTTGTTTAGTTGTGTCAACAAATACAAACAGAATTGGTATTGTTGTTCAGATTGGTTGTCTATTAAGACTAGATAGTTCCACCTATTTTTCTTCAGTACCGCACCAGGTATCGACACTAGTTAGATTAGAACCCCAACACACGAACAAAAAAGAGGGTCAGAAGATCATTGTTGCAGTTCTCTTATCATGCTAGAGAAGTACACTATAAATGATCTTGCAGTACAAACATGTTACATTATAATATATATCCTAGTAAAACTAGAGGTCAATTCCGTATATAAGTTTGCATAAACATAGTAGTCATACATATGTACATATTTAAGTCAACATAAACATATCATCCTAACTATAAAAGAAAAACATTTGTTGTTCACTTACAAACATCCTTTTTCCATCCATTCCAAAATGCAGAAACTGCCATCCACAATAAAATTTCCTGCTCCGAGTTTAGGGAAGGTTACTTTGGAGACACAACACAAGAATGGGTATGCAGACATGCAAGCTGACTACCACATCAACTCTGAAGACTGCATCAACATAACTACTGGTTGGAAAGATTTTGTCTCCCAAAATGGCTTTGAGGTCAAAGAAGTGGCCATGGTGTTTTTCTACAAAGAAGAAGACTCCCTGAAGTTTACATTATTTGCACTGTAGGCTGTCTAATATGAAGCAAGCCATCAGTGGCATATTTCTAATGCTTTGCTTATGTTGCATGCTTTTAAAATTATGTCCATCAAACGCTTGGAAACGATGCCTATTTAAAGTATGCAACCTCATCTGCATCATTTTATCACCCTTTTTAGACAAGTTGCTACTGGCAGTAATGCGGTTCTCTCAAACACATAGTGTGGTCCTAAATATAAAAAAGCAGTCCTCTGAACAGTAACAATACAATGCGAATGGTCGAAACTTTGTAGTTAACATATGATGTTCAAAAGAATTCTCATAGTATACAATTCAAAAAAATTTGTCATAATAAGTATTCAGCTAACACAAGCATATAATGGACCATCTATTCCAATAGCAGAATATAAGATTAACCATACTGCTAATGTAGTACGAAAGTGAATATTCCATAGTCCTCTAGAACACAGAATGCTGTTTAAGAAAACAGAAATCTCATAAGCTGCCATGACCACTGTAATGCAGCTACAACGAAGTACACCACTAACAAAAATGTAGTGCACTAAAACGTATGCCAGAACTACATTAATAAAATTAAAGCAGTAGAAATTTAGATAGGTGGTAGACTAACAAAGGTGCCAATTCACACGCACTTCCATAACTCTCCTAAAAATTGTCCAACCACTAAACTTTCAAAAAATACCCCGCAAAAAATTACATGGAACACACGGCAACTAGATGAACAACATCAGCTTTTAGTTAGAAATTGCAATTCAAAAAATGAGGATTATACCCACAAGACAATGAATTCAAACCAACAGTGACAGTAATTACAAGATTCACAAATGTATCGACGCAGAAAATCCATAAAATCAACAAAAACAGAGGAGCGGAAGAAGCTCACCCGCCCACACAATCAAATTCACAAGAATTAAAAACTAGCTCCTAGAAATTAACAAATTGTAGAGTAAATGGACCGATTAAAACGAACGCAATCAAAGAATTCCTACAAACAAACAACATCCGAGCACAAAAAAGTCGCATCCGACACGAACACGAACGAACAGAGAAAGCTCATCCGCCAAATCGCTCGATTTGCAAACTTTCTAGTCGCATTTCTTGTAAATTACAACGAATGAAGGTCAAATGAGATCCAGAAACAATTAAATCATCTTGCAACACCTGATTCCACACAGAAGACCCAGGCGCACCGCCAGAAAATGAAGCAGTTCTCCCCTGAAGAATTGCAGTGCCCAACGTAAAGACGATGTAGTTTGCTTTGGTTGAGCGTGAAGTGCAGAAGTGTTAGCAGAATAACTATTCTGCTAATATTAGCAGAATAGACCAGTTGTGTGTATATATATATATATATATATATCAGAAAAACCAAATCAACATTGCAAAGAGAAACCTTGAAGTCAAATCAATGTTGAAGGCAAACAAAATGCGAAGATAATGCAATCATGACGCCAAATGAAAATTTTCAGGAGAGTTTGGTGGTGGAGTTACCCACCGTATAGGTAGTATTAGACTTAGACACAGCGCACAATTATCGTGGCGGTCCGAAGTCAAATTGCGTGTTAATGTATTCACACTTAGAGGGTAAGTCTTCATTGATTGAAGACATACGTCACTTCGTGCGTTGCACATCTAAGTTATCAACATGCATAAGCATTAGGATGTGTGTCCAGTTATAGGACATTTGAGGATTCAAAGATATTTAGCTCACACCGCAGCTTGCAAAACCTTTTCTCATCCAAGGGCTTTGTGAAGATATCTTCGAATTGCTCTTCAGTGTTGACGTGAATGATATCAATGTCTTCCTTCATGACATGATCTCTGAGAAAGTGATGACGGATTTGAATGTGCTTTGTCTTCTAGTGTTGAACTGGGTTTTTGGCAATCTTGATGGCGCTTTCATTGTCACAGTAGAGTGGCACATGCTTCAGGTGGATGCCATAGTACTTGACAGTTTGCTTCATCCATAGAAGCTGAGTGCAGCAAGATCCAGCAGCAATGTATTCGGATTCAGCAGTGGAGAGTGATACATAGTTCTGCTTCTTTGAAGACCAACAAACAAGAGAGCGCCCAAGAAAGTGATATGTCCTTGATGTGGACTTGTGATCAACCTTGTCACCAGCATAATCAGCATCTGACAATCCAACTAGATCAAACTCTGAGACCATTGGATACCATAATCCTAGTGTTGGGGTGTATTGCAGTGAAAGAGGTTGAAGACTCTGTAGGAGTGCGAATCCTTTCCGTAGCCAAGCATAAAACCTTCATGTGTTTTTGGTGCAACTTTTGAAGTGTGATGCGGATCATTGATCCAACACCTAGCACCAACTACTCTGAAATTGCTGACGTTTGGCTTCTTACCAGTCAGGAGCTCATATGATGTCTTCTTTAGGAACTTGTGAAGATAAACACGGTTGATGACTTGGCAAGCAGTATCAATATCTTCAGGCCAAAATTTTCTTGAGTCTTGTACTCATCGAGCAGCGTTCGTGCCACCTCAACGAGGGTTCTGTTCTTGTGCTCCATGATGCCATTTTGCTGAGGTGTGTATGGAGCAGAGAACTCATGCATGATACCCAATGTATCAAGATAAGTATCGAGGCCGATGTTCTTGAATTAAGTGTCGTTGTCACCTCTGATGTGCTTGATCTTGATGCCATAGTGGTCATGGCACGATTGGCGAATTGTCTGAAGATATCCTGCACTTCAGTCTTCAAGAGAATTAAGTGCACCCATGTATATCTTTAGTAATCATCAACAATGACAAAACCATAGAGGCATGCAGTGGGAGTAAGGGTAGAGTAGTGAGTAGGGCCAGATAAGTCCATGTGAAGCATCTCAAAGGGACATGCCATCGTCATGATTGTCTTCGAGGGATGCTTGGCCCTAGTCATCTTTATAGCTTCGCAAGCACTGCATAGTTGATCCTTATTGAACTTGACGCCCTCGGTGCCTATGACATGCTTCTTCTTCGCGAGAGCGTGCAAGTTCCTCATGCCCGCATGCCCTAACCTCCTATGCTAGAGCCAACACACTGAAGCTTTTTCTAGAAGACATATGGCCAGCTGTGGTCCTGCAGAGAAATCTACCATATAAAGATTGTCTTTCCGATACCCTTCGAAGACCAGAGATTTGTTAGATTCCATAAGCACAAGGCAATGATATTTTCAAAATAACACAATCATGTTCAGATGACAAAGCATTGAGACAGACATTAAGTTGAAACCAAGGGATTCAACAAGCATCATTTTATCCATTTGTTGATCATTTGAGATTGCAACTCTACCTAAGCCCTATACCTTGCTTTTACCAGTGTCAGAAAATGTGATGTGACTTTTGTCAGACGGACATAGCTAGGGTTTAATCCATGAGAAGACTTCGATCACCAGTCATGTGGTTAGTGCATCCACTATCCATAATCCACTCAGAAGCCTTCGGTGTCGTACCCTACAGTGCAGTTAGGGGGATAGGCTTCACCAAGAGAAGTGTGAAGCATAAACATTTGACGAACAAGCATACTATCGAAGTTCAGGTCCTTGTTAGGGTAGATAGAATGATTGTCAAGAAATCCTGGGATGAAATACATAGTAAGACCATTTTGATATTTTATCTTGCGTCCCACAAGATGTTTTAGGTCGCCAGCATAAGCATCAGAAGCCTTTGATTTCCGGCTGGAGACCTTTCCCTGCAAAAGAGAGTCAATTTTTCTTAACCACCCACATCTTCAAGGGTGTCTTAGAAGCAATGAGTCTAAGTGCAGCATCTGAGAATTTAGGCTTTGGAGCCCTGGCAAAAAGCCTTGTAGGAGGTGAATAGTACTCATAAGAATAAGCAGAATAGATCTTGGTCTTATGAACATAGTGGTTTGATGAAACACGCTCATATTCATAAGTCTTAGTGTGGTTTCCCTACAAAACATTAGCGTTATGGTGACCCTGGTGGGTCCTCTATCTGTATGAAGCCTTTGGACCATATGAAGCCTTTGGTCTGGGGTTTGTCTTCTTCCCAGGTGGTGTCATGATGACATTCACATGAAGCTTCTCAAGACAACTTTTGGGCATCCATATCTTTTTCAAAGGCGGTCCATTCCTGCAGTTATTACCAATATACCTGGCAAACACTTCACCATTCTGATTCTTATACAGTTTATAGTTTGCATCAAAGGATTCATCAATGATAATAGGGTTAGCACAAGTGACACCAGATAAGGTAGATGGATCCACTGAAGGTCCCTTTGCAGCAACCCATGTGGTTTTGGTATACTACTCAGGCTTCTAGTATGAACCATCAACATTCATTTTCCTCTTGAACCCAACACCCTCTTTCCTAGGGTTTCAGTTTAGAATCTATTTCTTGAGGACATCATATACTGTCTGATGCCCTTTGAGGATTTTGTACATCCCTGTTTCAAGCAATGTCTTCAACCTAGCATTCTCATCAGCAATAATAGTGGTATCCTTAGAAGAGGGGTTAGTTACCACATCAGCAGTTGAAGATATTACAACAGTAGCAGTAGTAGAACATTCAGCAACAGAGACAGCATTATCACGCTCAAGACATTGTAGACATGGTGGTTCAAAGTCTTCCTAAGCGGAACTGATCTGTTGAGCACGAAGTGAATCATTCTTCTTTTGAAGATCTTCATGAGATGCTTTCAGGTTCTCAAGTTCTTGCTTCCTTTGAAAATAATCATAGGAAAGCTTCTCACGAGTAGCTGAGAGTGTTTCATGACGACTGTCAAGTTCCTCACACTTAACGTCAAGATTTTTAATGTCTTCAATCAAGGACTGAGTTCGAGTCATTTCCGCGTCCAACAGGTCATCGCTTTTGTCTAGTAATTTTTGAATATGTTCCATAGCAGTTTGTTGTTCAGTTGCAATTTTAGCAAGTGTTTTGTAGCTAGGTTTGGATTCACATTCAGAGTCATCTTTGTTGATGTTTGAAAGTAAGCATCGCGTGAGTTTACCTTGGCACAACGTGCCATGAAGCAGTAGGTTGGAGCAGAGTCATCCTGACCATCGGCATCAGCATTGGTAACGAGGCCGTTGTCTTCGGTATTGAAGATGGACTTGGCGACATAGGCCAAACCTAGAGCTAGGCTTGCCACGCCTGAATCGGACTCCTCCTCGGACTCCACCTCCGCCTCCTCAGAAGCAGACTCCTCCTCTGAATCCATCTCCTTGCCAACAAATGCACGGACCTTGCTGGATGAGCTCTTCTTGTGAGATGAAGAGTTTGATCAAGACCTTGAAGAAGACTTTGAGGATTTCTTCTTATTTTTGTCGTCAAAATCATATTCCTTGCTCTTCTTCTTCTTCTTCTTCTTCTTCTTAGATTCATTGTCCCATTGAGGACACTCAGAGATGTAGTGACCAGGTTTCTTGCATTTGTGGCATGTTCTCTTCTTGTGGTCACGAGTGGAAGCTTCATCATTTCTTGAGTTGGATCTTGTAGACTTCCAAAGTGTTTCTTCTTGGAAAACTTCAGGAACTTCTTCATGATCATAGCTAGCTCCTTTCCAATGTCTTCAGGATCACCAGAACTACAATCAGATTCTTCTTCAGATGAGGTGACAACTTTTGCCTTCAAAGCACGGGTTCGGCCATAGTTGGGACCGTAAATGTCTCTCTTCTCAGATAACTGGAACTCATGTATATTGAGACTCTCAAGTGAGTCAGACAGATCAAGATCTTTGATGTCAAGACATTCTTGTATCATTAGGGCCAGGCTGTCGAATGAGATGTCAAGTGATCTCTGGAGCTTCGTGACCCAAGTGCGCAAAGCTCATTTGTGATATCAGTGTCTCTGTACACCTTCACCGACCTTGGGAACACCATTCTTGACGACATACCTGACATCGACATCAATGGCTTCAAGATGCATGTGCATCTTATTCTTCAAGTACGGGTAATCAGTGTCATCGAAGACCGAGCACGTAGCGGAGACCTTGATTATCCCTGCAGTCGACATAGCTAAAACTCTAGGTGGTTAAACCAAATCACACAGAACAAGGGAGCACCTCTCTCTAATACCAATTGAAAGTGCTAGTTATCGACTAGAGAGGGTGAATAGGCGATTTTTATGAAATTCTTCAAAACACGAGGTCTTTGAAGAAAAACAGTAGAAATGAACCTATTGATATGCAGTGGAAGATAGACTACACTAGACAAGCCATAGTCATGTAAGCAATGTAGTGAGAGCACAACGACTATCAGCAGCAAGGTAGTATGGATCGGGATGGAAGATAGTATGAAGCCAAATAGTAAATAGTCTTCACTTAGTGAAGTCAAACAGATCAGACAACCAAGCAATGACTTCACGAAGACAAGCTGTAAAGTAAAGGGAAGTGGAGGATAGAACCAGTTGCTTGGTGAACAAAAGGATTTGGTAGACCAGTTCCAGTTGCCGTAACAACTGTACGTCAGGTTAGGGAGGTTGAGATTCAACTCAGAAGACCGCGTCTTCAACTTATTCCCCTTGATCTAAGGAAACCCAGTCCTCGCCCAATCACTCTGGTAAGTCTTCAAGGTAGACTTCCAAACCTTCACAAACTTCGTTCATCGGCGATCCACAACGACTCTTGGATGCTCAAAACGCGACGCCTAACCGGCTGGACGATTCACAATCCTCAGGTGCAACAAGTCTTTAAGTCACGCGGACAGAAAGACTTCAGTGATGCCTAACACTCTTCGGCTCTGGGTGTTTTGGGCTTTGTCCTCGCAAGGATCTCTCTCTCAAATGCTTTGGAGGTGGGTTGCTGTCAAATGACAAAAGCGGTGCACTCACTCTGAGAAGACACCAATTTATGGTGTAGGGGTGGGCTATTTATAGCCAGGAGGCAACCCAACCTGATTTGTCCAAAATGACCCTGGGTCACTAAGGAACCGACACATGTCCAACGGTCGGATTTCAAACAAAAGCGGCATCTTTACTTGGGCTACAAGCAAAGCTGCTCATCCAGCTCTGGATAAGATTTGCTCTCATAGTCTTCGCTCGAAGACATAGGATTTTGGTTGAGCATCAAATCAGTCACTCTAACTTTGTTCAGATGGACCCCACTTAACAGTACGGTGGTTCCTATGACTCAATAAAGAAAAAAAAGTAAACTACGACACAACTATGTCTTCGTACTCTACAGTCTTCAAGTGAATGTCTGCACATGTTATAATGTTCATCAAGAATGTCTTCATGAACCACCATTGTCTTAAATGTCTTCACACATTTTTGGGGGTCATCTCTGGTAGGTAAACCGAATGAATAAGGGACTACTACCTGTGTTATCCTGCAATTCTCACAAACACATTAGTCCCTCAACCAAGTTTGTCGTCAATACTCCAAAACCAACTTGGGGTCACACTAGATGGACTTACAATCTCCCCCTTTTTCGTGATTGATGACAACCTGGTTGAAGTTTTCAATGGGGATAAAAAGTATGTGAAACTTAAGTATTAGGGCATTGTCTTCATATGTTGCAAAAGGATCCCCCTGAAGCTGTGCATGTAAGTAGTTTTCTTTTGAATGCAAATCCACATGGTAGGTTTTACTTTGTGGAGATCCACTTCAATGTACAAAGACAATTCATCATGCTTGTATAAGAATAACGACGATAATGACATGCATAATGAGAAATGGACGTCTGAAGAATGACTTCATGCGGAATTTATCATCGCATCACAAAGTAGCAGCAAAAGTAGGAGACGACCATCAAGTTTAAGTGTTACAACTCAAGAGCTAAATAGTTTCGAAACAAGAGTTGTAAGAACTTAGCAAAAATAATGCGCCCACCCATATGGAACCACTTGAAGACTATCAACCTCATATGCTTCTCCCCCTTTTGTTAGTAATGACCAAAAAGGTTTGAAGACATAGGTGATCTACTCATTCCCAGTTGGAGTAGAAGATGGAGCAGGGTCGACGTTTGAGTTTGGTGGCGCAGATGGGCCTGATGCAGAATCATGATGCAGTGATGCAGTGTATCCAAGGTTGGTGAAGTGGCGTCATCTTCTTCATCGACAACTCTCGCAACAATAGTTGCAGCCGAAGACGAGTGTTCAGAATCTTCAATAGATGGATTGCGACGCCATCTTGCATTTTGTGGAGGCATGGATTCAAACTTGAAGCTCTGTGTGAAGCCATCTTCGCAAAGATCATCTTTAGAGCAGAGCATTGTGAGGCTCTTCTAGGACCGGCGATAACCTTCATGAGCAACAAATGAGTTCTTGGTGGCCAAGTTGCGAATGCAATTGACATCCGCCAAGAGACTCTGCATCTGATGCTTCAGCCAGGGATGATGCCTATCCTGCTTTTGATGTAGAGCCACCAGAAGCTCACGATCGTTGAGGACATGAGGATGCTTCTGAGGCCTTTGAGATATGGTGCTGGTAATGGCTTCAGTGTTGGCACGGTGTGGCACACGTAAGTTGCCAGCAAGAGGATAAACATGTGTTGTAGTATTTGTCACATGAATCCCTTCAATAGGTTGCGTGAAGCTTTGGAGTTCTGCATTTTGAAGGTGGAGTGGCTTCTCTGCAGGCTCGGGGTAGATGGCTTTAATAGACATATCAACATGAGGCTAAAATACAATGTGGTTGTGCACTGAGGGTTTATAGTTGATGGTTGAATGAAGCTTAATCAAGCGCATCACCCATGGAGCATATAATTTCAGGCAAAAAAGATCAATCCTAGAAGCAGCAAGCTGTCGGATGAAGAATTCCTGAGTGTTGAATCTGATGCCATTGAAAATATAGAAAACTAGTGTCTTCATGGCGCCTTCAAGTTTAGCTTCAGAAGAATTTCCTTTGATAGGCCAGAGAGTACGCCTCAAAATGTGATAGACTATACGTGGCAAGTACCCAAGGTCCTAAACAAAGAATTCCTTGGGGTATTCGGTGTCATGGGGAAATGGCTTCATCATGCTCAGCATTTGGCTCATGTTAGGCTCTGTCTTCTGAAAAATGCTTTGCAGCTCATTTTGATGAAGTTGACAACTAGGTTCATACAAGTCACTGGGAGTGGGCAGGGAAGTAAGCTCAATGATGTCCTGAGCTTTGGCTTCATGATGAACATCATGTGTCATCCACTCAAGTATCCAAGTCTTCGGATCCCTGTTGTAGCCATGAATGTGTAGTGTAGCATAGAACTGCAGCAGAAGGTCTTCATTCTAGTGCTCTTTGTCGGTCTCAAAAGGAAGAAGTCCAAGATCCCAAAAGCAGTAAAGGGCCTCCTCAAGACATGGCAGCCCAGCAATAGCTTTACAATCCAGACGCTTATGCAGAAAAATCCGGTCTTGATTGTACAGGATGCATGAGTAATAGCTTCGCTGCTGATGACTCCAAAACCTGTCAGAGGAGATCTTGGAATTCTTGTACAGGTTCTTGGCGCTATCGAAGAAAGTGTTGTGCGCCCTGAAGCTTTGCACACTGAATGATCCCTCTGTTGTGGCAGCACTTGGAAGCCATGGCAATCTGGGCTTTGGTTTCTAAACTTGAGAACTCTGCTCCACATGATAATCATATTGTGGCTCGGGATCAATGGGTGGAATCATGATGGGCCATCTGATAGTTACCAACTCACCATGATGGAACGCACATTCCATGGTGTGAGGCCTTGGAGGAGGAACGACGTCATCAGAGATGATTGGCTGCAGAATGGTGTTAGTGGTTAGATTGGCTTCGGGCTCCACATTATCTTTAACCATGATAGTGTCAGTGGCTTCAGCGACGTTGTTTGTGCCAGCCTCACTGTTTTCAACCTCCATCTGTTCGACAACTGGAGGGTCGGGCATGATCACATTCTCTTACAACTCTAGACCTGAACAACTAGGGGTGGTACTAGATGCACTTACAACTCTAGACCTGAACAATTGCACCATGTGAAAATAAAAATTAAATACAATGTGGCGTTGGAGTACAGGAGACAGGGTGGGCCAACAAACATTACAGTTTGGTCGACCTGCGTCAGGGACTTGACATGTTTGGGAAGATGCAATCCGATGGCCATAGGTGTCGTGTCTTCTCCTTTGACCTAATTCATTATGTGAACGGTGAGGGATTCTCCATTCTGTGTTCATTGGATTTCTGTTTCTCAAAAAAATAAAAAATTAGCTACCTATTATGTGCTTGCTGAAATTCTGATATGATGCATGAGTTCATGGATGAGAATGTGGATTAATTGATAAATTCAATGAATAGTATATAGGGTGAAGAGTGTTTTACAAGATACAATCCTTCTTTCCATGGGCTCTTAATGTGCATTGGTAAAAACACACATTTTGTTAGTTTCTATCTGATAGATTTTTCTTCATATAATCCTTAACTAATCACGGATCCAGTAGTTCCAGCTTCAACTATTGTCTATGAGTACAGTACATGAAAAGCAATTAGTGGATGACATTCCAGTTGATAAGATGCTAATTCATGATACATTGGTTGATATTATCTGCACCCCAACTCAAGTCATCGGGTTTGACTGATTCCTCACACTTGGTAAACATGCAAATAAACCTTTCACCATTAGGTGTGAAGAACATCTGTATATGCAAGGATTTGCTAGGAAAAACTATCTCCAGAAAAAGTGGGCCAATGCGAATTTTAAGAGAGCTGAAGAGATGCGCACAGCAAGAGACAGGAGAAATATTTCCATTCCTGAGAATCTACAACAAAGAATAAGAAGGGGGTAGTTACTAAGTATGCATGTGATATGTGATTCAATTGAAAATAGTGTTATATGTACATCTTAGGTAGCTTAATATTGGCTCATGATGTGTATGTTGATGTCCATATTTATATCCGAGAACTAAGGGATCTATTCTTCTAACCAAGAAGCAATTTAAGTAGCAAGTTCATTTCTCATTGGTTAGTTGTATCATTGTCTCCCAACACTGACACTACTTGACAGCTAGCCATCACCATTGATTTAACTTCATTTTTTAGTTTCCTACTAATTTTCTAGCTAAGTGAAATATCTCTGAAGCTATGAAACTTACCTACGCCCATCACTTGATTCTTTGTTGCGAATTCTAAATTAAGTACAAGTAGCCAATCTTTTTGAATGAATTTGCAGATGGTTTGAATGGTTATTCTTCACTATGGATGCATGGCTATTCTTGGGTTTGAGCCTTAGGCATGCATTAATGAGATCTAATTGCATTGTTTGTTTACTATTTAAACTGAAATCATTCATCAATTTTGATTGGAAATCTTATCCCAATACTTTTGATATTGTACTTCAGTTTTTATAACAAAAATTGTTTCAAATTGCCACGTGGAAAATCAAGTAAGAGCATATCCATGTTTACTTATTAGTTTGTTTTTTGAGAATGGTACGGGATTTACAAACTGAAAAAGTATTAATTGTCTATAAATTATTTTAAACCAAAATTGTTTAATTTTTTTTATTATGATATGGTTGTTTGACTGATTGCAATGTTGTTTTAGTGGTATTTTTTTCAACTTCTAACGATATAATTATTTTTTGTACACCTGGTGCAACGCACATGCCCTTTTTCTAGTAAATATCAAAACGTAGAATGATGTATGAATATTCATAATCGAATACAAATTGGATTTGAATTTAGTTGATAGGGCCCAGGGTAAACGTGAATGCTAATTCTCCCAAATTTTGAATGAAGCGGCAAAACACCCACTATCATTTGTTGGCTGCCCGATGCTAGTGTTTGCGAGATGGAAATTATTGTCTACCCTTGATACCTCACATCCTAATAAGCCCAATTTCCACTGCTGTCGATAGGGGTAGGTTAGTAACTTCAATCAAACGTGACACGACCGCCTGTCTCCCGATTATGACATGGTGGGCGGCAAACACACATTTGATTCAAACTCGTCTGAATGGCCTGTCTGTCCCTCCATTTTCCCATTCATACACGTGGGCGGCAAAACAAATTCTCCTCGTCCGAAGTCGATGTAGGAAAATACTTTAAATAGGGCTAAGTGTGTAACTTCCCTTAGACATGACACAACCACCCTAGCTATTAGCCAGGTTCATACACCATGGGCGCCAACCGTGGGCGGCAAAACACCCTCTCCTCGCCTGAATTCGCTATCGGCAAATATTGGGGAGATGCGAGATTACCGTCCTATCCCAAGATGAGATATCTGAAATTTTAAACGGGGGCTAAGTTCGTAACTTTCCCACATTTCAGACAAGCGGGTCCCAAAGTTTGAGATCCCCTCCCCGTCCCCCTCCATTTGCCCATTCATAGACCATCAGTGCCAGAACAACCTCCACACACTGGCCAGCCTCCTCCATCTGTCACGCCATCCTCCACCTTGCTGGAGCCGCTAGCCCTAACCCATCGTCCACTGTAAGAGATGGATGTCTCACATCCACGGCGTCGGAGCAGGATCCTTTCATCACATCTTCGTACTTCATCGGCGTCGTCATCCACCTTGTCGTTACCGCTCCTATGACCGCCTCGTCCACGGCAGTAGGACTTATCCCCCAACCCATCCGTATGCCGTCTCACGTCTTCTTTCGCACCCGCAACACCTTCAACATATCAGCAGGGGCCTACACGATGTCGCAAGATAGGTGGTACTCCTTCATATCAGGTTAACTTATTGATCTCACCTGGAAAATAGATCGTAACTTGTTTAATGTACTTTTCATGTCCATACAAAATGGTAGTGGCTAGTTAAAAGCAAACATTGGTTGCGAAGTAGCCATTGCCCTGTTTGTACCCTCAGATCCACCATGGCACGGTCACTGTACTCATAAAGGTTATGGTTTCCCCCTTTATATTCACTACAATCATCATAGGTGTTGCATGTCGTGCTAGCGCTGCTCCTCAAGACCTAAGCCCATCAAGTGAAACAACATGCCACTAATAATTCCAAAGCCTAGTTGTTCAAATACCAATATTATATGATGCTCATATTACTAAAATAGAGAACGTTTAAATAGTCAGCTAATGTTCCTATATTCGTTTCGAAAAGCATGTGCGCCACACATAGGGAGGCAACTGGGATTTGCATTTCTCTGTGCGCTCTGGTTCATCATGGGTGAGAAACACACATTGTATTATCTAAAATCAGCTTGCTCTTTGTTATCATGTTCCTCTTCTGTTCTTCTTAATAATTATATTACTTCCTTCTATTCCTAAACTGCCTTGGGTGTGTGAGTGTGTTGTGGTGGCGTGCGTTTGTACCGGGTGTTGTTCATCGTTGCTTCATTTATAAAGCGGGACAACATCCTTTTTGGGTAAAACATAAGTCATTTTAGATATTCCAATAAGAACTACATACGGATGTATATAGACATATTTTAGAGTGTACATTCACTCATTTTGCTCCGTATGTAGTCCTCATTCGAATCTCGAAGAGATTTATATTTAAGAACGGAGGGAGTAGTACAGTACGGTCCTTGTCGGGAAGTGGAGCAGGGACATTTGCAGTCTACAGGTCTATTGGGTCGCTTCAGATGGATGCTTTCAATGATTCTAGATGGTCTGTCATAATATCCGGGAAATGTTGGGAGCTATGTCGTCTTTGATAGTCTAGAATGATAGTAACAATATTGTGCCTTCAGCTGAATAGAGTTCCCCTTTTGGGGCTGAAGCCTTTCCGAACCCTTTCTTGCCATACCGGCAATACAAGCGCATATAGTCCAGCTAGTTCCACTTTCCTGATTTAACTCTTGATGCTTATAGTTTTCCCCTTTTATCTACCCTACTATGATCTGCGTAGGTGCGTTCTATCGTACTAGAAGTACTCCACCCTTCAAGCTAAACAACACAACACTCATAATTCCAAATCTTAGTTGTTCAAATATGATTGTGATATGATACTGATATTTTTAACAGACACATTTATTTGGTTAGCTAAAGGTCCCACTTGAGTTTCCAAATGCATGTCGCGACTTATAGAGAGACAGTAGAAATTGCATTTCTTTGTCACTTGTTGACTATACTTTCTTGTCCAAGCCAAATCTTAGTTGGTATTTCCAAGCAAAGTTCAGTTGCTAAGTACCCTTTGTGCAGTTTGCGGCTTCAGATCTGCCATGCCACTGGAACGGTCAACACTATACTCATCATGCTTACGTTTTCCGCATTTTATGATAAGCACGACCAGCCTACGTGGTTCGTGTCGTAATAGCACTGCTCCACCCATCAAGCTAAACAAGCTTAATTGTACAAATTCAAATCTGATATGATGCTGATATTACTAATACTGAAACAGTTCTAATTGGTCAACTAAATGTTCCTACATTATTTTTGAAATGGACGCGAGCAACATATGGAGACACCGAAAGGAATAGTATTTCTCTGTGCGCTCTGGTTCATAATGGGTGGGCATATTATCTAAATCTGCTTGATGTTTGCTATCATGTTCATCCTCTGTTCTTCTTAATAAGTACATTACTTCCTCCATTCCAAAACTTCCTTGGGTGCGTGCGTGTGTTGTGGTGGCGTGCGTTTGGACCGGGTGTTGTTCATTGTTGCTTTATTTATAAAGCAGGGTGGAAGCCTTTTTCAGTTAAACATAAGTCTTTTTAAATATTCGAGTAAGAACTACATACGAATGTATATAGACGTATTTTAGAGTGTACATTCACTCATTTTGCTCCGTATGTAGTCCGCATTGGAATCTTTAAGAGACTTATATTTAGGAACAGAGGGAGTAGTACAGTATGTTCCTCGTCGGGAAGTGGAGCAGGGACATTTGCAATCGACGTGTCCGTTGGGTCGCTTCAGATGGATCCGTTCAACTATTCTAGATGGTCTGCCATAATATCCGGGAAATGTTGGGGGCTATGTCATCTTTGATGTAGAAAATATAGAACCTATAATATTTGTTGTATTGATCGGACCCTTTTGTAGCATATATATAGATGTACATGAGAGAGAGAGACACACACACAGAGTAGAGGGCAAGTCATACATGATTTAATATATTATATTTATAACTCCTATCTCTTTCTTAAACACAATATACTTCTAACATTTGAGAGTCTAGACTGATAGTAACAGTATTGTGTCTTCAGTTGAATAGAGCTGACCCTTTTGGGGCCGAAGCCTTTTCGAACGCTTTCTAGCCGTACCAGTAATACAAGCCCCTTTTATCTACACTACTATGATCTGCGTAGGTGCTTTCTATCGTACTAGCAGTACTCCACCCTTCAAGCTAAACAACACAACAATCATAATTCCAAAGCTCAGTTGTTTAAATATGATTGTGATATGATACCGATATTAGTTAACACACACATTAAATGGTTTGCTAAAGGTCCCACTTGAGTTCCCAAATGCATGTTGCGACATATAGAGAGGCAGCAGGAATTGCATTTCATAGTGACTTGTTGATTGTACTTTCTTGTCCATTGTCACGCCCAATATGCGATCCTATCCGAGAGTGACTCGAAGGCCCATCAAGGATAGAGCCGCATATTGAAGACGCTTTTGCAAGGTGGATACCATTACATCGTACCATTACATAATAGATGGAGATACAAAAAAGGCATACATCTGCCTCACAAATACATCAAACATCATACATAAAGCAACATTAGACTACAGATGAAACACAAACAATAACTCAAATGACATCCACCCTGCTAGCCTGGGATGCCGACCAGGAGCCTATCTCTCAATTGAAATGGAAGCAGAAGAAGTACTCGAAAACAAGTAAACATCACTCTCACATCATGACATCGCATTACCTATACTTGCAACTGTGGTTGTAGTAATATGTGAGCCACGAGGACTCAGCAATCCCATTACCATGGGTATCAAGACTAGCAAAGCTTAATGGGTATGGAAGTGCATAACTGGTGAGGTTGCAGCAAGCGACTAAGCATTTGTTTAGTGGCTAACTTACGAGTACAAGAGTAAGAAGATAATCTACACATAACAGTTGCAACTAGTAATGATCAAGAAGTGATCCTGAACTACTTACGAGTAAAACATAACCCCTCCAACCCCCGTGTTCTCTTCTCGAACTCACTCGGAAAAAGATGGTCACGGTTACGCACGCGGTTGGTGTATTTTATTTCTTATCTCGTGTCAAGTTCTCTACAACCAGATATTAAAAATTCACATCTACCACATAACCGCGGGCACGGCTTTCAAAAGATTTAACCCTCCAGGCGTGTCCCAACTTAGTCCGTCACAAACTCTCATGATCAACAGAAGAAAATCCTCCTCCCGGAACAACCAGATCAAGCTTGGAATCCCGGTTCATGAGACATTTCGACAATTTTAAAACAAGTCCAACAAGACCTCCCGACGTGCCGACACCCTGATAGTAGCCGCGCGTGTCTCGTCTCAGGCCACGATCGGATGGATCAAGCTATGAGTAAAACCAGACCTCGATTTTACTCGTGGTGGCCCCACATGCTACCTGGTTTGGACCAGCACCTTCAGCACTGGCCCCACTGTATTATGTTGAATAACGAACCCCGGGTAGTGCTAACTCCCTATGCGCCAAATTTATTATCATGTTTATTATTATGTTGGGCCTGGCTAGAGGAGTTTTATTCAAAAAGAACTGTCAGGGGGGGGGGCACAAACCCCGATCGTGTTAGGAACGCAAAAACAAGGAACATAACACTAGTGTGATGGAAACTAGGGCAGCAAGAGTGGAACAAAACACCAGGAAAAAGGCCGAGCCTTCCACCCTTTACCAAGGATATAGATGCACTAATTAAATAAGAGATATTATGATATCCCATGATATCTATGTCCCAACAAGGAACAACCTGCAACTAGCAATGCTATAAGACGGGTTGAGCAAAGTAGTAACATAGCCAAACAATGGTTTGCTAGGATGGTGGAAAAGGTTAGAGGATTATCATGGCATAGTGAGAGGCTTGATAAACAAGTGGTAGCTAGCGCGACATAGCAATAACATTGACACAACTAGCGAAGCAAAGATAGTAGTGGTATCCAGGATAATGATCATCTAGCCAGAAATCCCGCTAGGAAGAAGACCGAATCCATGAAGTAGACGAACGGGCATTGTCGAACGGATCCTGACAATCGCAACGTAACCGAAATTATCAAGAAGAAGCGCAACAAGTCAACAAGCACGTAAAGCAACAGTTCCGGATACCTCTTCCTCTGGGCGACTAGTTAACACGCCTGTAAAGCAACAGAATCATGACATTCTGAACTATGGACTAAACATGAACCCCTAGGGTGGTTTAACAATGGAGGGAAGACACACCGAACATAACGCCTTTTAGCTTCTCATTTTCTAAGCGGCCGATAACTCAGCCTTTAAGCTCTCTATCTCTTCGAATTGTTTGTCTTTTCCCCCTCGTGTTTATTCTTCCCGGATGCACTCATTGCAGCCTTTTCATTTCCGCCAATTCGGTGGTGACAACATTTAGCTGTGTCTGATTTACCTTTTAGCTCCTGGGATAGCGCGGTATTTTTCTCTTTGAGAACTTGTGGGTCATATCGATCCTTAAATCGGTTTACCTCACCGCTTCAAGTCTTGGGTGATACTAGCACATGACTATCAAAAATTGCGTAAACTTTTACTTGTATATCCTTCGAGAACAACTCGGTGACTCTGGTAAGTCCGTCTCGAGCAGCTCATATATATGCATCCACCAAGCTGAGTGCGGTAAACTCTTGCTCGGAAAAGGCCGGAGCGCGCATAGCCTCTTTCAATCGATGGTGATTCATCACGCTCTCCACATCGGGATTTGTGACCGATATGTCATCTGAATCATCTTTAGGAGGCGGAACTGGCATTGCATCGACTCTCATCCTAGTTGGCGAGTCCGGCACTGGATTGGCAGACATTCAGCTAACTGGGCGTTTTCCCACCGTCTACCGCGTACTCCTCCTAACATTAAGGATAAAAGGAGACTTTTAACAATCCAGACTCATGCCTTGGCATGTATTAAACAAACATTTCTCTTGGATGACTCTAAGGTTTTTGTAGCACTCCCGGTCCTTTTTTGTTTTGAACGGCGGCCTTGCGTAGGGGCCGCCCTTCAGGAGGTACGGTCCGCTGAGCGCCAATCCTATTAAAATCCAGATAGAATACTTACAATGGATAAAATGCAAATAGAGGTTTCCTCTTGAGAGTCGTCTGAATACTTACGATGCAGGAGGGATAGAGGCGGGGGTAGTAGGAGGTGATAGCCACTTTTGAGTCGTCAAGGCTTGCCTGATAAAATACCCCATCATTGAACTCTATGAATATGTCCGGATCCTCGCAAGAGCCAGGGTCTCCATCGTGGTCATGCTCCTCTGGCTGCAGAGCGGGATAGTAGACATCCTCGTTCATCTTCCTCCATGATTGTTTATGGATACAGAGGGCAAAAGTGGATTAGTACCTGTGACAGTAATAAGGCAACACAAACAATCGAAATCTTCCCATTCTATGGGGTTGTACATGGAAAAGCCTTCTCGACAGTTTAAGCGGAGAAAATCTTGTTTTTCACCCTTATACAGATCGACCTAGATTATGGCCAGTTCGGCAGGGGTATCCCGACTCTTCCGTTTGTAATGGGACGCGTCATCTTCTCCATTGTAACACCATAAGGGAGTTACTCTGGATTGGAGAGGTTGAACACACCTCTTTATTGCAATAACCCTAACCTTGACTATCAAGAGCTCGATATGGGCTAGTAACCTGACCTTGCTAACCAACCTTTTTACTTCCGCAGTGTCCTCCTCCTGGGGACTTCAGGGACGCCAGGTGAAACCCTTCTTTAAAGGGGCGCTGGAAAACTCAGGAAGACCGCACCAAACAGGGTCCGACAATGGGATATCATCCATGTAGAACCACTCCAAATACCTCTGCGGGTATACTTCTTTGGGAGTCCCTATGAGGTATCCGGATCCGGCTATACGTCATACTTCGGCACCTCCCACTACAAAGATAGAGCCTCCTCGATGGCGGGGAACAAGGCAAGAGAACTTCCTCCATAGTTCAAAATGGGGCTCGATGCCTAAGAACCGTTCGTAGTGGGCAACGAAGCCTGAGATATGCAGGACCGAACCTGGGGTGAGGTTGTGCAGTCCGATGCCATAAAATTCCAATAGGCCCCGAAGAAAGGGGTGGATTGGGAATCCTAAGCCCCGCAATAGGAACGGGATGAAGCACACCCTCTCCTCCTTATTAGGGTTGGGGAAGTTCTCAGCCATCGCACCATTGCCGATTGAGCCTAATCCTGCTCGAACGGGGACTAGCTCCGCGAGGGGAAGATAGCCCTGCGTTTGGAGTCTGCTCAACTGAAGGTGAGACACTGAGAAACTCTGCCAATCACCCTCTTGAGGGCCATGGGGCCATGAAGAGGAGCTTGGAGTGCTGGCCATGTCGGAAGGTTTTGTTCGTAGCTAATCTTGATGGTTTTTCCTGTGCATGATGTGAGATGGCATTTGGGGATCTAAGTCTCCTTATGTAGATGCCGTCCGAGGGTGGTGAGGGGCTTATTTGCAAAAAATCACGGACCGTTCGCATTAATTCGGCATGTGGAAATTGAAGCGACCACAAGGAGTCATAAAGGCAGTGCATCGGGGCCAGAGCCATACTGTCGTTGGTCCGAAGGGTAATGAAGATCCCGCCTTGCAAAGCCGAAGACATAAGTCAGATACTATGTCGTCACTGAAGGCAAGTTTGGGGGCTACTGAGGGAGTCATGGATTAAGGGGTCCTCAAGTGTCCGGGCTGTGTGATATGGGTCGGAATGATGGGCCGTGAAGTAAAAAGGTAGAAGGCCTTCCCCCATGTCCGGATAGGATTCTCCTCTGCATGAATGGCAAGATTGGTGTTCGGATGTATAGTTTTCTTCCTCTGTAAACCGACTCTGTGCAACCTTAGTCCCTTCCGGTGTCCATATAAACCGGAGGGGTTAGTGTGGTGAGGCTATCAGAATTTACATAGGCTAGACATCTAGGGTTTAGCCATTATGGTCTCAAGGTAGATCAACTCTTGTAACCCCTATATTCATCAAAGTCAATCAAAGAGGACATAGGGTTTTACCTCCATTAATAGGGCCTGAACCTAGGTAAACATCATGTCCCCTTTGTCTACTGTTACCTTTTCTCAAAGGCACAGTTTGGGACCCCCTACCCGAGATCTGCCGGTTTTGACACCGACAACAAGTATCAGACTTCGACCTGCTGGCTGGAGTTTCCTCGGTCATGCACCCATGTGGTTCAAGCCATCAACCAATCTCCATAGCTTAATAAATAGTAATGTCTAACTAAGACTGTTAGTTAGATGTGTACACTTGGTGTAGTAGGATCTTTATTTAGTTTGATGCATACACTTGTTCTTTTTTTTGTAGGCTTTTTGTAATGATGGCTAATGTTTGGTTTGGAAGAGGGAGCTGTGTCTTTACTCTTCTGGCCTGCTTACTACTTCTGTCGCACCCCCAGCTATGGTTGGTGCTGCTGCTGTTTTCAATGTAGACTCAGTAGTATATTTCATCTATAGGTTGAATAAACGTGTTGTTAGAACGATAAACAAAATGTTTTGGAAGTCGTTGCTCGTCCCGATCCTTTAGTGCCCTGTACCGTACGTAGCGTATACTATTTTTGGTACGGAACACATTTTCCACTTGTCGATAACATGGAGCCCTCTGATGAAGGCCCAATAGAGGAGCCCATAATTAACTGGAAGGCAGGCTCTCACATGAATCCGACCCAGGTACATGCTCATGGTCCCCTAAACATAAATAAGTAAATAAATAAATAAAGCTAAATGCTCATGCACCAGTTCTTTAAATTCACGATTTAACACGAGGATATTATTTCCTATGATAGCGTCATTACATTCAGTGAATATTATTCCTAGGCAAAGATAGTGACCAGTCTTCCTTCTCCCACCATTTTCTTCCTGCAACCAACGGACCCATGGAAATCATAGTCAACGTCGTAAATAGTTTTGGTCCATTTTTATTTGTCAATAAGAATGTCCAACCTAGCCCAGCACATTGGCGACAACACTTTATCCTCTGCCTTGGTGCGCTCACCGCGGCGCCGCCGTCTGGCCCTGTTAACATAGTGAATCAGGAGAGGACTGTAGTTGTGATTATAACAGTACGGACCCGCCAAGTCCACACCCAAACACAAGCAAGCGCCTCTTTTACTACTCAAATGCTCCCCTCGTTTTTTTACTATAATCCAATCTGCTGATATCTGGGACCCACATCATTTTCAAAATATAGCTAATTAACAACAGAATTGCACAACTTTTCTTTTGAGGATTTGTTCGGAGGAGCAGGCTATAAACTGGGTTGTGCGGTCTCTATGGCCCGTCCAACAACATGACCAGCCCAACAATTTTTTTCTTTGGGAAAATAGGTAGCCCACTATTTCCTTTTAAAGAATACCCAAGCTAGGGCTATTTGTTTCCTCCGACTTACTGGGCTAAAAATCTTTCAAGACGAGGAGGGGTGCATTCCGGCCTGGCCAAAGAGTATGGTCAGTATCTGTTAAAAGCAATATCAAAGGGGTTGAAAATTCCAAAAAAATATATCAAATGGGAAATTAGTTTCTTTTTTTGTTTTTGTTCTTCACTGATATTTTATATTTAATTGGATTTTAACATGACATAGTACTAATTTATTTTTAAATTTGTTTTAGTGTGGCAACTAATTCTTGGATTAAGATTATTTTGTTCCCCGGCAAAAATTTGTGAATTTTCATAATTTCGCACATTTTTTAGTTCAATTTTTTACCCTGGTACTGACTAGAAAATGGGCATCAATTCTAAAAATGGAAAATGGGCTGCAATAAATTCCATATGAATTAGCAAATGAGTAAAATATATAAAAATAATAGAAAATGGGCTATACATGCCACATATTTCGAAGCTGACTTGTTTACATAAGGCTTTGTCAGTCAACACACGATTCTAGCAGCAGTGACTGTTGGATGTCCATCCAACGGCCGACGCGCTTCTTCAATCTCTGATCTTCGTGCTCCAGCCGCCTAAACCAGCGCCGGCGGGACTGCCTGCTCCCTCCTCTTGTGGCCCGCTGTGATGCCGCGCAGGCTTCACCAGCCCACCCAACTCCCTCTGCTGGCCTGGCCGCACGCAATCAACTTCCTCCTTATTACACAAAAAAATGATTCCTCCCACTGACATCTGGGGCGCACTGGTTCGAAGCTGACCTATGGGCTTACTTGTTGGGGAACGCAGTAATTTCAAAAAAAATCCTACGCACACGAAGATCCATATAGGTGATGCATAGGAACAAGAGGGCAGAGTGTTTTCCACGTACCCTCGTAGACCGTAAGCGGAACCGTTATGACAACATGGTTGATGTAGTCGTACGTCTTCACGATCCGACCGATCCTAGCACCGAAGGTGGGGCACCTCCATGATCTGCACTCGTTCAGCTCGGTAACGTCCCACGAACTCTAGATCTACTTGAGTGTCGAGGGATTGCTTCATCAGCACGACGGCGTGATGACGGTGATGATGAAGTTACTGACACAGGGCTTCGCCTAAGCTCTACAACGATGTGATCGAGGTGGAAATATGTGGAGAGGGGCATCGCACACGGCTAAGAGATCAACTTGTGTGTCTATGGGGCGCCCCCTTCCCCTTATATAAAGGAGTGGAGGAGGGGTAGGGTCGGCCCTCTTTGGCGCACCCAAGGGGGGAGTCCTACTCCCGGTGGGAGTAGGATTCCCCCTTTCTTTTGTTGGAGAAGGAGAGAAGGAAGGGGGGAGAGACGGAAGGAAGGGGGGCCGGCCCCCCACCCAATTCGGATTGGACTAGGGGGGGCGCACCCTCCACCTTGGCCTTCCTCTACTCTCTTCCACTAAGGCCCAATAAGGCCCATATACTCCCCGGGGGGGTTCGGTAAATCTGTGGAGTGGGACACCGCACACGACTAAACAATCAACTTGTGTGACTGTGGGGTGCCCCCCTCCCCCGTATATAAAGGAGTGGAGGAGGGGGAGGGCCGGCCCTCTATGGCGCTCCCTAAGGGGGGAGTCCTACTCCCGGTGGGACTAGGATTCCCCCTTTCCCTTGTTGGAGTAGGAGGGGAGGAAGGAGAGAGGGAGAAGGAAAGGGGGCCAGCCCCCCTCCACAATTCGGATTGGGCTTGGGGGGTGCGCCCCCTCCTAGGCCGCCTCCTCCTCTCTCCCACTAAGGCCTATTAAGGCCCATACACTCCCCGGGAGGTTCCGGTAAACCCCCCGGTACTCCGGTAGATGCTCGAACTCACCCGGAACCATTCCGGTGTCCAAACAATAACTTCCAATATATCGATTGTAACATCCCAAATTTTTAATTTGGATGTTATAGATAGGTCATCAAATACATATCATATTTTATTTGCATTTTGGTTGTGATCCTAGAAATCTTAAGCAACTCAAGGACCCAAGGAGAGAGTTGGGGATTTCATAAGTTTTCATATTTGAATTTTCTCAAATTTGAAAAGAGGATCAATTTGTTTTTAATATTTTTCTCTCCAAATATTTCCAATATTAAAAATAAAAGAGAGAAGATAATATGAATTCTTCAAAAAGATAAATATTTTATTTGGGATTTTATTGCTATTTTATTTGAAATAGAGAAATTGCATTATTAGGCCAGAAAAATGTTCACTTTGTTCTAAATATTTTATTTAGACGGTGAAAATTGTTTTTTGCATTTTTAGAATTTTTCTATAATTTTATAAGGATTTTTGTTTTGGAGGAATTTATTTTTAAAAAAGTTTCCCTCCAGACTGGGACGAAGGCCCAGCCGAGCAGGCCGTGCCGCAACTCCCGTGGTGATTTCCCCGTGTTCCTGCCGTCGCTGGCATGGATGCCAAGGAGGAGTCCGAGCCAGACTCCACCTCGGGTCGGCCCCTCCTCCAACCCGCTGCCCGCCCACGAGGCCTTTAAAGGCTGAGGCCCTCGCCCCCTCTCGCCTCACCACCGCCACCCGCTGCCTCCGCCGCCTGCAGCCGCAGCCGCCGTGCCTTCGCCACAACCCCGCGTCGCCGCCGCGCCGTTGCCGCACCCCGCCGACGCCGCACCACCGCCGCCCTAGTTGCAATCCCACCTTGCCATCTTGCTGGATTCCTACGCCGTTGCCACCGGCGACTTTCCCCGGTTAACTGGTAAAAACCACCCAAGTTTTTTTTCGGTTTTCGTTTTAGATTGGTTTTATTTTAGGGTTAGGGTTTTCTCGGTTTTCTTCGGTTTCGCTAATTAGTGAACGTTCGCTCGAACACCTCTGTTCGCGAACACGTTCGCTCGTTTGTCTTTGATAACGAACGTTCGTTAGTCTTTTCTTTTTATTTTATTTTCTGGCCAGGGACCTATCCGTGATTATTTTTATCGCAGATTAGTCCCTGATCTTCAAACGCTTGCAACTTTTTAACCGTTTGTTCAAATCCAGTGAAAGCAATGCCCAAATCTTCGTCTCTAACCCCTCTTTCTATAAAATTAACTTGAACATGGTTTTCACAAATTAAAAATTGGTTGCAAGCAGATTTGAATTTGAACTTCTTTTGACTACAGTTTAAGTTTCGTAGCTCTGATTCGATTGATTATTTTTGCAAATCGAAGCTCTTCTCTTGGACTTTTGATTTGGATATTTTCTCTTGAGTTTTATCCTTGCATCTATTTCTTGAGTGCTTATATATGTTATTGTTTGTTTGTGATAGAGTTTTCGGAGTGCGAAGCGTGCTACTACGAGTCACTAGGGTTTTCAGATCGTCAGCAAGGCAAGTAACACTTTGATCATACTGTTCATACCTAGTTTTTATGCATTAGTTTTAAATACTCAAAAATTGCATGTATATGATCTATTTATCTTGCGGGTATTTGGGAAGTAGTGATGAGGTAGTACCTATTGCCTTTATTTTCAAACCCTAGGAGTTACTTCTATGTTATGCTTATATTGTTATGCTATGCTCACAGACGTGGTTTGGTTTGAGTGATCCATGACTAATGTGAGAGTTTTAATTAATGGTTAAACTTAAGGTGGCTAATTTAATACACATCTGGGTGGATTGGTTGAGGCACCCTGGAGCACCCAGTGGTTGTCTGGGCACCTGGAGCAATCCAGTGTTGTCCTGGGATATCTCGGAGTACCCATGTGCAGCCACAAGCCATTATGGGCTCTGGCATAGTTGACTAAGTTGTGTGACCTCTTTCAGTGGTAGGCTACCATATTTAGGGGATGTAGGTGGTATTTTCTACCCAGAGTAAAGAGTTAATGCTTCTGAAAGACTGTGTCTTGGTCTTCTGTTCCTCAAACACCATGTAGTGCGAGAAATCCAATGGAGGAGATCGAGTCTTGTGGGGAAAAGTGCGCAAACCTATGCAGAGTGTATAAACTAACCATGGTTGGCCGTGTCCCCGGTTATGGACATCTTGAGTATTTGGTACTTGAATTATTGATTTCATCTCATCACTCTATTAATTAATATGTTGGGTTGATGATTATTTTAATTTGGGATTGAGTTGGAGGAACCTTCTCAATATCTTCAACAAACATCATAGTTAAATAAAATTTATTCCATTGTTGTGGGGAAAAATTAGCTTTCTGCAAAAAAACCATAGAGCCTCCACCAACCAAATATGCATATAGTTATAGCTGCTACATATTCATTGCTCTACAGTGTTATTTTGCCAGCATATTCCATGTGCTGGCCCGTTTCGGGCTACAACGTATTATGTTGCAGACTTTTCATACAAAGAGTAAGGTGCACTAGGTCATTGTCTTGCACTCAGCTATGCCGTTGGAGTTGATGGACTCACTTTACCTTCGAAGCCTTCCGTTGTTATCTTCATTAGATGGCCTTCAGCCATATTATTGTAATAAGTACTCTCTTTTGAGATATTTGGTGTAATAAGTGTGTGATTGAAACACTATTATAAATCCTTCAAGTATTGTTTGTGTCAGCATTACCGATCCAGGGATGACACTTATGCATAGAGATTTGACCGTTTGAGGTCGGATCGCTACAAGATGGTATCGGAGCACACGCTGATTGTAGGACATGACCACTAAGATGAGCCATAGGTCACTCTTCTCTACTCATTTCCGACTCTTTTGCACTTTCCACTCTATAGATGGCGGACCCAAGAAACAAGTTTTCTCAACTGGATGAAGACACCCCTTTTGAACGGCACTGGAAGGAAGCCACTAGATACCTGAACATTGGAATAGCAAGCTTCACCGGGACCTAGACAGCCACTCTACCTGAAGAAGAGCGCTGGACCATTCGAGTACATGTTCCAGGAAGAACATTCATACCAGTGACTGATCCCATAGATTTTTCCTTTGATGCACCAAGCTGGAGTCTAGGAAAGAGCATAGCAGCTCACATCGCCATCGGACGCATCGGCGAAGTTTAACGCAAGGATCTTAAGGACACGATCTACCGGATATGTGGACGCCGAGATGAGCAATGGGAGATGATCAGCACCAGGAGGGAAAAATCCATTGCAGGCTACATCCAGGAGTTAAACCAACACATTCGTCGACAGGAGAACTAGATGTGCGCGAGCATGATAGATCTGAAGAAGGTGATGACCAGGAACATGGAGCTAGAAGAGGAACTCAAGTCTACACGCGATGGATATGAAGAGGAAATTGCAGTTCTACTAGAGAAGAATGAAGACCTGGAGAAGAAGAAGCTAGGAGTATTCACGGGAGACCCCGCACCAGGAGGAGATGACGATCATCCCGAGGACTACATCATCATCGACGACACCAACTCCGACCCCGACAGTGATGACAACTATGAAGATGAAGCTGGAGCAGATATCATAGAATCTTCTTCCGATCAAAATTTCTAGTCGACCACCATATTACTAGCAGTATACCCCCATGTATATAGAATAGTCAGAGTACTTTGTAACGGTAGATATTTTGATTGTATGCCCTAGATTGAATTGAGTGGTGTGATATGAATGTGTTTGTCTCATGTGCATATGGGTAGTGATTTTCCCCTTAGACCCCACTCTATTCTAATATATCCCCTCTAACCCTATCAGATGCCTCCAAGACATGACCCCGGATTTTTTCCCACCGGAGCTCACCCAGCTGATCCAACAGTAGAATGCCTTGATGCAGATATTAGTCCAAAACCAGGGCAATAACAACAACAACAATCCGCCGCCACCACCTCCAGTTGACAACTTAGCTCATTTTTTGAGGTTGAATCCATTGGTGTTTTCCAGTAGCACCGAACCGATTGTTGCTGATGATTGGCTCCGTAGGATTGGAAGGGAGTTGACCACCGCAGGTTGCACAGATGCTGAGAAGGTGCGCTTTGCCGCACATCAGTTGGATGGACCAGCGGCCTCATGGTGGGAGAGTTACAGAGCCACTTTTCCCATAGCCAATATCACTTGGGATCAGTTCCAGCAAGCTTTCCATACCGCACTTGTCTCAACTGGAGCTATGAGCATGAAGATGCATGAGTTTCACAACTTACGCCATGGAAATCATACTGTGGGGCAGTACATGGATGAGTTTAGTAAGTTAGCTCGCTATGCCCCAGATGATGTGGCCACAGATACCGTGAAGGAGGAGAAGTTTATGGAAGGGCTGAATGATGAGCTGAGCATGCAGTTGATGGTGGCAACATTCAATAACTACCAGGATTTGGTAGATAGGGCTCTTTTGATTGAAGGCAAGGAGCAACAGATAGAGAGCCGCAAAAGGAAGTATGGACAAGGGAAGTATAATTCTAGAGCTCAACAGAAGCCTCATTTTACCCCGGACTTGGGAGGACACACTCATAATCATGGAGGCCATACCCACAATGGAGGGAGTTTGCATAATCACAGTGGCCCCAAGAATGGGAATGGGAATGGAGGAAGCAACGGACAGAACCGTTCCAACCCAACAACCACCGCTAGGAAGGATTTAAGTCACATTACTTGTTTCAAGTGCGGGAAGACTGGACACTACGCCAATGAATGTCCTGAAGCAAAGAATGTAAATGGAAATGGAAACGGAAGCTCTGGGAAGAAGCCCAATCCCTTCACCAGAGGCCAGGAGAACCACATCAACATGGAGGAGGTTGAAGATCAGCCTGACGCAGTGATCCGTAAGTTTTTGATTAAGTCATTTACCACACTCGTTCTTTTTGTTACTGGTGCATCGCATTCATACATATCAAGGGGATTTGTGGACAACTTTAAGTTTCCAACCATAGCCCTTAGGTCACCCATGTTAGTAAGTTCGCCAGGAGCAGACTATATGGTCAGCCGATGGTGTGATCGGTTACCCTTAACCGTTGGTAGTCATGTTTTCCCCTCAGACCTAATAATTTTGGAGTCCTAGGGATTGGATAAAATATTAGGCATCGATTCGTTATCAAAGTATGGAGGAAACATCGACTGTTCTAGTAAGTGAATTTTACTCACCACCCCGGAGGGAAAAAGGAACAAGTATGTGTCTAGGTATGCGCCAGGGAGGACCCAAGTAAATTCTCTGTCGGGAGTTGTTCAAGAAGAAGTGCCTATTGTGAAGGATTACCTGGATGTATTTCCAGAGGAACTACCAGGCATGCCACCAGATCGAGACATAGAGTTTTTGATAGAACTGTTGCCAGGCACCAGACCAATATCGAAGAGATCGTATCAGATGCCCGCAAATGATCTGGAGGAAATTAAGAAGCAGATTAAGGAGCTATTGGAGAAAGGTTATATTCGACCAAGTTCATCACTGAGGGGAGCCCAAGTGCTCTTGGTTGAGAAGAAGGATGGATCTTTGAGAATGGTTGTTGATTATTGAGCATTGAATGAAGTGATGATCAAGAACAAGTACCCACTACTTATGATGAATGATCTATTTGACCAGTTGCAAGAGCTAAAGTATTCTCCAAGATCAATCTTCGATCAGGATACCACCAATAGAAGATCTAAAAACATGATATACCTAAGACAGCTTTTCCCACAATGTATGGGCTATATGAGTACACGGTCATGTCATTTGGATTGACTAATGCCCCTGCCTATATTATAAGTATGATGTACAAGGTATTCATGGATTTTTTGGATAAGTTTGTTGTGGTGTTGATTGACGATATATTGGTATACTCAAAGAATGAAGAGGAACATAAGGAGCACTTGTGCTTAGTTCTCGAGAAGCTTAGGGAACATCAGTTGTATGCCAAGTTTAGCAAGTGTGAGTTTTGGTTGAAAGAAGTTAGATTTCATGGACATGTTATATCAGGTGAAGGTATAGTAGTAGACCCTACCAAGGTTCAATCAGTTACTAAGTGGTTGGCACCCACCTCAGTTGGAGAGATCCGCAGTTTTCAGGGACTCGCAGGATATTACATGAGGTTCATTGAGAATTTCTACAAGATTGCGAAACCCATGACAGAGTTGTTAAAGAAGGACACCAAGTTCAAATGGACCAAAGAGTCTGAAGCCAGTTTTCAGGACTTGAAGAAACGTTTGGTTACAACCCCAGTGCCAATTCTTCCGGATATACGCAAGGACTTCCAAGTGTATTGCGACACTTCTCGCTTAGGACTTGGAGGTGTACTCATGCAAGACAGAAGAGTTGTTTCATATGCCTCACGACAAATTCGACCTCATGAGTTGAATTATGCCACCTATGATTTGGAGTTAGCAGCCGTAGTGCATGCGCTTAAGACCTGGAGAAATTTTCTGATTGGAAATAGATGTGATGTGTATATGGATCACAACAGTTTGAAGTACATTTTCATGCAAGAGGAGCTGAATCTCTGGCAGAGGAGATGGTTGGAGCTCATAAAGGATTATGATATGACGTTGCATTATCATCCAGGGAAGGCCAATGTCGTAGCAGATGCTTTGAGCCGCAAGAGTTATGCCAATAACATTGTAAGAGGAGGATTACCGCAGGAGTTAGTCGAGAATCTGAAGGAGCTTCATTTGGAGATAGTTCCAAGTGGTTTTGTGGCAACAATGGAGGTTCAGTCTACATTATTGGGAAAGATTTGAGAAGCTCAGAAGGATGATAAGGAAATCGCTGAGATAAAGGATAAAATGAACAAGGGAAAAGCCAAGGGTTTCCGTGAGGATGAGCACGAGACCTTATGGTTTGAGGATCGTATCTATGTGCCCAATAATGCTGAGATCAGGAAGTTAATTCTTCAGCAAGCTCATGATTCACCATACTCGATTCACCCCGGAAAAACCAATATGTATTTTCATTTGAAGGAGCGTTTTTGGTGGACATGTATGAAGAAGGATATTGCCACGTACGTAGTAGTGTGTGATGTATGTCAGAGAGTGAAGGCAGAACATCAGAAGCCAGCAGGATTATTGCAGCCTATGCTGATACCCGAATGGAAGTGGGACAAGCTTGGCATCGATTTCATCACCGGATTACCCAGGACCCAATCGGGATATGCTTCAATCTGGTAGTAGTTGATCGCTTAACCAAGGTAGCTCACTTTAGTGAAGACCACTTATACAAGCGCGAAGTTGGCCTATATATATATGACCAAGATCGTATGTCTGCATAGACTTTCAAGGACCATTGTATCAGATAGAGGAACAGTGTTTACCTCGAAATTTTGGAATCAATTGCACCAGACCTTGGGTACCAGGCTAGAGTTCAGTACGGCCTTTCATCCGCAGACTGATGGACAAACCGAGAGAGTCAATTAGATTCTAAAGGACATGTTGAGCTTCTGCACTAGATTATGGATCTAGTTGGGATGACAACTTGCCTTACGCAGAGTTCTCATACAACAATAGTTATCAGGATAGTTTGAAGATGGCACCTTTCGAAGCCTTGTATGGAAGGAGATGCAGGACACCGTTAATGTGGGATGAAGTTGGAGACCATCAGTTGTTTGGATCGGATTTGATCAAAGAGTCTGATGAGAAGGTTAAGTTGATTCAAGATAGACTGAAGGTAGCTTAGTCCAGGCAGAAGATTTATTCCAATACCAAACGCAAGGAGGTAGTCTATGAGATTGGAGACCGAGCATATCTTCGTGTGTCACCACTGCGAGGAGTTAAATGTTTTGGAGTTAAGGGAAAGTTAGCTTCGAGATTTTTAGGACCATATTGAGTGTTGCAACGTATTGGAGAGGTTTCCCACAAGTAGGAATTGCCCGAAGGACTATCAGGAGTTCATGATGTGTTTCACATTTCCTAGTTGAAGAAGTGCCATGCAGAGATGGCTGATATTCCTTTGAGAGATACAGCGCCCCTGGAAGCAATTCAGTTGGAGAGTGATCTGACCCACAAGGAGAAACCCGTCAAGATTCGTGAGTTTGCCAGCCGAGTTACCCGCAACAAGGTTATCAAGTTTTGCAAAGTTTAGTGGAGCCACCATACCGAGGATGAAGCCACCTGGGAATGACAAGAAGACTTATGGAAAGACCACCCACACCTATTTTCTAGTCAACACAAATCTCGAGGGCGAGATTCATCTTAAGGGGGGTAGGTTTGTAACATCCCAAATTTTTAATTTGGATGTTATACATAGGTCATCAAATGCATATCATATTTTATTTGCATTTTGGTTGTGATCCTAGAAATCTTAAGCAACTCAAGGACCCAAGGATCATGAGTTTTCATATTTGAATTTTCTCAAATTTGAAAATAGGATCAATTTGGTTTTAATATTTCTCTCTCCCAAAATTTCCAATATTTAAAATAAAAGAGAGAAGATAATATGACTTCTTAAAAAAAGAGCAATATTGGAGGAAAGTTTTAAAATCAAATAAATATTTTATTTGGGATTTTATTGCTATTTTATTTGAATTAGAGAAATATGCATTTTTCAAAATTGCATTATTAGACCAGAGAAATGTCCACGAACGAGTTCGTTCGTTTTTCTCCGATAACGAACGTTCGTCTGTTGGTCTTTTATTTTTATTTTATTTTCCGGCTAGGGACCTATACGCGATTATTTTTATCGCAGATTAGCCCCTGATCTTCAAACGCCCGCAACGTTTTAACCATTGTCCAAATCTAGTGAAGCCAATGCCAAAATCTTCGTCTCGAACCTCTCTGTCCAATTAATCAACTTGAAAATGGTTTTGACAAATTAAAATTTGGTTGCAAGAAGATTTGAATTTGAACTTCTTTTGACCGTAGTTTGAGTTTTGTAGCTCCGATTCGATTGACTCTTTTTGCAAATCGAAGCTCTTCTCTTGGACTTTCGATGTGGATCTTTTCTCTTGAGTTTTACCATTACACCTATTCCTTGAGTGCCTATGTATGTTATTGTTTGTTTGCGATAGAGTTTCCGGAGTGCGAAGCGTGCTACTACGAGTCACTAGGGTTTTCAGATCGTCAGCAAGGCAAGTAACACTTTGATCATACATTTCATATCCAGTTTTTATGCATTAGTTTTAAATCCTCAGATGTTGCATGTATAGGATCTATTTAACTTGTGGGTATTTGGAAAGTAGTGATGAGGTAGTACCTATTGCCTTTATTTTCAAACCCTGGGAGTTACTTCTACGTTATGCTTATATTGCTATGCTATATGATCATAGACGTGGTTTGGTTTGAGTGATCCATGACAGATGTGAGAGTTTTAATTAATGGTTAAACATAAGGTGGCTACTTTAATACACATCTGTGTGGATTGGTTGAGACACCCTGGAACACCCATTGGTTGTCTAGGCAACTGGACAATCTAGTGTTGTCCTGGGATATCCCGGAGTACCCGTGTGATCATCCTACGGTTTGCCACCCAGTCTCAAAGGGATCATAAGATTATTCATGCTGGAAACTTCCGTGTGCAGCCACAAGCCATTATGGGTTCTGGTTAGTTGACTAAGTTGTGTGACCTCTTTCAGTGCTAGGCTAGCAGATGTAGGGGATGTAGGTGGTACTGTCTACCCAGAGTAAAGAGTTAATGCTTCTGAAAGACTGTTTCTCGGTCATCTATTTCTCAAACACCATGTAGTGTGAGAAATTCAATGGAGGAGATCGAGTCTTGTGGGGAAAAGTGCGCAAACCTCTACAGATTGTATAAACTAATAATGGTTAGCCGTGTCCCCAGTTATGCACATCTGAGTGTGTGGTACTTGAATTGTTGATTTGATCTCATCACTCTATTAATTAATATATTGGCTTGATGATTATTTTAATTTGGGATTGAGTTGGAGGAACCTTCTCAATATCTTCAACAAACTTTGTAGTTAAATAAAATTTATTCCTTTGTTGTAGGAAAAAATTAGCTTTCTGCAAAAATAACCATAGAGCCTCCACCTGCCAAATATGCATATAGTTATAGCTACTACATGTTCATTGCTCTACAATGTTATTTTGCCAGCATATTCCATGTGCTGACCCATTTCGGGCTCCAATGTATTATGTTGTAGACTTTTTAGACGAAGAGTAAGGTGCGCTAGGTCGTTGTCTTGCACTCACCTATGCCGTTGGAGTTGATGGACTCACTTTACCTTCGAACCCTTCTGTTGTTATCTTCATTAGATGTCCTTAAGCCATATTATTATAATAAGTACTCTCTTTTGAGATATTCGATGTAATAAGTGTATGATTGAAACTTTGTTATAAATCCTTCAAGTATTGTGTGTGTCAGCATTACCGATCCAGGGATGACACTTATGCACGGAGATTTGACCATTTGAGGTGGGATCACTACATCAATATTTATGTCTCGACCATTTTGAGACTCCTCGTCATGTGTGTGATCATATCCGGGACTCGGAACTACCACCGGTACATCAAAACACATTAACTCATAATACCGATCATCACTGAACATTAAGCGTGCGGACCCTACGGGTTTGAGAACTATGTAGACATGACCGATACTCATCTCCGGTAAATATCCAATAGCGGAACCTGGATGCTCATATTGGTTCCTACATATTCTACGAAGATCTTTATCGGTCAAACAGCATAACAACATACGTTGTTCCCTTTGTCATCAGTATGTTACTTTCCTGAGATTCGATCGTTGGTATCACAATACCTAGTTCAATCTCGTTACCGGTAAGTCTCTTTACTTGTTCGGTAATGCAACATCCCTTAACTAACTCATTAGTCACATTGCTTGCAAGTCTTATAGTGATGTGCATTACCGAGAGGGCCCAGAGATACCTCTCCGATACACGGATTGACAAATCCTAATCTCGATGTATGCCAATTCAACAAACACCATCAGAGACACCTGTAGAGCATCTTTATAGTCACCCAGTTACGTTGTGACATTTGATAGCACACTAAGTGTTCCTCCGATATTCGGGAGTTGCACAATCTCATAGTCATAGGAACATGTATAAGTTATGGAGAAAGCAATAGCAGTAAACTAAGCGATCAAAGTGCTAAGCTACGGATGGGTCAAGTCAATCACATCATTCTCTAATGATGTGATCCTATTCAACAAATTACAACTCTTTGTCCATGGCTAGGAAACTTAACCATCTTTGATTAACGAGCTAGTCAAGTAGAGGCATACTAGTGACACTTTGTTTGTCTATGTATTCACACATGTGCTACATTTCTGGTTAATACAATTCTAGCATGAATAATAAACATTTATCATGATATAAGGAAATATAAATAACAACATTATTATTGCCTCTAGGGCATATTTCCTTCTGTCTCCCACTTGCACTAGAGTCAATAATCTAGATTACATTGTAATGATTCTAACACCCATGGAGTCTTGGTGTTGATCATGTTTTGCTCATGAGAGAGGCTTAGTCAACGGATCTGCAACATTCAGATCCGTATCTATCTTGAAAATCTCTATGTCTCCCTCCTTGACTTGATCGCGAATGGAATTGAAGCATCTCTTCATGTGATTGGTTCTTTTGTGAAACTGGATTCCTTTGCCAACGCAAATGCACCAGTATTGTCACAAAATATATTCATTGGACCCGATGCACTAGGTATGAAACCTAGACCGGATATGAACTCCTTCATCCAGAATCCTTCATTTGTTGTTTCCGAAGCAGCTATGTACTCCACTTCACACGTAGATCCCGCCATGATGCTTTGCTTGGAACTGCACCAATTGACAACTCCACCATTCAATAAAAATACTTATCCGGCTTGTGACTTAGAGTCATCTGGATCAGTGTCAAAGGTTGCATCGACGTAACCGTTTATGACGAGCTCTTTTTCACCTCTATAAACGAGAAACATATCCTTAGTCTTTTTCAGGTATTTCAGGATGTTCTTGACCGCCGTCCAGTGATCCACTCCTGGATTACTTTGGTACCTCCCTGCTAAACTAATAGCAAGGCACACATCAGGTCTGGTACATAGCATTGCATACATGATAGAACCTATGGCTGAAGCATAGGGAATGACTTTCATTTTCTCTCTATCTTCCGCAGTGGTCGGGCATTGAGTCTGACTCAACATCACACCTTGTAACACAGGCAAGAATCCTTTCTTTGCTTGATCCATTTTGAACTTCTTCAAAACTTTATCAAGGTATGTGCTTTGTGAAAGTCCGATTAAGAATCTTGATCCATCTCTATAGATCTTGATGCCCAATATATAAGCAGCTTCACTGAGGTCTTTCATTGAAAAATTCTTATTCAAGTATCCTTTTATGCTATTCAGAAATTCAGTATCATTTCCGATCAGCAATATGTCATCCACCTATAATATCGGAAATGCTACAGAGCTCCCACTCACTTTCTTCCTAATACATGCTTCTCCAAAAGTCTGTATAAAACCATATGCTTCGATCACACTATCAAAGCGTATATTCCAACTCCGAGAGGCTTGCACCAGTCCATAAATGGATCGCTAGAGCTTGCACACTTTGTTAGCACCTTTTGGATCGACAAAACCTTCTGGTTGCATCATATACAACTCTTATTTAAGATATCCATAAAGGAATGCAGTTTTGACATCCATTTGCCAAATTTCATAATCATAAAATGTGGCAATTGCTAACATGATTCAGACGGACTTAAGCATCGCTACGGGTGAGAAGGTCTCATCGTAGTCAACTCCTTGAACTTGTCAAAAACCTTTTGCAACTAGTCAAGCTTTGTAGACAATAACATTACCGTCAGCGTCAGTCTTCTTCTTTAGGATCCATTTATTCTCTATGGCTTGCCGATCATCGGGCAAGTCAACCAAAGTCCACACATTGTTCTCATACATGGATCCCATCTCAGATTTCATGTCCTCAAGCCATTTTGCGAAATCTGGGCTTATCATCGCTTCCTCATAGTTCGTAGGTTCGTCATGGTTAAGTAACATGACCTCCAGAACAGGATTACCGTACCACTCTGGTGCAGATCTTACTCTGGTAGACCTACAAGGTTTGGTAGTAACTTCATCAGAAGTTTCATGATCAACATCATTAGCTTCCTCACTTACTGGTGTAGGAATCACCAGAACTGATTCTGTGATGAACTACTTTCCAATAAGAAAGGAGGTACAGTTACCTCATCAAGTTCTACTTTCCTCCCACTCACTTCTTTCGAGAGAAACTCCTTCTCTAAAAAGCATCCATTCTTAGCAATGAATATCTTGGCTTCGGATCTATGATAGAAGGTGTACCCAACAGTCTCATTTGGGTATCCTATGAAGACACATTTCTCCGATTTGGGTTCGAGCATATCAGGTTGAAGCTTTTTCACATAGGCATCACAGTCCCAAACTTTAAGAAACGACAACTTTGGTTTCTTGCCAAACGACAGTTCATAAGGTGTCGTCTCAATGGATTTCGGTGGTGCCCTATTTAACGTGAATGTAGCCGTCTCTAAAGCATAACCCCAAAATGATAGCGGTAAATCAGTAAGAGACATCATAGATTGCACCATATCTAATAAAGTGCGTTACGACGTTCAGACACACCATTACGCCGTGGTGTTCCAGGTGGCGTGAGTTAAGAAACTATTCTGCATTGTTTAAAATGAAGACCAAACTCGTAACTCAAATATTCTCCTCCATGATCAGATCGTAGAAACTTAATTTTCTTGTTACAATGATTTTCCACTTCACTCTGGAATTCTTCGAAGTTTTCAAATGTTTCAGACTTACGTTTCATCAAGTAGATATATCCATATCCGCTCAAATCATCTGTGAAGGTAAGAAAATAATGATACCCGCCGTGAGCATCAACACTCATCGGACCGCATACATTAGTATGTATTATTTCCAACAAATCTGTTGCTCGCTCCATTGTTCTGGAGAACGGAGTCTTAGTCATCTTGCCCATCAGGCATGGTTCACAAGCATCAAGTGATTCCAAAAGTCCGTCAGCATGTAGTTTTTTATGCGCTTCACACCAATATGACCTAAACGGCAGTGCCACAAATAAGTTGCACTATCATTATTAAACTTATATCTTTTGGCTTCAATACTATGAACATGTGTATTAGTACTATCATGATTTAGTAAAAATAGACCACTCATCAAGGGTGCATGAGCATAAAAGATATTACTCATATAAATAGAACAACCATTAATCTCTGGTTTAAATGAATAACCGTCTTGCATTAAACAAGATCCAGATATAATGTTCATGCTCAACGCTGGCACCAAATAACAACTATTTAGGTCTAAAACTAATCCCGAAGGTAGATGTAGAGGTAGCATTCCGACAACGATCACATCGAGTTTGGAACCATTTCCCATGCGCATCGTCACCTCGTCCTTAGCCAATCTTCGCTTAATCCATAGCCCCTGTTTCGAGTTCCAAATATTAGCAACAGAACCAGTATCAAATACACAGGCGCTACTGCGAGCATTAGTAAGGTACACATAAATAACATGTATATCAAATATACCTTTCACTTTGCCATCCTTTTTCTCTACCAAATACTTGGGGCAGTTCCGCTTCAAGTGACTAGTCCCTTTGCAGTAGAATCACTCAGTCTCAGGCTTAGGTTCAGACTTGGGCTTCTTCACTTGAGAAGCAACTTGCTTTCCATTCTTCTTGAAGTTCCCCTTCTTCCCTTTACCCCTTTTCTTGAAACCGGTGGTCTTGTTGACCATTAACAATTGATGCTCCTTCTTGATTTCTACCTCCGCAGCCTTTAGCATTGCGAAGAGCTCGGGAATTGTCTTATCCATCCCTTGCATATTATAGTTCGTCACAAAGCTCTTGTAGCTTGGTGGGAGTGATTGAAGAACTCTGGCAATGACACTATCATCAGGAAGATTAACTCCCAGCTGAGTCAAGTGGTTGTGGTACCCAGACATTCTAAGTATATGTTCCCTTGCAAAACTATTCTCCTCCATTTTGCTTCTATAGAACTTATTGGAGACTTCATATCTCTCAATCCGGGCATTTGCTTGAAATATTAACTTCAACTCCTGGAACATCTTATATACTCCATGACGTTCAGAACATCGTTGAAGTCCCGGTTCTAAGCCATAAAGCATGGCACACTGAACTATCAAGTAGTCACCAGCTTTGCTATGCCAGACATTCATAATATATGGTGTTTCTCCTGGAGCAGGTTTGTCACCTAGCGGTGCTTCCAGGATGTAATTCTTTTGTGCAGCAATGAGGATAATCCTCAAGTTACGGACCCAGTCCGTGTAATTGCTACCATCATCTTTCAACTTAGCTTTCTCTAGGAACGCGTTAAAATTCAACGGAAGAACAACACGGGCCATATATCTACAACAACATAGACATGCAAAATACTATCAGGTACTAAGTTCATGATAAGTTAAAGTTCAATTAATCATATTACTTAAGAACTCCCACTTAGATAGACATCCCTCTAATCATCTAAGTGATCACGTGATCCATATCAACTAAACCATGTCCTATCATCACGTGAGATGGAGTAGTTTTTAATGGTGAACATCACTATGTTGATCATATCTACTATATGATTCACGCTCAACCTTTCGGTCTCAGTGTTCTGAGGCCATATCTGCATATTCTAGGCTCATCAAGTTTAACCCGAGTATTTTGCGTGTGCAAAACTGGCTTGCACCCGTTGTATGTGATCGTAGAGCTTATCACACCCGATCATCACGTGGTGTCTCGGCACGACGAATTGTAGCAATGGTGCCTACTCAGGGAGAACACTTATACCTTGAAATTTAGTGAGAGATCATTTTATAATGCTACTGCCGAACTCAGCAAAATAAGATGCATAAAGGAGAAACATCACATCCAATCAATATAAGTGATATGATATGGCCATCATCATCTTGTGCCTTTGATCTCCATCTCCAAAGCATCGTCATGGTCACCATCGTCACAGGCTTGACACCTTGATCTCCAACGAAGCATCATTGTCGTCTCACCAACTATTGCTTCTACAACTATCGCTACCGCTTAGTGATAAAGTAAAGCAATTACATGGCGATTGCATTTCATACAATAAAGCGACAACCATATGGCTCCTGCTAGTTGCCAATAACTCTGTAACAAAACATGATCATCTCGTAAAATAAAATTTAGCATCATGTCTTGACCATATCACATCACAACATGCCCTGCAAAAACAAGTTAGACGTCCTCTACTTTGTTGTTGCAAGTTTTACGTGGCTACTATGGGCTAAGCAAGAACCTTTCTAACCTACGCATCAAAAACCACAATGCAGTATAGTGATTGCCTTTTGATCATCAGAAAGAACCCTGTAGCCACCAGTGTGCGAAGCACGCCGGTAGAACCAGTCTCGTGTAAGCGTACGCGTAATGTCAGTTTGAGCCGCTTCATCCAACAATACCGCTGAATCAAGAATAAACTAGTGACGGCAAGCAATATGTATATACCCACGCCCACAACTCCTTTGTGTTCTACTCGTGCATATAACATATACGCATAGACCTGGCTCAGATGCCACTGTTGGGGAAGACAGTAATTTAAAAAAAATCTTACGCCCACTCAAGATCCATCTAGGTGATGCATAACAATGAGAGGGGAGAGTGTTGTCCATGTACCCTCGTAGACTGTAAATGGAAGCGTTATGACAATGCGGTTGATGAAGTCGTACGTCTTCACGATCCGACCGATCCTAGCACCGAAGGTACGACACCTCCACAATCTGCACACGTTCAGCTCGACGACGTCCTACGAACTCTAGATCCAGCCGAGTGTCGAGGGAGAGATTCGTCAACACAATGGCGTGATGACAGTTATGATGAAGTTACGGACGCAGGGCTTCGCCTAAGCTCTACAACGATATAACCAGGTGGAAATCTGTGGAAGGGGGTGTCGGTGTCAAAACCGGTGGATCTCGGGTAGGGGGTCCCGAACTGTGCGCCTAAGGCTGATGGTAACAGGAGGCGGGGGACACAATGTTTACCCAGGTTCAGGCACTCACGATGGAGGTAATACCCTACTTCCTGCTTGATTGATCGTGATGATGTGAGTATTAGAGGAGTTGATCTACCACGAGATCGTAGAGGCTAAACCCTAGAAGCTAGCCTATGATTATGATTGTTGTTGTCCTACGGACTAAACCCTCCGGTTTATATAGACAACGGAGGGGGCTAGGGTTACACAGAGTCGGTTACAAGGGAGGAGATCTACATATCTGAATTGCCAAGCTTGCCTTCCACGAAAATGAGAGTCCTTCCTGGACACGGGATGAAGTATTCAATCTTATATTTTCATAGTCCAACAGTCCGGCCAATGTATAAAGTCCGGCTGTCGAAGGACCCCCTAATCCAGGACTCCCTCAGTAGCCCCTGAACCAGGCTTCAATGACGACAAGTCCGGCATGCAGATTGTCTTCGGCATTGCAAGGCGGGTTCCTCCTCCGAATACTCCATAGAAAATTTTGAACACAAGGATCGTGTCCGGCTCTGCAAAAAACAAATTCTAGATGCCACCGTAGAGAGTACAATATTCCACAAATCCAATCCGCTGACAACTTCTCCTAACATGACACCATGCCACGATCCAGTCTTTATTCAAATCGTTCTCCCTAACCAGGTACTGCGCATGTCGCGAGGCGGCTTTATGGGCATGTTGTATCGAAGCAGAGATCGTGTTCCCCTATCTTGGGATTCTCATCAATACGGGTATGGGTAATCCAACTGCGTCTTTAGCGCGACGCTTGGGGAATAAGCGAGTTTACCAGGCAAGTGGGGAGGCGCTGGATCCCTGTCGCCTCTATAAGGAGATAAGGACTCCCCTTTTTAACCCACGCCTTCTCCTTCTGCTTATCCATTCCCCTTGCTCGAGCCCCAGCACCCAAGTGTTCGTCCTCTCCGACCACCAAAGGTCCTCCGAAAATGTCTGGATCCGGAGCAGGAGGCAAAAGGATGGCCTCCACCGTCTGGGAGAAGGATATCAAAAAGCTTCGGGAGGTCGGGTACCTGGCCCAGAAAATCAACCACCGTCTCCCGACGGCAGGACAGATCGTCCCTACTCCAGAACCCCATGAGAGGGTTGTCTTCCTCCCTCATTTTGTCCGTGGGCTGGGGTTTCCCCTCCACCCATTCGTTCGCGGCATCATGTATGAGTATGGGATCGATTATCATAATCTATCCCCCCAATTCCTTCCTCAACATCTCGACGTTCATCGTCGTGTGCGAGGCCTTCCTCTGCATCTCACCACACTTCGGCTTATGGCTGAAGATCTTTAATGTGAAGCCCAAGGTAGTGGGCGGTGAGCATGCCGAGTGCGGAGGCGCTATGGTGAGCAAGATGCCCAATGTCACATGGCCGATAGGTACTTTCAATGATTCCGTCAAAGAGTGGCAGCAGCAGTGGTTTTACATCACTGAGCTGCGCGACACAAAATGGGCCGCTGCTCCTGAATTCCGATCCAGAGCCCCCCTGTGGCTTACATCCTGGCCCAAGAAGGGCCTGGATAGGTCTTCTTTCGACGAGCTGTCGGCACTTCAGATGTGCGTCAAGAATATGGAAGACAAGGATATCAAACTTGTTAATGTAGTCCACGTGATGTTTGCTCGCCGGATCCTTCCTTGTCGCACCAGGCTTGCAATTTATGGGAATTCGACCCGGCCAAGCACCAGACCCTGCGAGAGCTTTTTGGCTCCTCACACAAAGATATCTGGAATGTGCTTTTTAAGTCCGGAAAATCATGGCCAGACTCAACCGAGGACCGCGGGTACCACCTGTCCAGCCTCGCAAGTTCGGTAAGCCATTATAAGTTTTATTCGCATAACCCAAGGGAAACACTTAATGTGTTTTTCACAACTCTCCTAGGGCTGGACGAAGAAGGAGGGGCGGATCTACTGTTCGGCCCTGCTACCTGCAAAATTGGCTGGCCCGCTTCTAACGAAGATGCTGGTCCTGGCGCCCTACAAGGCGCCGAAGAAGAAGGCCGAGAGGGAGGCCAAGAAGACCAGGGGCGGCCTCCATTGTCGTGGTGCCTCGGACACGATATCCGAAGATTCCAATGCCCGTTCTTCCACCGAAGAGGACGACGAGGAGGAGGAAGACAAATCTCCAGCGGGGGGAAGAAAGAAAAGGGCAGCCTCCGCATCATTGGAGGCCGAGTCACCTAAGAAGGGAAAAACTCTTCTTCCAGAGGAGTCAACCACCGCTGATAGCAGCCCGGAGTGGGATCCCAGGGCTCAGCCCCTGATGATCTCGTGGGTATATAAAATCTGAAAACGTTTATGCGTCTAGACATATCATGGCACAATATTTTGATCTGTGCCACACTATTTGTAGTGCGGCGAGGTCCCGCGTGGAGCAATCTTCGTCGGAGGATTTGCTAGGCTCGGACGCTTTGGAGAGCGGGACACCCCCGAAGGCCCCTTCCCCCAAACATGTGAATGACACCGAGGCTTTGTCCCAGGAGGACCCAGGCCATGGAGGGGGGGAAATATTGCCAAGGTGGCGCCAGGAGGTTAAACTTTAGGGGCAGGACACACGGGAGAAACGGCTCCCATGGGCGTCGTCGGCGGGAGCCATCTTGAATTCGGCCCCCAGCCGGATGCAATTCTGGAGACCAATATGGTTCCAAAGTCAGGCAGTCAGTCTCCGTCCGCTAGAGGGGGTGTGCCTGTTCCACCGGCAACCTCTGTCCAACCAGAGGTGCTGGATACTTTATTGGCGACGCTGAAAAGCGCCTCCGTCGTCGATGAACACCGTGCCCTTGTGGGTGCGGTGATTGAGAAGATTCAATCTGTGGAGAGTGGGCTGAATGAAGCCTGTATTAGCCTTATAAGAGGCTTTGAGGTATGTTTTATGAAGTTTCGAAGAGTGTCACAGTATAGATAGTAGCCCCTGATACACTGTTCGATGATAGAAAGAACTGGACAGAGGATTAAATCTATGTTCGCAGGAGACTCACTTGATGACATTTACCTATTTTTTGGTGTAAACAGGTGTCTGTAGTGATTGCCTCCTCTCGTACTGTGGAGGTCTCCGAACTTAATCGAAGTCTGGAGTGGGCCACAGAAGAATTGGGCCAGTTGAATAGGCAATTGGAGAATAAACAAGGTATGCACAAACCTTGCTTACGTTCAGTGGGAATGAATTTTAAAATATGTTTTGTGATTTGCGCCATGGTTATTGAATCTGAGCAAGAGATTCAAAAGGTCATGAGAAGATGCGAGGCCTTGGAGCAGAGTCTAACGGAGAAAGAATCTGAGCTTACCAAGGCTCATCAGGCCGCATGCGATGCCCAGGGGGAAACCCAGGTTGCCCTGGAGGAGGTCTAAGAGGCTAGGAAGATCGCAGCGGGTAAGGCTTGTTCCACGTAAGGCAAGTATTTGGGGAGAAAATCATGTTTCTAATCTTGAGTTCGGATTTCTCCAGGGATGTTTGTGGAGCTGGCATGCAGCATATCTTATGCCGTACAATTCTACCGAGCCGAAGAAAGGAACACTATGGATAAGCTCTTCTGGTCACAATATCTAGCACCAAATTATCTGGTGCCTTTTGCCGACCAACTAAAACAGCTGATCGAACTGCAGAAGGCGGATGAGCTAGCCATGAAGGATTTGATTATCTGGCTATGGCCCGCTGAGCCCACTCCAGGCAGCTACTTTGGGCTCGTGTAACGGCTTGCGAGTGCCTGCCCTCAACTGGACGTCATCAATTGGTCGGTCTGTATAGATGGTGCGTGAATGGCCTTCGCCTGCACACAGGTGCACTTGGGGAAGATGGATGCTAAAAAGCTGGTGATCGAGGGACCGCCGGAGGGAAATGAGCACCGCAAGCCTGTGTTATATTATGAAAGTGTCCTGAAGGGATCCTGCCTTGCGGCGGAGCAATGCACCAAGGACATTATATTTCCATGAATACAATCATGTTGTCCTTTATAATGTTGAACAAGGTCATTTCTATTATTTATTGCCTGCTATATAAAAGTTTATCCTCCTGCGCGGCCGTTTTATATATTAATCCTGAGAGTTGGCCAGTCGTCGGCTTCTGCCCCCACGTAGGAAGTACGGGGGTGTTCGGGATAAACCTGATCACACTTTATCCCAGTTTTGGGTCCTTCGAAGGAGGTGTTCAGCACAACGAACCAGGCAATCGGACTATAGGGCTTTATCACTCTCACTTAGCCATAGGAGCTTTATAAAAGGAAGGTAGGTGCAGCCCCTGGTGTTCGAAAGACCGCACGAGGGGCTCTATAAGCACCTGATCGGAAGAAAAGTCGATCCATCGCACGCTGCATTGGTTATGGCATTATGCGGGAGGAATCCTTAAAGATTTTACAACCTCTCGAACAGCTTACCAGCTCTCACCATATCATGACAGTCAGTTTTCGGCTTTCTCTAGTGAGGTGCTCGTCCGGAAGAACCGAGACACAATCACAGTAGTCCTCTCTATGCCGCCTTAGCCGATATAGAGGAATGTAAGGCAGCAAAACATGGGAGCCGGGCAAACCCAACATTTGACCTCAGACATGATTCAGAGCTGGTGCATATAATTCTATAAGTTAGGGTGCCGAACTTCCATGAAGTTGTTCGGTCATTATTGCCGTATTATTGGTAAAACGAAGCCCCTGGTATTTTTAAGGCATATCGCGGTGTATGGGTGCCACTTGACAAAAGAATTTCAATAAGAGGTAACGGTAGATAAGCGTCATATAAATCCACATGTCGTATTTAAATAATACGTCGATGCGTATGAGTACATGTAAAGTAATAAAAAGCAAAAGTGGCTGCGGAACATACTGAGACGAGGCGGGAAGAAGCTGTGTGCGGATCCGGAGTGTAGTCGGATGGTCATCGAGGGGAATATCTAAGAGTTCCCTTGTGCGTTCGAGCTGTTTCCATGTCGCCGGTCCTTGCCTAGGCAAAAATGAACCTACATAGAAAATGCAAGATGTGTTTGTGTGCAGCAGATCAGTTGAGCTGTGGTATGTGGCCTGTCCTGGCTTTCCCGGAATATTTAATTGAGCTCTGGACGAGCCGGGATATCCTGCTATGAAGTAGTTTGGAGTCCTTTGGCGGTGTCCGGGAGCCTGACCATCGACTCGAGGTTCGAAAGGTGCCACTTGTTGCTTCTACTGTTAAAGCAGCCGTATACTCTTTGGTACCGAGGGGGAGTTCGGCCTTGCCATTAACCGTGATGACGCCGCGCGGACCGGTCATCTTGAGCTTATGGTAGGCATAATGTGGCACCGCCTTGAATCGAGCGAATGCGGTTCGTCCGAGCAGTGCCTGATAATCACTGCGAAAGGGTACGATGCCGAATATTAACTCTACATCGCGGTAATTGTCCGGTGATCCGAAGACTACCTCAATGGCGATGGAGCCTGTACAGCTGGCCTCCACACCTGGTATAATACCTCTAAAGGTGGCTTTAGTGGGCTTGATCACCGAATGATCGATGCCCATCTTGCGCATTGTGTCCTGGTAAAGCAGGTTTAGACCGCTGCCTCCATCCATAAGGACTCGTGTGAGGTGGAACCCATTAATTATTGGGTCGAGGACTAGTGCGGCTGAATTGCCCTGATTGGTATTAACCAGATGATCCGTGTGGTTGAAGGTGATTGGCCCTAGTTTATATTGTGGGACGATTGGTTCCGCTAAGTCGACGTCCCTAAGGGTGCGCATCCGGTCCGGGTTGGGAGTGTGCGTGGCATTTACCACATTCACCGTTTGGATTTGCGGGGGAAATTTCTTTTGCCCTCCTGTATTCGGTGATCTGGGCTCCTCGTCGCCACCATCGCTTTGAGACCCCTTATCTTTGTTTTCAGCACCTGATCTGCCGGCTTGTTTGAAGACCCATCATTCTCGGTTGGTGTTCCTGGTGTTCCTGGGGTGCCATGAATTTGGCATGGACAGTCGAGTATGCGGTCCAGACTGGACAGACCCGAATTGTCATTTTTGAATGGCCTTTTCCACTGACCGGACGTAGAGCCACTAAATCCGGCATTGACTGTCGTATGTTCGGCGTTTCCACCATTTTTGCGATGCTTGTGTTTGTTTCTCGGGTTTGCCGTTGCTATCTTTTGCCTCTGATGTGCCAGGATTGCTTGCCGTGTTGTTGCTACGGGCCAACCAGCTATCCTCGCCTGCGCAAAAGTGGGTCATGAGTGTCGTGATGGCTGTCATGGATTTTGGCTTCTCTTGGCTGAGATGTCGGGCGAGCCACTCGTCATGGATGTTATGTTTAAAGGCCGCTAGGGCTTCGGCATCCGGACAGTCGACAATTTGATTCTTTTTATTTAGAAACCGAGTCCAGAATTTCCTAGCTAACTCTCTAGGCTGTTGTGTTATGTGACCTAAATCATCAGCATCCGGTGGTCACACATAAGTGCCCTGGAAGTTATCTAGGAATGCGTCTGCCAGGTTCTCCCAACTTCCGATGGAGTTTGTGTTGGGGAACGTTGCAGAAAATTAAAATTTTTCCTACGGTTTCACCAAGATCCATCTATGAGTTCATCTAAGCGACGAGTCAAGGGAGAGAGTTTGCATCTACATACCACTTGTAGATCACGTGCGGAAGCTTGCAAGGTGATGATGGAGTCGTACTCGACGTGATTCGAATCACCGATGACCAAGTGCTGAACGGACAGCACCTCCGCGTTCAACACACGTACGGGACGGGAGATGTCTCCTCCTTCTTGATCCAGCAAGGGGGAAGGAGAGGTTGAGGAAGACAGCTCCACCGGCAGCACGACGGCATGGTGATGGTGGAGAAGCAGTACTCCGACAGGGCTTCGCCAAGCACACAACGGAGGAGGAGAGGTGTTGGGGAGGGGAGGGCTGCACCTTGGAGGGTGGTGCGGCTGCCCTCCCCTCACCCCTCTATTTATAGGGAGAAGGGAGAAGGGGGCCGGCCCCTCTAGAACCCATCTAGAGGAGGGGCGGCGGCCAAGGGGAGAGGGGGAGAGGGTGGCTTGCCCCCCAAGCCAAGGGGGCGCCCCCTCTAGGGTTCCCCCCTCAACCCTAGGCGCAAGGGCCCAAGGGAGGGGGTGCGCCCAGCCCACCAGGGGCTGGCTCCCTGCCCCATGCAGCCCATGTGGTCCCCCGGGAGGGGTGGCCCCTCCCGGTGGACCCCCGGAACCCTTCCGGTGGCCCCGGTACAATACCGGTATGACCCCGAAACTTCCCGGTGCCCGTTTGACAACTTCTCATATATAAATCTTTACCTCCGGACCCTTCCGGAGCTCCTCGTGACGTCCGGGATCCCATCCGGGACTCCGAACAACATTCGGTAGTCACATACTAGTCTTCCTAATAACCCTAGCGTCACCGAACCTTCAGTGTGTAGACCCTACGGGTTCGGGAGACATGCAGACATGACCGAGACGCTCTCAGGTCAATAACCAACAGCGGGATCTGGATACCCATGATGGCTCCCACATGCTCCTCGATGTTGTCATCGGATGAACCACGATGTCGAGGATTCGATCAAACCCTGTATACAATTCCCTTTGTCAATCGGTACGTTACTTGCCCGAGACTTGATCGTCGGTATCCCAATACCTTGTTCAGTCTCGTTACCGGCAAGTCACTTTACTCGTACCGTAATGCATGATCCCGTGTCCAACACCTTGGTCACATTGAGCTCATTATGATGATGCATTACCGAGTGGGCCCAGAGATACCTCTCCATCATACGGAGTGACAAATCCCAGTCTCGATCCGTGTCAACCCAACAGATACTTTTGGAGATACCTGTAATGCACCTTTATAGTCACCCAGTTACGTTGTGATGTTTGATACACCCAAGGCACTCTTACGGTATCCAGGAGTTACACGATCTCATGGTCGAAGGAAGAGATACTTGACATTGGCAAAGCTCTAGCAAAACGAACTACACGATCTTTTATGCTATGCTTAGGATTGGGTCTTGTCCGTCACATCATTCTCCTAATGATGTGATCCCATTATCAACGACATCCAATGTCCATAGTCAGGAAACCATGACTATCTGTTGATCACAACGAGCTAGTCAACTAGAGGCTCACCAGGGACATATTGTGGTCTAAGTATTCACACGTGTATTACGATTTCCGGATAATACAGTTATAGCATGAACAAAAGACATTTATCATGAACATTGAAATATAATAATACTTTTATTATTGCCTCTAGGGCATATTTCCAACAGTCTCCCACTTGCACTAGAGTCACCAATCTAGTTACATTGTGATGAATCGAACACCCATAGAGTTCTGGTGTTGATCATGTTTTGCACGCGAGAGAGGTTTAGTCAGCGGATCTGCGACATTCAGATCCGTGTGCACTTTGCAAATCTCTATGTCTCCATCTTGAACATTTTCACGGATGGAGTTGAAACAACGCTTGATGTGCCTGGTCTTCTTGTGAAACCTGGGCTCCTTGGCAAGGGCAATAGCTCCAGTGTTGTCACAGAAGAGTTTGATCGGCCCCGACGCATTGGGTATGACTCCTAGGTCGGTGATGAACTCCTTCACCCAAATCGCTTCATGCGCTGCCTCCGAGGCTGCCATGTACTCCGCTTCACATGTAGATCCCGCCACGACGCTCTGCTTGGAGCTGCACCAGCTTACTGCTCCACCATTCAACATATACACGTATCCGGTTTGTGACTTAGAGTCATCCAGATCTGAGTCGAAGCTAGCGTCGACGTAACCCTTTACGACGAGCTCTTCGTCTCCTCCATAAACGAGAAACATGTCCTTCGTCCTTTTCAAGTACTTCAGGATATTCTTGACCGCTGTCCAGTGTTCCTTGCCGGGATTACTTTGGTATCTTGCTACCAAACTTACGGCAAGGTTTACATCGGGTCTGGTACACAGCATGGCATACATAATAGATCCTATGGCTGAAGCATAGGGGATGACACTCATCTCTTCTTTATCTTTTGCCGTGGTCGGTGACTGAGCCGAGCTCAGTCTCACACCTTGTAACATAGGCAAGAACCCCTTCTTGGACTCATCCATTTTGAACCTCTTCAAAATCTTATCAAGGTATGTGCTTTGTGAAAGACCTATGAGGCGTCTCGATCTATCTCTATAGATCTTGATGCCTAATATGTAAGCAGCTTCTCCAAGGTCCTTCATTGAAAAACACTTATTCAAGTAGGCCTTAATGCTGTCCAGAAATTCTATATTATTTCCCATCAAGAGTATGTCATCTACATATAATATGAGAAATGCTACAGAGCTCCCACTCACTTTCTTGTAAACGCAGGCTTCTCCATAAGTCTGCATAAACCCAAACGCTTTGATCATCTCATCAAAGCGAATGTTCCAACTCCGAGATGCTTGCACCAGTCCATAAATGGATCGCTGGAGCTTAAATACTTTGTTAGCGTTCCGAGGATCGACAAAACCTTCCGGCTGCATCATATACAGCTCTTCCTTAAGATGTCCGTTAAGGAATGCCGTTTTGACGTCCATCTGCGATATCTCATAATCATAGTATGCGGCAATTGCTAACATGATTCGGATGGACTTCAGCTTCGCTACGGGAGAGAAAGTCTCGTCGTAGTCAATCCCTTGAACTTGTCGATAACCCTTAGCGACAAGTCGAGCCTTATAGATGGTAACATTACCATCCGCGTCCGTCTTCTTCTTAAAAATCCATTTGTTTTCTATCACTCGCCGATCATCGGGCAAGTCTGTCAAAGTCCATACTTTGTTTTCATACATGGATTCTATCTCGGATTTCATGGCTTCAAGCCATTTGTTGGAATCCGGGCCCGCCATCGCTTCTTCATAGTTCGAAGGTTCATTGTTGTCTAACAACATGATTTCCAGGACAGGGTTGCCGTACCACTCTGGTGCGGAACGTGTCCTTGTGGACCTACGAAGTTCAGTAGTAACTTGATCCGAAGTACCTTGATCATCATCATTGTTTTCCTCTTCAGTTGGTGTGGGCATCACAGGAACATTTTCCTGAGCTGCACCACGTTCCTGTTCGAGAGGTAGTACTTCATCGAGTTCTACTTTCCTCCCACTTACTTCTTTTGAGAGAAACTCTTTTTCCAGAAAGCATCCGTTCTTGGCAACAAAGATCTTGCCTTCGGATCTTAAGTAGAAGGTATACCCGACAGTTTCCTTAGGGTATCCTATGAATACACATTTTTCCGACTTGGGTTCGAGCTTTTCAGGTTGAGGTTTCTTGACATAAGCATCGCATCCCCAAACTTTTAGAAACGACAGCTTAGGTTTCTTTCCAAACCATAATTCATACGGTGTCGTCTCAACGGATTTAGACGGTGCCCTATTTAAAGTGAATGTAGCTGTCTCTAGAGCGTATCCCCATAATGATAGCGGTAAATCGGTAAGAGACATCATAGACCGCACCATATCCAATAGAGTGCGATTACGACGTTCGGACACACCGTTTCGCTGAGGTGTTCCAGGCGGCGTGAGTTGTGAAAGGATTCCACATTTCCTTAAGTGTGTACCAAATTCATGACTTAAGTATTCTCCTCCACGATCTGATCGTAAGAATTTTATCTTTTGGTCACGTTGATTCTCTACCTCATTCTGAAATTCCTTGAACTTTTCAAAGGTCTCAGACTTGTGTTTCATTAAGTAGACATACCCATATCTACTCAAGTCATCAGTGAGAGTGAGAACATAACGATATCCTCCGCGAGCCTCAACGCTCATTGGACCGCACACATCGGTATGTATGATTTCCAACAAGTTGGTTGCTCGCTCCATTGTTCCGGAGAACGGAGTCTTGGTCATTTTTCACAAGAGGCATGGTTCGCATGTGTCAAACGATTCATAATCAAGAGACTCCAAAAGTCCATCAGCATGGAGCTTCTTCATGCGCTTGACACCAATGTGACCAAGGTGGCAGTGCCACAAGTATGTGGGACTATCGTTATCAACTTTACATCTTTTGGCATCTACACTATGAACATGTGTAATATTACGCTCGAGATTCATTAAGAATAAACCATTGACCATCGGAGCATGACCATAAAACATATCTCTCATATAAATCGAACAACCATTATTCTCAGACTTAAATGAGTAGCCATCTCGTATTAAACGAGATCCAGATACAATGTTCATGCTCAAACTTGGCACTAAATAACAATTATTAAGGTTCAAAACTAATCCCGTAGGTAAATGTAGAGGCAGCGTGCCGACGGCGATCACATCGACTCTGGAACTATTCCCGACGCGCATCGTCACTCGTCCTTCGCCAGTCTCCGTTTATTCTCCAGCTCCTGCTGTGAGTTACAAATATGAGCAACGACACCGGTATCAAATACCCAGGAGTTACTACGAGTACTGGTAAGGTACACATCAATTACATGTATATCAAATATACCTTTGGTTTTGCCGGCCTTCTTATCTGCTAAGTATTTGGGGCAGTTCCGCTTCTAGTGACCCTTCCCCTTGCAATAAAAGCACTCAGTCTCAGGCTTAGGTCCATTCTTTGACTTCTTCCCGGTAACTGGCTTACCAGGCGCGGCAACATCTTTGCCGTCCTTCTTGAAGTTCTTCTTACCCTTGCCCTTCTTGAACTTAGTGGTCTTATTGACCATCAACACTTGATGTTCTTTCTTGATTTCAGCCTCTGCTGACTTCAGCATTGAGAACACTTCAGGAATGGTCTTTTCCATCCCCTGCATGTTGTAGTTCATCACAAAGCTCTTGTAGCTTGGTGGGAGCGACTGGAGGATTCTGTCAATGACCGCCTCATCTGGGAGGTTAATGTTCAGCTGGGTCATACGGTTGTGCAACCCAGACATCTTCAGGATGTGCTCACTGACAGAACTGTTTTCCTCCATCTTACAACTGTAGAACTTGTCGGAGACATCATATCTCTCGACCCGGGCATGAGCTTGGAAAACTAGTTTCAGCTCTTCGAACATCTCAAATGCTCCGTGATGCTCAAAACGCTTTTGGAGCCCCGGTTCTAAGCTGTAAAGCATGCCGCACTGAACGAGGGAGTAATCATCAGCGCGAGTTTGCCAAGCATTCATAATGTCTTGGTTCTCTGGGACGGGAGCGGCACCTAGCGGTCCTTCTAGGACATATTGTTTCCTGGCAGCTATGAGGATGATCCTCAGGTTCCGGACCCAGTCCGTATAGTTGATGCCATCATCTTTCAGCTTGGTTTTCTCTAGGAACGCGTTGAAGTTCATGTTGACATGAGCGTTGGCCATTTGATCTACAAGACATATTTGCAAAGGTTTTAGACTAAGTTCATGATAATTAAGTTCTAATCAAATTATGAACTCCCACTCAGATTAGACATCCCTTTAGTCATCCAAGTGTTACACGATCCGAGTCGACTAGGCCGTGTCCGATCATCACGTGAGACGGACTAGTCATCGTCGGTGAACATTCTCATGTTGATCGTATCTTCCATACGACTCGTGTTCGACCTTTCGGTCTCCGTGTTCCGAGGCCATGTCTGCACATGCTAGGCTCGTCAAGTTAACCCTAAGTGTTTTCGCTCTGTAAAACTGTCTTACACCCGTTGTATGTGGACGTAAGAATCCATCACACCCGATCATCACGTGGTGCTTAGAAGCGACGAACTGTAGCAACGGTGCACAGTTAGGGGAGAACACTTCTTGAAATTTTGTAAGGGATCATCTTATTTACTACCGTCGTCCTAAGTAAACAAGATGCATAAACATAATAAACATCACATGCAATTATATAGTTGTGACATGATATGGCCAATATCATATAGCTCCATTGATCTTCATCTTCAGGGCTCCATGATCATCTTGTCACCGGCTTGACACCATGATCTCCATCATCATGATCTCCATCATCGTGTCTTCATGAAGTTGTCACGCCAACGACTACTTCTACTTCTATGACTAACGTTTAGCAATAAAGTAAAGTAGTTTACATGGCGTTATTCAATGACACGCGGGTCATACAAAAAATAAAGACAACTCCTATGGCTCCTGCCGGTTGTCATACTCATCGACATGCAAGTCGTGAATCCTATTACAAAGAACATGATCTCATACATCACAATTCATCATTCATCACAACTTCTGGCCATATCACATCACATGATCAATCGCTGCAAAAACAAGTTAGACGTCCTCTAATTGTTGTTGCATCTTTTACGTGGCTGCAATTGGGTTCTAGCAAGAACGTTTTCTTACCTACGAATCACCACAACGTGATTTTGTCAACTTCTATTTACCCTTCATAAGGGCCCTTTTCATCGAATCCGCTCCAACTAAAGTGGGAGAGACAGACACTCGCCAGCCACCTTATGCAACTAGTGCATGTCAGTCGGTGGAACCGGTCTCACGTAAGCGTACGTGTAAGGTTGGTCCGGGCCACTTCATCCCACAATACCGTTGAGCAAGAAAAGACTAGTAGAGGCAAGTAAGTTGACAAGATCCACGCCCACAACAAATTGTGTTCTACTCGTGCATTAGAGAACTACGCATAGACCTAGCTCTGATACCACTGTTGGGGAACGTTGCAGAAAATTAAAATTTTTCCTACGGTTTCAGCAAGATCCATCTATGAGTTCATCTAAGCAACGAGTCAAGGGAGAGAGTTTGCATCTACATACCACTTGTAGATCACGTGCGGAATCTTGCAAGGTGATGATGGAGTCGTACTCGACGTGATTCGAATCACCGATGACCAAGTGCTGAACGGACAGCACCTCCGCGTTCAACACACGTACGGGACGGGAGACATCTCCTCCTTCTTGATCCAGCAAGGGGGAAGGAGAGGTTGAGGAAGACAGCTCCACCGGCAGCACGACGGCGTGGTGATGGTGGAGAAGCAGTAGTCTGACAGGGCTTCGCCAAGCACACAACAGAGGAGGAGAGGTGTTGGGGAGGGGAGGGCTGCGCCTTGGAGGGTGGTGCAGCTGCCCTCCCCTCACCCCTCTATTTATAGGGAGAAGGGAGAAGGGGGCCGGCCCCTCTAGAACCCATCTAGAGGGGGGGCGGCGGCCAAGGGGAGAGGGGGAGAGGGTGGCTTGCCCCCCAAGCCAAGGGGGCGCCCCCTCTAGGGTTCCCCCCTCAACCCTAGGCGCAAGGGCCCAAGGGAGGGGGTGCGCCCAGCCCACCAGGGGCTGGCTCCCTGCCCCACGCAGCCCATGTGGTCCCCCGGGAGTGGTGGACCCTCCCGGTGGACCCCCGGAACCCTTCCGGTGGCCCCGGTACAATACCGGTATGACCCCGAAACTTCCCGGTGCCCGTTTGACAACTTCTCATATATAAATCTTTACCTCCAGACCCTTCCGGAGCTCCTCGTGACGTCCGGGATCCCATCCGGGACTCCGAACAACATTCGGTAGTCACATACTAGTCTTCCTAATAACCCTAGCGTCACCGAACCTTAAGTGTGTAGACCCTACGGGTTCGGGAGACATGCAGACATGACCGAGACGCTCTCAGGTCAATAACCAACAGCGGGATCTGGATACCCATGATGGCTCCCACATGCTCCTCGATGTTGTCATCGGATGAACCACGATGTCGAGGATTCGATCAAACCCTGTATACAATTCCCTTTGTCAATCGGTACGTTACTTGCCCGAGACTTGATCGTCGGTATCCCAATACCTTGTTCAGTCTCATTACCGGCAAGTCACTTTACTCGTACCGTAATGCATGATCCCGTGTCCAACACCTTGGTCACATTGATCTCATTATGATGATGCATTACCGAGTGGGCCGAGAGATACCTCTCCGTCATACGGAGTGACAAATCCCAGTCTCGATCCGTGTCAACCCAACAGATACTTTCGGAGATACCTGTAATGCACCTTTATAGTCACCCAGTTACGTTGTGACGTTTGATACACCCAAGGCACTCTTACGGTATCCGGGAGTTACACGATCTCACGGTCGAAGGAAGAGATACTGGACATTGGCAAAGCTCTAGCTAAACGAACTACACGATCTTTTATGCTATGCTTAGGATTGGGTCTTGTCCATCACATCATTCTCCTAATGATGTGATCCCCTTATCAACGACATCCAATGTCCATAGTCAGGAAACCATGACTATCTGTTGATCACAACGAGCTAGTCAACTAGAGGCTCACCAGGGACATATTGTGGTCTAAGTATTCACACGTGTATTATGATTTCCGGATAATACAGTTATAGCATGAACAAAAGACATTTATCATGAACATTGAAATATAATAATACTTTTATTATTGCCTCTAGGGCATATTTCCAACAGTTTGCCGGCAAGCTATTCAACCAATGCCGAGCCGACCCTTTGAGTTTTAGTGGGAGATACTTGATGGCGTGTGGATCATCCCCGCGGGCCATGTCAATGTGGAGGAAGAAATCCTCTATCCACACCGCGGTGTCTGTAGTACCATCATATGATTCAATGTTCATGGGTTTAAACCCTTCTGGGAATTCATGATCCATTACTACGTTAGTGAAGCATAGGGGGTGTGCGGCGCCTCTGTGTCGTGCTATATCACGATGCAGTTCATACGAGTCTTATCTGCTATATTCAGCCCAGCCGGATTTGTTTTTAGTATATCCGGTGTGACGATCATCGTCACACATTGGGGCGTGTCCCCGTGATCCATAAATCGATCTTGTATGTCCTGCTTTGTTTTCTAATACGTCTCGCACGTCCTGCGTGTATCCCCGGGCCTTGGTATTTTTGTTTGACTAGCGACAGGGTGCGGGCTAGACATCGGGCTGGTACGCCATTTTGTCTCGGCCGCGAGGTGGCCGGTCAACCGCATCATACGCTGGTAGTGTAGGCTTTAATGCTTCCTCCTCAAGTTGGGGTAGCAACCTGCGCTTTGGGTAATTTTTGGTTGGGGGCTCGAGTTCATATTCGTCGGCTGCCGGGACCTTGGTCCATCTATCCACTAGCAGATCTTGATAAGCTTTAAGCTGCTGCTGATTTTTCTTCAGGCTTTTTGCTGTAGTTATAAGTCGGCGCTTGAAGTGCTCCTGCTCGACGAGATCCTTAGGCACGATGAATTCTTCGTCGCCAAGGCTCACCTCGTCTTCGGAGATGGGCATGTAATTGTCATCCCCTGATTCTCCGTCTGTCATCTGTTCCGTAGGGCTCGCTTGCCCATCTTCCCGCTCGAAGCCTGGCTGGAGGGGATTGTCTTCGTCTTCGACACTGTCCGCAGCGTTATTGTCTCTTGTGCCGTTATCACTGCTTTTGCTATGGCGGGGCTTAGAGCAGCGTCGATGACGCCGGTGCTTAGATTGCTTCTCGAGGGGATTATCCTCCATTGCCTTATTACCATCGCTTTCTTTGGGGGTGTCCACCATATATATATTGTATGATGAGGTGGTTGTCTAGCACCCTATGGGCGGTGGTACCTGTTCTTCTCCAGCATCGTCGTCCATACCGTCGATGTCTTCGGAGCCGAAATCAAGCATGTCGGTGGAGTCGTCGATAGTGGCCATTAAGTGGGTGGTGGGTGGGGGATGAATTTCTTCGTAGTCCGCTTTCCACTCAAGCCGAACACAGTTCTTCCAAAGGTTTCCTGACAAGGAGAGAGACCTCAATGAATTTAGCACGTCGCCCAAGGGCGAGTGCTAAAACATATCCGTGAAGGTAAACTCTATGATCGGTGCCCAATCAGATTCGATAGGCACTGATGCGGGTGGTTCGGAGCCTGTGGCCGGGGATGAATCCGAGGGTCCGGCAACATAGGTCTCATAGGAGATGAAGTCAGTATTCGGCTCTGTAGCCGCTGAGTGTGCGGCCTCCGTGGCGGGGTCCATCCACGCATCCTCGGACGACAGGATCTGCTCCGGATTGAGGGCCGGAGTAGCCACAGGTGTGATCTCCCGAACACCGTCCGACGGCAGAGGTAAGTCATGCTCGTCGTGACCTAACATGGGCTCGAATCCGTCGAAGATCAAGTCTCCGCGGATGTCAGTATTATAGTTCAAGCTTCCAAACCTGACCTGACGGCCACGGGCGTAGCTCTCGATCTGCTCCAGATGGCCAAGCGAGTCGGCCCGCAGTACGAAGCCGCCGAATACGAAGATATGTCCGGGGAGAAAAACCTCACCCTGGATCGCATCGTTGCTGATGATCGAAGGATCCATCAAGCCTTTATCATGATGGCACAATGGAACTCTCAATGAAAGCACCAATGTCGATGTCAAAACCGGAGGATCTCGGGTAGGGGGTCCCGAATTGTGTGCATAAGGCTGATGGTAACAGGAGGCGGGGGACACAATGCTTACCCAGGTTCGGGCCCTCACCATGGAGGTAATAGCCTACTTCCTGCTTGATTGATCTTGATGATGTGAGTATTACAAGTGTTGATCTACCACGAGATCGTAGAGGCTAAATCCTAGACGCTAGCCTATGATTATGATTGTTGTTATCCTACGGACTAAACCCTCCGGTTTATATAGACACCGAAGGGGGCTAGGGTTACATAGAGTCGGTTACAAGGGAGGAGATCTACATATCTGAATTGCCAAGCTTGCCTTCCACGCAAAGGAGAGTCCCTCCCGGACACGGGACGAAGTCTTCAATCTTGTATTTTCATAGTCCAACAGTCCGGCCAAAGTATATAGTCTGGCTGTTCGAGGACCCCCTAATCCAGGACTCCCTCAGGGGGCACCGCACACGGCTAAACAATCAACTTGTGTGTCTATGTGGTGCCCCACTCCCTCATATATAAAGGAGTGGAGGAGGGGGAGGGCCAACCCTCTATGGGGCGCCCTAAGGGGGGAGTCCTACTCTCGGTGGGAGTAGGATTCCCCCTTTCCCTTGTTAGAGTAGGAGATAAGGAAGGGGGAGAGAGGGAGAAGGAAAGGGGGCCGGCTGTGACACCCATGATGCGGCTATATCTCCCACGCGTCGAGGCACGACTTAGAGGCATAACCGCATGGTGGTTTTGTCGCAAGAGGGGTAATCTTCACACAATCCCATGTAATGAATGAGAAAGAAATAAAGAGAGTTGGCTTACACTCGCTATCGATGTCAAAACCGGCGGATCTCGGGTAGGGGGTCCCGAAGTGTGCGTCTAGGATCGATGGTAACAGGAGACAGGGTTCACGATGTTTACCCAGGTTCGGGCCCTCTCTATGGAGGTAATACCCTATGTCCTGCTAGATTGATATTGATGAATACGAGTATTACAAGAGTTGATCTCCCACGAGATCGTAATGGCTAAACCCTAGAAGTCTAGCTTGTGTGATTGTCATAATAATCAATTGACTAGCCTGGCCTTGGCTTATATAATGCACCAAAGGCCTAGGATAACATAAGTCCTAGCCGAATACGTTGGTGGAGAGGAGTCCTTGTCTTGATCACCAAGTCTTGTGGAATACTCCTTGTATGCGGCATGGGCTGCCCAAAGTGGCCCATGAGTGAACCGCCATGGGGGTCCTCGGCCCGATCTACCTAGTCGGGAGATGATGTGGTGAGTACCCCCTAGTCCAGGGCACCGTCAGTAGCCCCCTGAACCGGTCTTCAAGTTGGGGACGCTCCTCGATTCTTCCGAACTGTTCTTCATCTTTGGCCATCGGTCTTGAAAACTGGTTCAATAAATCTTCTCATCTTCGATCTTGAGGATCGCCAAAGTGAATCCGAAGAGTTTACAAGTCGGGTATCTGAGGAGCCCTTGAAGTCTTCGGCCTTTATCAATGGCTTGTTATTTTTGTGCCACACCTCAGGTTTGAAGTTGTTCCCAGGCGTCAGTGTCCTCTTGTATCCGAGCTCCAACGCCGGACTGCATTCGAGTTATCTTTCGTAGCCGAGCACCAACGCCAGACCGCTTTCGAGCTCCAACACCGGAATGTATTCAAGCTCCAACGTCGGACAATATCCGAAGAGTATTGTTACAACCGAGCTCCAACGCCGAACTGTATCCGAGCTCCAACACCGGACTATGTCCAAGCTCCAACACCGTACTATATCCTAGGTGTCATAGATCACCTTGGTTGCAAAAAGTTGACCGAACCACCACGCGACTGTCGCTCATGCGGCCGTTTGATAGACCTGTGTACAGATGATGGAACAAGCAGAGTAATAATTCCTTGGAAAAGATAAACCCAAACAAACAAATATTGCTAGGAATAATAGCACCTGGTTTATTTGTTGTAGCAGTCTGAAGAAAGGTTACTCCCAAAATTGAGACTCTATCTGCACACCCATTGCCTGATGGGTGAAGAAGCGACGGCATGGCGATGCTGGCAAAGATTGTCTCGCCGAGGCAAAGCCCCCGGTCCAGCTAACGTAACGAAGCTAGTCGGGTGGTGAGCCGAAGTCTCCGGAGTAGGTTGACAAAGAAATAGCGGAGCCCCCGGTCTAGCCGAGGTGTTGAAGTAGGTCGGCGTGATGGACATCGGCCTGAAGAAGCAATAGTGCAGCCATGCCGATGCAGGTCGTAGCTCGTGACATGGTCAATGCTGGCTTGATGAAGTGACCGTCCGACGATACCGGTGTGCCCACTTCGTGTAGTCCGTGGGGCGGCGATGTTGGTGATGATTTATCCATCACGATGCCGAACTCTTGTTCGGCTCGTAGAGAAGATGATCTTAAGAAGTTGAGCTCGGCTCAACAAAGCGACGACATGACTAGCGCAGGTCGGCAGCCATAGAGCAACGTTGTCGGGCTGGTTTGACACCGGCGCGATGGTCAAGATCATATTGGAAAAGACTTTAAATTTAGTGGGATGTGTTTGGGAACAAAACACAATACCCCATACAAAATTTCCTTCAAAATGGATGTCCGAAATCCCGTTCATAAAAAAGATGAATTCGGGTCGGATTCTTTCTCGCGCAGAAAACAGATCCGGAAAGTGATGCACTAATCGGAAGGTTCCCGGAGTTTGGACGGTTGGATCGAGCTGAAATTTTGAGTGGTGGTAGATATGGAAATTCCGCAGCAGATGAACGGATGGATCTTCCAAAGGACCTCCGAGCTGGGATCTGAAGATCATGTCGTAAACTCCTCAAGATTCCTGTTAGATTTGATACGGCTCCGGTATAACGTAGATTACCGGAGATTCCTCCATCGGAACACGAAGAAATTTTCCAGGGTTGTTGTAGACTCAATTCTGCGCAATACCATCGAAGCAATCGATAAAAAGACACTTGAGGTGGCGGTGGCGGCGGATACAAGTTCGATGTCCAGAAAAACAGCACGGTCGCCAGAGGGCAATGTTGACGTTGAGCCCCCGAACTCCATGGATGATTCCTCCATGATCTTGATAGAGATCGGAGTTGATGTTGATAAAGGCCCTCATCCGAACATGACGATCGGAGGTAGGGCGCAGTCCTCGGTCAAGCCAAGGTGACCAGTCGAGCCAGTGATGAAGATGCCGATGTCGCAGTTGATCTGCAGTCGAGCCATTGATCCTTTGCCGATCACATAGTGGAACTCTCAATGAGAGCACCAATGTCGGTGTCAAAACTGGCGGATCTCGGGTAGGGGGTCCCGAACTGTGCGTCTAGGATCGATGGTAACAGGAGACAGGGGACACGATGTTTACCCAGGTTCGGGCCCTCTCTATGGAGGTAATACCCTACGTCCGGCTTGATTGATATTGATAAATACGAGTATTACAAGATTTGATCTACAATGAGATCGTAATGGCTAAACCCTAGAAGTCTTGCTTGTGTGATTATCATAATAATCTATCAACTAGCCTGGCCTTGGCTTATATAATGCACCAGAGGCCTAGGATAACAAGAGTCCTAGCCGAATACGTTGGTGGAAAGGAGTCCTTGTCTTGATCACCAAGTCTTGTGGAATACTCCTTGTATGCAGCCTGGGCTGCCCGAAGTGTCCCATGAGTGAACCGCAATTGGGGTCCTCGGCCCGATCCACCTGGTCGGGAGACGATGTGGTGAGTAGCCCCTAGTCCATGACACCGTCACTCGCCATGTCACACAATACATAAATAACTCATACATCATCCAAAAACACTCATAGACCGACTATGGTCAAACCTGAATAAAAGGAAGATAAATCCCAAATGCTAGATCTCCGATAGTCCCAACTAGGCTCCACTACTGATCATCAGGAAACGACACATAGTAACGACCAAGATCCTCGTCGAACTCCCACTTGAGTTCGGTAGCATCACCTGCATTGGTATCTTCGGCACCTGCAACTATTTGGAAGTATCCGTGATTCACGAGGACTCAGCAATCTCACACCCGCGAGATCAAGACTACTTAAGCTTATGGGTAGGATAAGATAATGAGGTGGAGCTGCAGCAAGCGCTAAGCAAATATGGTGACTAATATACACAAATAAGATTAAGATGAGAAGCTACGCAATGGTCGTGAAGCTAGAAGTGATCAAGAGGTGATCTTGAAACTACTTACGTTCAAGCATAACACAAGACCGTGTTCACTTCCCGGACTCCACCGAAAAGAGACCATCATGGCTTGACACGCGGTTGATTCATTTTAATTTAGTTAAGTGTCAAGTTTCTACAACCAGATATTAACAAATTCCTATCTGCCACATAACCGTGGGCATGACTCTCGAAAATTTATACCCTCCAGGGTTGTCCCAACTTAGCCTAGCACAAGCTCTCACGGTCAAAGAAGGATATTCCTTCTCCCAGAAAGACCTGATCAGTCTCAGAATGCCGGTTACAAGACATTTCAACAATGGTAAAACAAGAACAGCAACACAACCCGACTGTGCAGAGAAATCCCTATAGGTGTTGCACATATCTCGTTCTTAGGGCACACCAGATGAGCAATCCGTATAACTAAAACCAGCCCTCAAGTTTCCCTGAGGTGGCGCTTCAAAGGGCTCTAGTTTGGACCAACACTAAGAGGAGCACTGGCCCGTGGGGGTTAAAATAAAGATGACCCTCGGGCTCGTGAAAACCCAAGGGAAAAGGCTTAGGTTGGCAAATGTTAAAACCAAGGTTGGGCCTTGCTAGAGGAGTTTTATTCAAAGCAAATTGTCAAGGGAGTGACATAACCCCAACCGTGTAAGGAATGCAAAATCAAGGAACATAACACCAGTATGACGGAAACTAAGGCGTCAAGAGTGGAACAAAACACTAGGCATAAGGCCGAGCTTTCCACCCTTTACCAAGTATATAGTTGCATTAAATTAACTAAGAGATATTGTGATATCCCAACATAAACATGTTCCAACATGGAACAAACTTCAACTTTACCTGCAACTAGCAATGCTGTAAGAGGGGCTGAGCAAAAGCGGTAACATAGCCAAACAATGGTTTGCTAGAAAGGTGGGTTAGAGGCTTGACATGGCAATATCGGAGGCATGATATAACAAATGGTAGGTAGCGTGACATAGCGATAGAGCGAACAACTAGCAAGCAAAGATATAGTAGATATCGAGGGTATGGTCATCTTGCCTGCAATGTTCTCAGATTTGTCAAAATCTTGATCCTCGTTTGCGTACTCAACAGGTTCCTCATTCACGTACTCATCTCCCAGCTCTACCAAAAGCAAGAACACAAGCAATGGAACAATAATCAATCACAGTGCCATGCACAAGCAACATGATGTAATACATGGCATGATATGCAAGATATGATATGCAATGTGTATGCGTGCTCCGGAAAGGAAAGAATGATCAAGGCATCAACTTGGAAAACCAAGTATGCCTCTAGAAAGATGGTAATTTCAGTCTAAATCGATATAAGGATCACTGGAACGGATGCACGGTTTGCAAATGGCAAGCAATACAAGGATGATGCAAATCTATGTTTAACAACATCATAACACTTAGAATGCAACAAGTAACTAAGCGACTGCACTCTAACATAGCAACAATGCATATGGAAGAGATGTACAAGAGATGCTCGACAAAACATAGCTACGGCTAAATCACAATAGAAGAGGTTCAAACAAGCATGGCAAAAGTGCAAAAGATATTAGCTTCATAGACTTGGAGAAATTACTAACATGTCAAAAACAGCATCAGGAAGCAATGTTTAGAGCAAGAAAACACCATGCCACAGAAACATATCATGGCAAACAAAGTCATGGAATGATTCTACTAGAAGCACTTAACAAAACTCCCTTACTGAACATGAGCCACAAAGGCACAGAAGATATGATGGGACCCATGAAAACATATCAAGTTTTATAAACAGATTCAAACTCAAATGACAACACAAGCATACCAACAGTAATATGACATGTTCATGAAGTTAAATATTGCAAGATCAAGTTCATGGGATGCATGGATCACTAGCAAAACACATGGAATTATTGATTATCACGCTAATAATCTGCCAGGAATGGAATATAGCAAAAGTAGAGCAAGGAAAAGACATGCTAGATTACTCCATAATTGTAACCGGAGGAACGAATGGACAGAGCATAACCATATGTTCAAAACATCCTTACTGAAGTATCTCAAAATAAGCATAGATCTCAAGGTAGCAACAAGTTTACATAGCATCAAAATATATCAGGAAAAGGACTTTCCATGCTTGTGCTAGTCACCACATAGATCACAAAAATACAAGACTTGCACCCATGTAAAGATGGCATGATGGAGATCAAAACACATGCAGACCTCATGCTCATAGGATGCACACACAAAATGCAACAAAAATGACAAATCACCATGTTCTATTAAGAACCAGCAGTTAACTTCTTGTAGCACTCTTGCAACAATGAAAATGGCATCAATATGGACAGTAACATGCATTCCAATGCCACTAATGTGAAGAGCTTAACGAGGCGAATATTTCGACATATCATATGCATGAATCGAAGCTACGGTCACCGAGATGTGGCATGATGAAGTAGGCATAAAAATAAGGCAGGGAAAAGACTTAGACGAAATATCACCTCCCAAAAACAGATCTAGGTTTCGGAGCACGTGGATGGAGGTTCGCCGGAGTTGGAGGAAGGGGCGGCCGGAGGTGCTGGAGGCCCGGCACGGAGGAGGAGGTCGCCGGAGGGGGCGCCAGAGTGGGGACGCCGGAGAGGGACTCCAGGGGCGGCGCAGAGGACGCAGCGGGGAGCTTCACACGGGGGTCGACGGCAAGCTTCACGCGGCGGCGGAGACAACCAGCGTCGGGTGGCGCCTCGTCCGGGTGGCGAGGGCACGACATCGGGCGGCGGGGAGGAGCCGCGGGAGGCGCGGGGGAGTGGGTTGGCGGCGGAGGACGACCGTGTCGGGCGGGCCGGGGGTGGCGCGGGACACGGCTAATCGCGGGCGGACACGTGGCGGCGGTGGACGTTGTGGACACGTCCGTCAGTGGGAGAAGATGTGTCCGGCGATAGAGGGGAAAATTTTAGGGTTTCATTTGTGCGTATTTCGGGGGGTGCACAAATTTATAGGTAGAGGGAGCTAGGAGTGTCCAAATGAGGTGCGGTTTTCGCCCACACGATCATGATCCAACGACGGAGAGCATGGAGGGGCTTTAGATTGGTTATTGGGCTGTTTTGGAGTGGTGTTGGGCTGCAACACAAAAGAGACTTTTGCGGTTACCGGTTAATGATTGGGGCATCAAACGACCTCCAAATGGGACGAAATTTGACAGGCAGCCTACTGGTGATGTACCAAGGCCACTCGAATAATCTCAACCCATTCCGAGAAAGATTTTCTCCTTCTCACGAACAAGACAAGAGGGGTGCGCCGGGTGCATGTGGGAGTGACGGATTGCGAAACGGACAACGGGGAACATGCTCCGATGCATGAGACGAACACGTATGCAAATGCGATGCACATGATGACATGATATGAGATGCATGACTTGAACAAAATGGAAAACGAAGACAAAAACCCAACCACGACGGAAATAACATATCAGAAAGTCGAAAATGGCAAGAGTCGGAGTTACAAATATGGAAAGTTACATCCGGGGTGAAAGAACTCCGGATATTTGAATTGGGGGTGATCCTCGCCTTCCCAGGTGGCTTCTCGGTCGGAATGGCTTGACCACTTCACTTTCAGGAATATGATTGACTTGTTGCGAGTCTTGCGCTCGGTTTCTTCAACAATAGCAAATGGATGCTCATGATAAGACAAATCTTCTTGGAGATCAATCTCTTTGAAGTTGATAGTGCGCTCGCGGGTCTTGAAGCACTTGCGAAGCAGTGACACATGGAACACATTGTGCACACATGTGAAGTTGGACGGAAGCTCAAGTTGATAGGTGAGGTCGCCTCTTTTGCCAATGATCTTGAAAGGACCCGCGTATCTCGAGGCAAGATTCCCTTTGATACCGAAGCGACGAGTGGCTTGCATTGGAGAAACGCGAAGGTAGACATAGTGTCCAATCTCGAAAGCCAAGTCATGGTGCTTGCTATCATAGTAACTCTTCTGGAGCGATTGCGCGACTTTGAGATTTTCACGAATGACTTTACACATTTCATCAACTTCTGTGATTAAGTCGTTGCGAATAAGTTGGCGTTCACTAGTCTCTGACCAATTGAGAGGCGTCCGACACTTTCTGACATAGAGAATTTCGAATGGGGCCTTGCCCAAACTCGCTTGGAAGCTGTTGTTGTAGGAGTACTCGACATATGGAAGACAATCTTCCCACTTCATACCAAAAAATATGACACAAGCCCTGAGCATATCTTCGATAATTTGATTTACTCGCTCGACTTGGCCACTTGTTTGAGGATGGAAAGCTATGCTGAAGAAAATGTTGGTGCCCATGGCCTTCGAGAAGGAGTCGTAGAACTTATAAGTGAAAATGCTTCCGCGGTCTGAAGAGATAAATTGCGGAATAACATGCAAGGAGACAATCCTGGAGGTGTATAGCTTTGCCAACTGAGCTACTATGATAGATTCTTTGATTGGAAGGAAATGAGCCACTTTTGTAAACTTGTCAATGACAACGAAAATAGCATCATTCCCACACTTGGACTTAGGAAATCCATTACGGAAGTCCATCTCAATATGATCAAACTTCCATTCTAGAATAGCAAGAGGTTGGAGGAGACCAGCTGGTCGTTGGTGTTCTGCTTTCACCCTTCGGCCAACATCACATTCATTCACGAATTGAGCAATCTCTCGCTTCATTCGAGTCCACCAATACGACTTCTTGAGGTCATGGTACATCTTCGTACTTCCAGGATGAATGGAAAGAAGAGAGTTGTGTGCCTCGTTCATTATGACGTTCCTTAGATTACCTTTAGGAACCACAATCCGGTCCTCGAAGAATAAAGTTTCTTTGTCATCAATGCGATAGCACTTGTATTTGGGTTGGTTCTTGGCAATACCAGGTTTCACTCTCTTCACCATGGTATCAAGGAGTTGTGCCTTACGAATTTGATCTTCCAAAGTAGGAGAAACTTGAAGGTTGGCAAGAAAATGTTGAGGAACGACTTGGAGATTGAGTTTGCGGAAAGCTTCACAAAGATCTGGTTAGAAGGGCTTGAGAATTAAGTTGTTGCAGTAAGCCTTCCTGCTCAAAGAATCTGCAATGACATTGGCCTTGCCTAGAGTATATTCAATACTCGGATTGTACTCTTGAATCATTTTGACCCATCGAGTTTTCTTGAGGTTGAGGTTGGGTTGAGTGAATATGTACTTGAGGCTCTTGTGATATGTGAAATTTCCACTTGCCTCCCCAACAAGAGATGTCTCCATGTTATTAATGCATGGACAACTGCCGCCAACTAAAGGTCATGAGTGCGGTAGTTCCTTTCGTTGGGCTTCAACTGACGAGAGGTATATGCCACAACTTTCTTATCTTGCATTAACACAGTGCCAAGGCCTTGCAAAGAGGAATCATAGATAACTTCGAATGGCTTGGATTCATCAGGAGGAGTCAAGACAGGAGCCGAGACAAGCTTCTCTTTGAGGGTGTTGAAAGCAACGTCACACTCAGGTGTCCGGACAGACTTGACATGCTTCTAGAGGAGGTTGGAAAGTGGCTTTGCAATCTTTGAGAAATTCTGAATGAATCTTCGGCAATAGCTCGCGAGTCCAAGAAAACTGCGGAGCTGCTTGACATTCTAAGGAGGTTCCCAGTTCACAATAGTGGACACCTTCTCTGGATTAAAAGCGATGCCCTTGGCGGAGATGATATGACCAAGGTAAAGAATGTCATCAAGCCAGAACTCACATATGGAAAACTTCGCACATAATTGATGCTCTCTGAGCTTGTCGAGCACCAATCTCAAATGCTTGGCATGATCCTCCTTATTCTTGGAGAAGACCAAGATATCATCGAGATACACCAGGATGAATTCATTTGTGTAGGGGTTGAAGATGAAGTTCATCATGCGAGAGAACGTTGAAGGAGCATTGACAAGACCGAAAGACATGACAGTATATTCATAAGAACCATAGCTTGTTCTGAATGTTGTCTTGGGGATATCTTGCTCACGAATGCGAATATGATGATAAGCCATACGGAGGTTGGTGGAAAGCTTCACACGGCGCCGGAGACGACCAGCGTCGGGCGGCGTGTCGACCGGGTGGCGAGGGCACGACATCGGGCGGCGGGGAGGAGCCGCGGGAGGCGCGGGGGAGCGGGCTGGTGGCAGAGGACGACCGTGTCGGGTGGGCCAGGGGTGGCGCGGGACGCGGCCAATCGCAAGCGGACACGTGGCGGCGGTGGAGGTTGCGGACACGTCCGTCTATGGGGAAAGATGTGTCCGGCGGCGGAGGGGAAAAATTTAGGGTTTCATTCATGCGTATTTCGGGGGGTGCACAAATTTATAGGTAGAGGGATATAGGAGTGTCCAAATGAGGTGCGGTTTCCACTCACACGATCGTGATCCAATGACGGAGAGTGTGGATGGGGTTTAGATGGGTTATTGGGCTGTTTTGGAGTGGTGTTGGGATGCAACACAAAAGATACTTTTGCGGTAACCGGTTAACCATTGGGGCATCAAACAACCTGCAAATGGAACGAAATTTGACAGGCGGCCTACCGGTGATGTACCAAGGCCACTCAAAAAATCTCAACCCATTCCGAGAACGTTTTTCTTCTTGTCACGAACATGACAAGAGGGGTGTGCCGGGTGCATGTGGGAGTGACGGATTGTGAAACGGACAATGGGGAAAATGCTCGGATGCATGAGACGAACACGTATGCAAATGCGATGCACATGATGACATGAACAAAATGCAAAACAAAGACAAAAACCCCACCATGATAGAAGTATCATATCACATAGCTGAAAATGGCAAGAGTTGTAGTTACAAATATGGAAAGTTACATCCGGGGTGTTACAACACTCCACCACTACAAGAGGATCTCGTCCCGAGATCTAGGACTGAAAGAACTCCAGATATTCGAAACGAAGGTGATCCTCATGTTCCCAGGTGGCTTCTCGATCGGAATGGTGTGACCACTTCAGTCTCAGGAATTTGATTGACTTATTGCGAGTCTTGCACTTGGTTTCTTCAAGAATAGAAACGGGGTGCTCATGATAAGACAAATATTCTTGGAGATCAATCTCTTCGAAGTTTATAGTGCGCTCGGGGGTCCTGAAGCACTTGCGTGTGACACGTGAAACACATCATGCACATTTGCGAAGTTGGATTGAAGCTCAAGTTGATAGGAGAGGTCGCCTCTTTTGCCAACGATCTTGAAAGGACCCATGTATCTCGGGGACCGAAGTGACGAGTGCCTTTCATTGGAGAGACGGGGAGGTAGACATGGTCTCTGATCTTCAAAGCCAACTCACGGTGCTTGCAATCATTGTAACTCCTCTGGCACGATTTCACGGCTTTGAGATTTTCACGAATGACTTTACACATTTCTTCAGCTTCTGTGATTAAGTTGTTTCCAAGAAGTTGGCGTTCACCAATCCCTAATCAATTGAGAGGAGTACGACAATTTCTGCCATAGAGAATTTCGAATGGGGCCTTGCCCGAACTTGCTTGGAAGTTATTGTTGTAGGAGAACTCGGCATATGGAAGACAATCTTCCCACTTCATACCGAAAGATATGACACAAGCCCTAAGCATATCTTCGAAAATTTGATTTACTAGCTGGACTTGGCCACTTGTTTGAGGATGGAAATCCGTGCTGATGCGAATGTTTGTGCCCATAGCTTTTTGGAAGGAGTCCCAGAATATAGAAGTGAAAATGCTTCCCCGATATGAAGAGATCAATTGCAGAATACCATGCAAGTAGACAATCTTGGAGGTGTATAGGTTTGCCAACTGAGCTGTTGTGATAGATTCTGTGGTTGGAAGGAAATGAGCCACTTCTGTAAACTTGTCAATGACAACGAAAAATAGCATCATTCCCACGCTTGGACTTAGGAAATCCAGTAACGAAGTCCATCTCGATATGATCAAACTTCCATTCTGGAATAGCAAGAGGTTGGAGGAGACCAGCTGGTTGTTGGTGTTCTGCCTTCACCCTTCGGCAGACATCACATTCATTCACGAGTTGAGCAATCTCTCGCTTCATTTGAGTCCACCAATACGATAGATTGAGGATATGGTACATCTTCGTACTTCCAGGATGATTGGAAAGACGAGAGTTGTGTGCCTCATTCATTATAACGTTCCTTAGATCACCCTTAGGAACCACAATCCGGTCCTCAAAGAATAAAGTGTGTTTGTCATCAATGTGATAGCACTTTTATTTGGGTTGGTTCTTGGCAATACCAGGTTTCACTCTCTTCACCATGGTATCAAGGAGTTGTGCCTCACGAATTTGATCTTACAAAGTTGGAGATACTTGAAGGTTGGCAAGAAAACCTTGAGGAACAACTTGGAGATTGAGTTTGCGGAACGCTTCACAAAGATCTGGTTGGAAGGGCTTGAGAATTAAGTTGTTGCAGTAAGCCTTCCTTCTCAGAGCATCTGCAATGAAATTGGCCTTGCTTGGAGGATATCCAATACTTGGATTGTACTCTTGAATTATTTCGACCCGTCGATTTTGCCTGAGGTTTAGGTTGGGTTGAGTGAAGATGTACTTGAGGCTCTTGTGATCTCTGAAAATGTCCACTTGCCTTCCGAACAAGAGATGTCTCCATGTTATTAATGCATGGACAACTGCCCCCAACTCAAGGTCATGAGTAGGGTAGTTCCTTTTGTTGGGCTTCAACTGACGAGAGGTATAAGCCACAACTTTCTTCTCTTCCATTAACACAGCATCGAGACCTTGCAAAGAGGAATCATAGAAAACTTCGAATGGCTTGTGTCGGTGTCAAAACCGGCGGATCTCGGGTAGGGGGTCCCGAACTGTGCGTCTAGGCCGGATGGTAACAAGAGGCAAGGGACACGAAGTTTTACCCAGGTTCGGGCCCTCTTGATGGAGGTAAAACCCTATGTCCTGCTTGATTAATATTGATGATATGGGTAGTACAAGAGTAGATCTACCACGAGATCGGAGGAGGCTAAAACCTAGAAGCTAGCCTATGGTATGGTTGTTGTTCTGCATGTTGTCCTATGGACTAAAACCCTCCAGTTTATATAGACACCAAGAGGGTTAGGGTTACACAAAGTCGGTTACAATGGTAGGACATCTACATATCCATATCGCCAAGCTTGCCTTCCGCGCCAAGGAAAGTCCCTTCCGGACACGGGACGAAGTCTTCAATCTTGTATCTACATAGTCCTGGAGTCCGGCTGAAGGTATAGTCCGGCCATACGGACACCCCCTAATCCAGGACTCCCTCAGTAGCCCCTGAACCAGGCTTCAATGACGACGAGTCCGGCGCGCAGATTGTCTTCGGCATTGCAAGGCGGGTTCCTCCTCCAAGTACTTCATAGAAGATTTTGAACACAAAGATAGTGTCCGGCTCTGCAAAATAAGTTTCCACATATTGCCATAGAGAGAATAATATTTACACAAATCTAATGTGCTGACGTATTCCGTAGTGTGACATCGCACCACGGCCAAGCCTTTATTCGAATCCTTTTATTGTCCCACCTCAGCGTGTCATGCGAGGCGGTTTCCTTGGCACGTCTCGTCGAAGCAGAGATCGTGTCCCCTTATTCCGGGATTCTCATCAATACGGGCGTGGGTAACCCAACCGTGCCATTGATTACGGCGCTTGGAGATAAGCGAGTTTTACCAGGCTGGTGGGGACACGTAGTTGCGTCCACCCATATAAGGGGATAAGGATCCACCTTTACACCTACGCCTTCTTCCTCCTTTGCCTATCCATTTTCGCGCACTCGAGCTCCAGCGCCCAAGTCCGCACTCCCCACCTCAACCTTTTCCAGCCATGTCCGGAGCGGGAGGCAAGTGGATGGTCTCCTCCGTCATGGAGGGACACATCAAAAAACTGAGGAAGGCCGGATACTTGTATAACGACATCGTGTACCGGCTTCCTGAAGAGGGGCATCTCCTTCCCACCCCAAGGCCCCATGAGAGGGTAGTGTTCCTTCCCCACTTCTTCTGCGGACTGGGCTTTCCTATCCACCCATTCGTCCGGGGACTCATGTTCTACTACGGTGTCAGGACCCCGACTCGATGCCACATCGATCCAGCATGTAACACCTCATATCGCTTTGCGGCCTCACGCACGGTATCCCCACGGGTGTCGCCTTACTTTTGCCCGGGACCGTTTGCGCATTTTGGCACACGTATATGATGGTGTCGCTAGCATCCATATGATAAAGAGCCCGGGCTGACATGGCTAGTCGTAAACCCAAAGTGGCACTAACTTATAGGGACAGGCATCCATGACCCAGCATCGAACATGTCGGTCATCAGCGAGTGAATCCAGGCTGTAGCACTGGGCTAACAGGACTCCGGTGAACCGGGCTGTAGCGGGCTAGCAGGACTCCGGTATTCATCGCGTGACATTTCCCCGAAGGGACAGACACAGGATCGAAGAAGGACACATGCCGGCCAGCCTAAGTGTTCCGGAGCAGTAGCAAGCTACCGTGGAAGCACTAGGAGACATTTCCCGGTAAGAGGGGCTACTAAGGATAAACAACTAGATAGTCAGATCCCACACATAGCAATACACATTACACGTACGCATAACATGCAAGTATGTGCTGTACAACATGGCATCACAGCATAACTCAACAACTTATATAGATAAAGGCTCAGAAGAGCCATCATAGCATTTATTGCAAACAGGGGTCACAAAACCCGTCATACAGAGCATACAAGCAACAAGCGGAAGCATTACATGTCTGGGTACAGACATCTATAAATGAAAAAGGCTGAAGAGCCTGACTATCTACAACGTCCGATCAAGATCGTAGCTGAGGTACTAGCTACTAGTCGAAGTCCACGAGAACACTAGTAAGACAGAAGTCTCCGCTGCAAAAACATAAATAAAGCAACATGAGTACAAAGGTACTCAGCAAGACTTACATCAGATCCTATCATACATGCATTTGCATCAAGAGGGTAATGTGGGGTTTAGTTGCAGCAAGCCAGCTTTGACTCTGTGGCTATCCTATTCTACGACTACCAGAAACTCTGGAGGTGAAACAACGTACACGAGTCCACTAATCACCACACAATACACTACTATGGACTCATCCCCGTCTCCCTACGAGAAGGCCATCCATAGCACTCACACTTGTCTTGAGCATTTTAGGGTATCCACTTCAAGTTGTCTATGTACCATGTAAGCATCCAAGAAGTCCATAACCGCGGACCCGGCTATTCGAATAGATCATGTTAACCCTGCAGGGGTGTACTTCTTCACACACGCTCTCGCCACTTACCGCCATGTACACGTCATGTATCTCGGCAACCTTCAAACGGAAGCCTGGCGAGGGTGTCGGCCACGACCTGACTAACCACACAAGACTCTAATCCAGGTTTATCGCCTATTCGGGTTCCATCCGCAAGGAGATCCGGCCGGGGTTTCACTCACGGCCCCAAACGATGTGTGCAGGGTTCCCAAGCCCACCTCGCCGGATGGATCTACGCTTGGTACACCGTGCCACTGGTGCCTAGTCTGTCCCAAGCCCACCTGGCCGGGTGCCACTTGGTAGACTACTAACACTACCTACAAACACCAGAAACTAGTTGCGACTCCTGGACAGAGATCAAGTTGGTTAATAAGTCGAGAGGGGTCGAGTTACCGGAACCCAATGTGTGGTAGTATCGAGTCATTGGACAACATACACAGAACTCAGTGCTTAAGGACGGTTCCAGTGAGACAACCCACCATGTACTCCTACATGGCCTCTCACCGCTACCTTTACCAAATCGTGTTCACACACTTAACTCTCAGCATCAGAACATATCGTAATACTCCAATTCATTCCCAATGAACCAGACCTGACACAACTCTAAGCAATAGCAGGCATAGCATGGTAGGAACACAACAATGGCTTCAATCAACTCCTACACATGCTAGTGGGTTTCAACTATTTACTGTGGCAATGACAGGTCATGCAGAGGAATGGGTTCAACTACCGCAGCACAAAGTAACAGATGAACCGTTGTTGTCCTAATGCAATAACTGAGAGCAGGAGCGAGAGAGTAGGGTTTTATCGAAATTAACAAGGGGGTTTGCTTGCCTGGTAAATCAACAAGGGAGGCACTGCTTCACCGACAGGTACTCTGGAACGTCTCCGGAGCAGGACCTATCGAGAAGGAACGGTGCCGGCAATCAAAACACAATCATATGCAACAATATGATGCATGAGCATGGCATGTAGATGTGATGCTGTTTGGGCTAATGAAACTAGTATTCAATTGAATGAAGTCCATTTGAACAAAAGGTTCAAATGCAACTCCAAAAATAAGTCTCTTAATATGCCATAATGTGTTTTCTCATATTCAGCATGTATAAGTTGGTTTGTCATGCATGAAACTAGTACAGATGGAAAGATTGCATTTTTCTGATAATTTTTCATATATAACTTATTTTAATCTGAGCTACGGTTGAATTGATATGAATTTTTGAAGTTTAAATCAATTTCTGGAATTTCCTGATTTAATTTAAATCCAGAAATTATATATTGCGTCAGCATTGAGTAAGCATGACGTCAGCAGTCAACTGGGCTGGTCCGGGTCAAACCTGATGTGTGGGACCCACACGTCAGTGACAGGGGGGTCAAACAGGGGTTAATTAACTTAATTAACAGATTAGGGGGGGTCGGGCCCACTGGTCAGTGTTAGTGGCTAATTAGGTTTAGTTATTTTTTTAACTAAAATTAGCAGGGCATGGCCCCACTAGTCAGCGACCCTGGGGGGTCAAATCCCAGGTCAAACAAGTCAGACCCGCCGGCGGTTAGTCGCCGGCGAGGCCTGAACGCGACGGAGGGCTGCGGAATCGTCGCTCCGGCGACCAATCGTGCGGCGGAGAGCACCTACGCGAAGCCCAGGCTCGCGCGCATCCTATGGCGCCCTCTGTTTCACCGGAGACGGCCTATATCGCCGGCGGCGACCACTTGGGCGGCGACCGGAGTTCGGGATAGCGCGGGCGTGGGGCTGCAGCTCGCGTTCGAGAGAACGGAGGGCACAGGCGGTAGCTACGAGGCAGCAGGAGCACATCGAGCTACTACGCGAGGCGGAGGTGCTCGGGGGCACGGAGCTCGCCGGCCATGGCGGACGGCGGCTTCGGGCGCTCGCGGGGCAGCGGCTATAGGGCACGCGCGAGAGAGAGAGGTGAGGGGAAAGGAAGAGGGGCTCACGGCGGACTCGCAGAGCAGGCCGGTGTGCTCGGGGACGTCCTGCGTCCGGCGAATCGACGGCGATGGCGGCGAGGTCGATCTCCGGCGTCGGTGGTGAAGAAGACAACGGCGTCGGCGATGGAGCGCGTCCGGAGGTGCGTGGCTTGACGAGGAGGTAGAGGGGGTCGAGGCGGAGCTGGGAAGCGTGTCAGGGAGGCGAGGGGAGGCCGGTGGCCATGGCAACGGCGAGCGATGGCGGCGGCTGCGCTCGGGTGCGCTCGGGGAAGAGAGAACCAGGGAGGAGGGAGAGCGAGAGGGAGGGGAAAAGGACCGGGGCGGCTGCGTGGCGACGTTCGGTCCATCCAGAGCGGCGAGGGGAGGACAGGCAGGCAGGGAGGGAGGAGGCGTGGCGCGGTGGCGCGCGCGCGCGCCGGGCACGCTCCGTTCCCCTGTCGGGAAGGAAGACGACAGAGGAGGGGGGCCAGGTGGGCTGGGCCGCCTGCTAGCTGGGCCGGCCTGCTGCGGCTGGGCTGCACAGGGGAAGCCCCAGGTAAGCCCCTCCTTCTTTTATTTCTGTGTTCTATTTTTTTCTGACATTTGTTTTGATTTAATAAAATATTAAATCAATTTATTTACTTATGCCAATTTTTGCAGGGGCTAACTATATTATTCCAGAGCTCCTTTATAAATGGCATAATTTTTGGACCATATTTCATATATATAACAATATATATCCAAAGCAAATAATTATCGGATTAATCCAAATGGCCAAAATTAAATATCCATGAGCTCCTAAAAATATTGGTTTGATTTTTATCTCTGTCCAATATTTTCAGAGAGCAACATGAGCATTTTCTTGGACCCTTTTGGAGAAATTTTTATTTGGGTCATTTTCAAAAATGATTCTGAGGGTTCCACCAATCCTCATTTCAAATTTAAATGAAATTTAAATATGATGCACAACTGACTGGCTAGTCTAGGTCATACCAGACTAGGGATGTGACAACTCGCCCCCACTTGAAAAAATCTCGTCCCGAGATTCAGGGGTCGACGGAAAGAAAGCGGGGTACTCCAGTCGAAGACGATCTTCTCGTTCCCATGTAGCTTCTCTCTCGGAATGATGGGACCACTGAACTTTGAGAAACTTGATGTTCTGACGTCGAGTGACACGCTCTGCTTGATCAAGAATGCGAACCGGGTACTCTCGGTAGGTGAGGTTATCTTGGAGATCAAGCGTTTCGTGGTCCACTCCGCGGATGGGATCCGAGAAGCAAAGCCTGAGTTGAGAGACGTGGAAGACATCATGAACTCGAGAAAGATGTGGGGGTAGTTCCAACTGGTAGGCAACCTCTCCTCGTTTAGCGAGAATACGAAAAGGACCAATGTAACGAGGAGCCAACTTGCCCTTGATACCGAAACGATGGGTACCCTTCAAAGGAGTAACCCGAAGGTAAGCTTGGTCGCCAATTTCATAAGTCATATCCTTATGATGACGATCGTACTGGCTTTTCTGACGAGACTGGGCTGTTTTCAAATTCTCACGAATGATGCGAACTTGCTCTTCTGCCTCCTGGATCATGTCCGGTCCAAAGAATTGTCTTTCACCGGTTTCTGACCAGTTCAAAGGTGTTCGACATCTTCGTCCATAGAGAACCTCAAAAGGAGCTTTCTTGAGGCTGGATTGGTAGCTATTGTTATAAGCAAACTCGGCGAAAGGAAGACATTTCTCCCAATCCATACCGAAGGAGATAACGCAAGCTCTAAGCATGTCTTCGAGAATTTGATTGACCCGTTCCACCTGACCACTCGACTGAGGGTGGAAAGCGGTACTGAAGGAAAGATGGGTTCCCATGGCAGTTTGGAAGCTCTCCCAAAAATGAGAAGTGAAAAGACTGCCACGGTCTGAATTGATCTCTAGTGGAACACCATGAAGTGACACTATTCGAGAAATATATAAGTCAGCAAGCTGACCAGCAGTGATACTTTCCCGAACAGGAAGGAAGTGAGCCACTTTGGAAAGACGATCAACGACTATGAAGATAGCGTTATTCCCTTTCTTGGTCCTGGGAAGGACGGTAATGAAGTCCATACCAACTTTATCCCATTTCCACTCAGGAATAGCTAAAGGCTGAAGGGTGCCAGCAGGCCTTTGATGCTCTGCCTTAACGCGACGACAAATGTCAAAGTTAGCAATGAACTCAGCGATTTCTCTCTTCATCCTAGTCCACCAGAACCTCTGGCGTAGATCCTGATACATCTTAGTACTACCGGGATGAATTGTGAGAGGAGATTCATGCGCCTCCTTAAGAATCAATTGTCGAAGATGTTGCTTCTTGGGGACCACCAGGCGGTTCCCAAAGAAAACAACACCTCGATCATCTATAGAGAAACTACCAGCAATACCCTTGGCAATGTTTCTCTTGATCCGGGTAATCCCCGTATCATGCTTCTGGGCTTCTATGATAAGATCCACAAGGGTAGGTTTCGCCACCAAGGTAGAAAGGAATCCGTGAGGAGCAATGTGAAGATTAAGCTTACATAATTCCTCATGGAGAAGTGGTTGGCCTTGCTGCAACATGAGATTGTTGCAATAGGATTTACGGCTTAGAGCATCAGCCATGACATTGGCTTTGCCTGGGGTGTAGGTAATCCCTAGATCATAATCTGTGATTAACTCCAACCAACGTCTTTGCCTAAGGTTCAAATCTGGTTGGGTGAAGATATACTTGAGACTCTGGTGATCGGTGTAGATCTCGCAACGTTTACCAAGGAGGTAATGTCGCCAGGTCTTGAGTGCATAGACTACGGCTGCAAGCTCTAGATCATGTGTGGGATAATTATCCTCATGTGGATGCAACTGTCGAGATGCATAGGCAATCACATGACGTTCCTGCATAAGAATGCAACCTAGTCCCTGTCGTGAGGCATCGCAGTAGATAATAAAGTCTTTAGTGAAATCCGGTGGCACAAGTATGGGAGCAGAAGTCAGGCGCCTTTTCAGTTCCTGAAAACTGTGTTCACACTGTGGGGACCACTCAAACTTTTTATCTTTCTTGAGAAGTTCCGTGAGGGGTTTGGCTACTTTGGAGAAGTTTTCAACAAAGCGGCGACAATAGCTGGCTAGACCAAGGAAACTCCTAACTTGTTTAACGGTCTCAGGTGGAGTCCAATCGAGAACAGCCTGAACTCTCTCGGGATTGACAGCAATGCCCTTACCAGAGATTACGTGGCCTAGGTAGGTCACTTCTGGCAACCAAAATTCACACTTGGAGAACTTGGCATAAAGGCGGTGCTCTCTGAGTTTTTCTAACACAAGTCTAAGATGTTCGGCATGCTCTTCCTCGTTCTTCGAGTAGATAAGAATATCATCGAGGTAAACCACGATGAACTTATCTAAGTACTCCATGAAGATCGAGTTCATCAAGCGGGAGAATGTGGCTGGGGCGTTGGTTAGGCCAAAGGACATGACAGTGTACTCGTACTGACCATAACGAGTGACAAAAGCTGTCTTGGGAATGTCCCCATTTCTGATCTTGATTTGATGGTAGCCTAATCTCAAATCCATCTTGGAGAAGACTGAGGATCCGGCGAGCTGATCATACAGGTCGTTGATCCTGGGAAGCGGATACTTGTTCTTTATCGTGACCAAATTAACGGGACGATAATCTACAACCATCCGGTCCGTACCGTCTTTCTTCTTGACGAAGAGGATGGGGCAAGCCCAAGGAGAAGAACTAGGACGGATGAAACCCTTTTGCAAGGACTCATCGAGTTGTTTCTTAAGCTCGGCTAATTCTAGGGGTGCCATCTTGTAAGGTCTCCGGGAGATTGGAGCTGTTCCTGGGATAAGATCTATGACGAACTCTACATCTCTGTCAGGTGGAACACCTGGCAGTTCTTCTGGGAATACATCCGGAAAGTCACGGACTACCGGGATATCTTCAAGGTCTGGAAGAGGGCTGGCATTAAGGGAATAGAGCTGACGCTTTGCAACTCTAGTGGAGACAGTGACTATCTTGCCAGATGGGTGTGTGAGCTGAACAGACCTGGTGAAACAATCAATCTTGGCATGATGAGCTGTCATCCAGTCCATACCCAAGATGATGTTAATATCCGAAGACTTGAGAGTTATCAAGGAAGCAAGGAATACAAGTCTGTCAACAAGGATTTCATTGCCATAACTTATCCTAGAAGTTTGCCATTTGGATCCAGGAGTGTGAATAAGTAGTGGGGAGGGAATATCACAAAATGACATGTCGTGCAAGCGGGCATAGCTTTCAGAAATGAAGGAATGAGACGCTCCAGTATCGAACAAAACCGATGTCGGATGACAGTTGACAAGGAGTGTACCAAGAACGACATCTGGATCATCATGAGCGGCTTTAGCTGAGACGTGATGCACACGTCCATGCTCAGTGGGAGCTGACTTGGCACTGATCATCTTGCGTGATGGCTTACCATGGCCAATAGACTTCTCGGGCTGGGGTGGAGCAACTCTGGTCTGAGTGCAAATACGGGCAATGTGGCCTGGCTCTCCGCACTTGTAACAAATCTTGGAGGTAGGATGTGGACCTGTATTAGAAGGCGGTCCACCAATAGGCCTGGGTGGAGCATACTGCTGAACTTGAGGAGGTGCCACATAGAATGGCCTCGGTACATATTTGGGTGGAAGAGAGGAGTTTGGAACCCAAATCCGGTGCTTCTGAGAGCTAGAACCGGAGGAAGATCCCAAAGCACGAGTGTGCTTACGAGACTCCTCGTAAGTGAGTTGAGCTGTCTCTGCATTAATGGCCTTGTTCACAAGGGCTTGGAATGTATCACAATGATGCAGGTGGAGATCACGACGCAACTTGGGGTTGAGACCCTTCCGGAACCTAGCCTGCTTCTTGGCGTCCGTGGACACCTCTTCTGTGGCATAACGGGCGAGGTTCTCAAACTCTCTACTATAGGCATCAACAACCATCTTACCCTGGGTGAAACTACAGAACTCTTCTCTCTTGCGATCAATGAGGGCTTCAGGAATGTGATGCTCGCGAAAAGCCTCAACGAAATCCCTCCAGGTGGAAGTCTGGCCAGCTGGAAGCATAGCCTCATAGTTCTGCCACCAAAGACTAGCAGGACCTTCCAGGTGGTGTGCAGCATAGGTGACCTTGTCACTTTCGGCTACGCTCGCGGAATGCAGCTTATGAGTGATGCTACGGAGCCAGTCATCTGCATCAAGTGGCTCGATGGAATGATGGAAGGTAGGTGGGTGCAAGCGAATGAAGTCATGAATGGTCATAGGCTTATTGGACTGATGTGCGGTGTTCTCCTCGATACGTGCCAACAAGCGGTTGGACTCACGCTTGTTCCTCTCCATCTCTAGCATGAACTCTGTCAATGAAGGCTGATCGGGAGGATCCTCATCCCTACCATCTCCGTGGTTCTGGCTACGAGCAACGGAACTTCGCTTAGCCGATGACATCCTGAGAAACGAACCAAGGACGGAATCAGCATCAGCTATGGACTGTAGAATGTAGGACAAGGAATTAGTATCTCTCGAACTCCTAGGGAAATTTCGGCAGCATAACGGCAGAAAAATGCTCAGAATGAGACATCCTACTAAAAATGGGGTGGTAACATACTCATCAACATTACTCAAGGTTCTGAGATCATACTGAACAGACTACACCGGAATACTCAAAACTAGGGTATGACTCTGATCAACCAATCCTATGGGACTATGGAGTAGTAACACGTGATCCTGATAGACGGAAGAGAAAGCCTAGTTCCTTAACCCCGTAGGAAAGATAGGATGACTCAGATCAGAAGGCCATGAGGTAAAGGAGTAAAAGAGCCTTACGTTCCATCCCACAATCAATTCCCTTACATAACTAAAGAATTTCTAGACTCAACTTCGACCAGTATGGCTTGGTAAACCTACAGGCAGTCAGGCTCTGATACCAACGCTGTCAGGACCCCGACTCGATGCCACATCGATCCAGCATGTAACACCTCATATCGCTTTGCGGCCTCACGCACGGTATCCCCACGGGTGTCGCCTTACTTTTGCCCGGGACCGTTTGCGCATTTTGGCACACGTATATGATGGTGTCGCTAGCATCCATATGATAAAGAGCCCGGGATGACATGGCTAGTCGTAAACCCAAAGTGGCACTAACTTACAGGGACAGGCATCCATGACCCAGCATCGAACGTGTCGGTCATCAGCGAGTGAATCCAGGCTGTAGCACTGGGCTAACAGGACTTCGGTGAACCGGGCTGTAGCGGGCTAGCAGGACTCCGGTATTCATCGCGTGACATTTCCCCGAAGGGACAGACACAGGATCGAAGAAGGACACATGCCGGTCAGCCTAAGTGTTCCGGAGCAGTAGCAAGCTACCGTGGAAGCACTAGGAGACATTTCCCCGTAAGAGGGGCTACTAAGGATAAACAACTAGATAGTCAGATCCCACACATAGCAATACACATTACACGTACGCATAACATGCAAGTATGTGCTGTACAACATGGCATCACAGCATAACTCAACAACTTATATAGATAAAGGCTCAGAAGAGCCATCATAGCATTTATTGCAAACAGGGGTCACAAAACCCGTCATACAGAGCATACAAGCAACAAGCGGAAGCATTACATGTCTGGGTACAGACATCTATAAATGAAAAAGGTTGAAGAGCCTGACTATCTACAACGTCCGATCAAGATCGTAGCTGAGGTACTAGCTACTAGTCGAAGTCCACGAGAACACTAGTAAGACAGAAGTCTCCGCTGCAAAAACATAAATAAAGCAACATGAGTACAAAGGTACTCAGCAAGACTTACATCAGATCCTATCATACATGCATTTGCATCAAGAGGGTAATGTGGGGTTTAGTTGCAGCAAGCCAGCTTTGACTCTGTGGCTATCCTATTCTACGACTACCAGAAACTCTGGAGGTGAAACAACGTACACGAGTCCACTAATCACCACACAATACACTACTATGGACTCATCCCCGTCTCCCTACGAGAAGGCCATCCATAGCACTCACACTTGTCTTGAGCATTTTAGGGTATCCACTTCAAGTTGTCTATGTACCATGTAAGCATCCAAGAAGTCCATAACCGCGGACCCGGCTATTTGAATAGATCAAGTTAACCCTGCAGGGGTGTACTTCTTCACACACGCTCTCGCCACTTACCGCCATGTACACGTCATGTATCTCGGCAACCTTCAAGCGGAAGCCTGGCGAGGGTGTCGGCCATGACCTGAGTAACCACACAAGACTCTAATCCAGGTTTATCGCCTATTCGGGTTCCATCCGCAAGGAGATCCGGCCGGGGTTTCACTCACGGCCCCAAACGATGTGTGCAGGGTTCCCAAGCCCACCTCGCCGGATGGATCTACGCTTGGTACACCGTGCCACTGGTGCCTAGTCTGTCCCAAGCCCACCTGGCCGGGTGCCACTTGGTAGACTACTAACACTACCTACAAACACCAGAAACTAGTTGCGACTCCTGGACAGAGATCAAGTTGGTTAATAAGTCGAGAGGGGTCGAGTTACCGGAACCCAATGTGTGGTAGTATCGAGTCATTGGACAACATACACAGAACTCAGTGCTTAAGGACGGTTCCAGTGAGACAACCCACCATGTACTCCTACATGGCCTCTCACCGCTACCTTTACCAAATCGTGTTCACACACTTAACTCTCAGCATCAGAACATATCGTAACACTCCAATTCATTCCCAATGAACCAGACCTGACACAACTCTAAGCAATAGCAGGCATAGCATGGTAGGAACACAACAATGGCTTCAATCAACTCCTACACATGCTAGTGGGTTTCAACTATTTACTGTGGCAATGACAGGTCATGCAGAGGAATGGGTTCAACTACCGCAGCACAAAGTAGCAGATGAACCGTTGTTGTCCTAATGCAATAACTGAGAGCAGGAGCGAGAGAGTAGGGTTTTATCGAAATGAACAAGGGGGTTTGCTTGCCTGGTAAATCAACAAGGGAGGCACTGCTTCACCGACAGGTACTCTGGAACGTCTCCGGAGCAGGACCTATCGAGAAGGAACGGTGCCGGCAATCAAAACACAATCATATGCAACAATATGATGCATGAGCATGGCATGTAGATGTGATGTTGTTTGGGCTAATGAAACTAGTATTCAATTGAATGAAGTCCATTTGAACAAAAGGTTCAAATGCAACTCCAAAAATAAGTCTCTTAATATGCCATAATGTGTTTTCTCATATTCAGCATGTATAAGTTGGTTTGTCATGCATGAAACTAGTACAGATGGAAAGATTGCATTTTTCTGATAATTTTTCATATATGACTTATTTTAATCTGAGCTACGGTTGAATTGATATGAATTTTTGAAGTTTAAATCAATTTCTGGAATTTCCTGATTTAATTTAAATCCAGAAATTATATATTGCGTCAGCATTGAGTAAGCATGACGTCAGCAGTCAACTGGGCTGGTCCGGGTCAAACCTGACGTGTGGGACCCACACGTCAGTGACAGGGGGGTCAAACAGGGGTTAATTAACTTAATTAACAGATTAGGGGGGGTCGGGCCCACTGGTCAGTGTTAGTGGCTAATTAGGTTTAGTTATTTTTTTTAACTAAAATTAGCAGGGCCTGGCCCCACTAGTCAGCGACCCTGGGGGGTCAAATCCCAGGTCAAACAAGTCAGACCCGCCGGCGGTTAGTCGCCGGCGAGGCCTGAACGCGACGGAGGGCTGCGGAATCGTCGCTCCGGCGACCAATCGTGCGGCGGAGAGCACCTACGCGAAGCCCAGGCTCGCGCGCATCCTGTGGCACCCTCTGTTTCACCGGAGACGGCCTATATCGCCGGCGGCGACCACTTGGGCGGCGTCCGGAGTTCGGGATAGCGCGGGCGTGGGGCTGCAGCTCGCGTTCGAGCGAACGGAGGGCACAGGCGGTAGCTACGAGGCAGCAGGAGCACATCGAGCTACTACGCGAGGCGGAGGTGCTCGGGGGAACGGAGCTCGCCGGCCATGGCGGACGGCGGCTTCGGACGCTCGCGGGGCAGCGGCTACAGGGCACGCGCGAGAGAGAGAGGTGAGGGGAAAGGAAGAGGGGCTCACGGCGGACTCGCAGAGCAGGCCGGTGTGCTCGGGGACGTCCTGCGTCCGGCGAATCGACGGCGATGGCGGCGAGGTCGATCTCCGGCGTCGGTGGTGAAGAAGACAACGGCGTCGGCGATGGAGCGCGTCCGGAGGTGCGTGGCTTAACGAGGAGGTAGAGGGGGTCGAGGCGGAGCTGGGAAGCGTGTCAGGGAGGCGAGGGGAGGCCGGTGGCCATGGCAACGGCGAGCGATGGCGGCGGCTGCGCTCGGGTGCGCTCGGGGAAGAGAGAACCAGGGAGGAGGGAGAGCGAGAGGGAGGGGAAAAGGACCGGGGCGGCTGCGTGGCGACGTTCGGTCCATCCAGAGCGGCGAGGGGAGGACAGGCAGGCAGGGAGGGAGGAGGCGTGGCGCGGTGGCGCGCGCGCGCGCCGGGCACGCTCCGTTCCCCTGTCGGGAAGGAAGACGACAGAGGAGGGGGGCCAGGTGGGCTGGGCCGCCTGCTAGCTGGGCCGGCCTGCTGCGGCTGGGCTGCACAGGGGAAGCCCCAGGTAAGCCCCTCCTTCTTTTATTTCTGTTTTCTATTTCTTTCTGACATTTGTTTTGATTTAATAAAATATTAAATCAATTTATTTACTTATGCCAATTTTTGCAGGGGCTAACTATATTATTCCAGAGCTCCTTTATAAATGGCATAATTTTTGGACCATATTTCATATATATAACAATATATATCCAAAGCAAATAATTATCGGATTAATCCAAATGGACAAAATTAAATATCCATGAGCTCCTAAAAATATTGGTTTGATTTTTATCTCTGTCCAATATTTTCAGAGAGCAACATGAGCATTTTCTTGGACCCTTTTGGAGGAATTTTTATTTGGGTCATTTTCAAAAATGATTCTGAGGGTTCCACCAATCCTCATTTCAAATTTAAATGAAATTTAAATATGATGCACAACTGACTGGCTAGTCTAGGTCATACCAGACTAGGGATGTGACATACGGCCTGGATTTCCATGATCTGGCCCCGAACTTCATCCTCAACATCTCGGCGTCTATCGTCGTGTGCGAGGCTTTCCTCCGCATCCGCCCCCATTTCGGCCTATGGCTCAAGACTTTCAATGTCAAGCCGAAGGTGGTGCGCGGCAACCAGGCGGAGTGAGGAGGCGCCATGGTGGGCAAGATGCCCAACGTCTTATGGATCGAGGGCTCCTTTGTGGAGACCCTGAAGGGGTGGCAATCAGGGTTGTTTTACATCACCGAGCCGCGCGACCCTGAGTGGGTCGCAGCCCCCGAGTTCCGGTCCGGACCCCCAACGCGGCTCACGTCCTGGAAAGTGATGGGCCTGTCATGGGGCAACAAAGAAGAGGTGACTGGACTGCAAACATGCATCCAAACCCTGGTGAACAAGCAGCTCAAGCTTGTCAACATAGTCCAGGTTATGCTCATCCGCCGGATCCTCCCGTGTCAACAACGGGCCTTCAATCTGTGGGAGTTCAACCCGGCGCAGCACCGAACTCTGAGCAGGCTCTTTGACACGACATACGAAGATGCCAGGAAGGTGCTTTTCAAGGGCATCGAGGCTCCCGCATCCGCTACCGAGGATCGCGGATTCAGCGCGCAGCGTCACGCTAGCACGGTAAGTTGTTTGTACCTTTTACAGGGTATTAGTTTTTCATAGTTTAACTCTATGTGGGATCTAAGCTCCCTTACCTTTGACAGGATTGGCAGGCAAAGTCCGGACAGATCGACTGTCCGGCTCCTTTGCCCGAAGACCCAGCCAATGCCCGCTTGGCGAAGCTGCTGGTTCCGGCATCCTATGTGGTGCCAGAGAAGAAGGCCACGGAGAAGGCCACGGGGACTCGAAAAAGTGCCCGGCGCCAGGAGGTGTCGAGGTCATCATCCGACGGCTCCAAGGAGCATTCCTCCCATGCAGACGAGGAGGAGGAAGAAGAGACCTCTCCCCCTCCAGTGGGAGGAGAGAAGAAAAGGAAGGCCGCCCTCACTGGGGAGGCCGAAGGGTCCAAGAAGGGGAAAACCCTTCCTCCGGACTACTCGACTGACGCCAATGACGGCGGAGAGGAGTGGCCGCTCAGGGCCAAGCCCCTGGCAAAATCGTAAGTATCCGGATACCAGAGTAATTCATAGTATTCCTTTATTGCACAGCTTTCCCTTATGTCGAATATGATTATGCAGCCCACCCAAAGACCAACTCGACGCGTCGTCGAGCGGTTCACTGGACTCGTCGGATGTGAATTCGCTTCCGACGGCTACCTCCCCCCACCCTACGGACGACGCCGAAGTGTTATCCCAACAGGTTCCAAGCCAGGAGGAGGTGGTCCTTGAGGCGCCGCAAGGCGACCTCCCGGACTCCAGGAATAAAGGGGATAAAACCCCCCAGGGCTCCAAGTCCGGCTCTAGGCCGGACGCCGCTTCGGAACCTTCAAAGGTTCCAGAGTCTGGCGGGCGACCTCCTTCCAAGAGGAGCAAGCCCACCGTGCCGGTGACCCCCGTCCAACCGGAGGCGCCGGACAATCTATTGGAGGTGCTCAAAGGCGCCTCCATCGACAAGGAGCACCGCACCATTATGAGTGCGGTGGTCCAGAAGGTTCAGTCCGCCAAGAGTGGACTGACTGAAGCTTGTGCTAGCCTTTTAACAGGCTTTGAGGTAAGTAAAGAATGTGTAAATAATATTACCGCATAGACAGTAGCCCCTGATGCTTTGTTTGGCGTTCGGGAAGAAAAGGCTAATAGAGGATCAAATAAAATTCGAAGGAGTCTAACAAAAAGGAGTCAATATGCGTATGCAGGCTTCTCTGCTGGCGTCCGCCGCACTGACTGCGGAAGTGGACACGCTAAAGCAGAACCTTGAGTAGTCCGAGCCAGAGCTCAGGCGTGCCAAGAAGCAGCTCGAGGACAAGGAAGGTAAGAAATACCTTGTTTAAATATATATAAAAAAGGTGCAATTGCAAAAAATGACAGGATTATCGTGGCTATTGTAGGGGCCACGTCTGAGGTGGTGACCCTTAAGCAAGCGCTGCTCGAGGCTGAGAAGAGGGCGGCCATGAAGCGCATCGAGCGGGAGAAGTATGAGGCCCAGGTTGGCAAGGTGCGGCAAGAGCTCCAGGCTCTCATGAAAAAACATGAGAGTTTGGAGCTTGACTCAAAGACGCGAGCGTCCGAGCTCGTGGTGGCTATTAAAAATGACAAGTCTGCCAAGGCCAAATCCCAAAAGACCCTCCAGGAGTTGGATGCGGTGAAAAAGATAGCGGCGGGTAAGGCATTCTCTATGCAAAGCAAACACATAAACATGAGTTACTTGTTACTTACCCGAATCCGGAGCTCTCTAGGAGCGTTCGCAGATCTTCCCCGTAGCGTGTCCGATGCCGCCGCATTCTATCGAGCCGAGGAGGGCAGCTCGATAGAGAAGGTGTTCTGGCCTCAGTATGCTGAGGCCGGACACCCCGTGCCCCTGAGCGACCAGTTGAAGCAACTGGTCGAGCTCCACAAGGCGGCCGAACAGGCCATGAAGGGCCTCATAGTTCGGCTGTGGCCTGGAGAGGCTCTGCCTGGGAGCTATTTTGGGCTAGTGTGGCGGCTGGTGGGGGCCTGTCCAAGGCTCGAAGTCATCAAGCGCTCCTTCTTCATTGAAGGTGCCCGTAGGGCCCTTGCCCGTGCTAAGGTGCACTGGGCAAGCTGGATGCTGAGGAACTTGTGAAGGACGGGCCACCGCCGGGGGAAGAGCATTGCAAGCCCGAGAATTATTATAAGGATGTTCTGAAGGGTGCCTGCCTTATGGCGGATGAATTTTCCAGGGATGTAATTTTTGAGTAAAACTCGCTCGTTTTGTCATGTGCGCTAAAAACTTGTTCATATGCGCTAAGCAATGCTGTTGGAATTTAAAATATTACCTTCTGTGCGGCTGTTTATCAATTCTGAGAGATGGCGAGTCGTCGGCTTCTGCCCCCGTGCCGCTAGTGCTGGGGGTGTTCGGGGATAAACCTGAGCGCTCTTTTTCCCATGTTTGGGTCCTTCGAGGGAGGCGCTCAGCACAACGAACAAGGCAATCAGACTATAATGCGTGAACACTCTCACTTAGCCATAGAATTATATAATTTTAAATTTCAGCGAAGCCCCTGGTATTCAGAAGACCGAGTTCGGGGCGCTATCCATGCCTTGGCCGGACAGAGCCGACTCCTTGCTCTAAGCAGCATAAGTCTTTAGGGACTTGAAAAACCTCTCGAACAGCGACCCGCTCTCGCTTCATCATGACAGTCAGTTTTAGCTTTCTCTACTGAGGTGCTCGACCCAGCTCAACTGGGGCACAATCGCAGTAGTTCTCCTAGTGCTACATTAGCCGACATAGCGGAACGTAAGGCACCAAAACATAGGAGCCGGGCAAACCCAACTATTGACCCAAGACATGATTCGGAGCCGATGCATATAATGCTATAAGTTCGAGGTGCCGCACTTGTTAAAGTGTTCGGACTTCTCACACCATATTGAGGGGTACTAAAGCCCCTGGCGTATTTTGGCCATACCAAAGTGTACGGGTGCAACATGTCGTTAAGGAACATATATTTTAAAAAAAAGAGTAATGCAAAAATAGACAAAAGCTATGTACTATTTATTAAAAAGGGCTGCGATCAAAGCAGAACGATACAAATAGTGCGATAAGCAAAAGGTTGGACTATTTAACATGTCCGTTCCAGGGGCAGGCTGCGGAATGGTATGCGAAACAGATATATTGCTCGTGATAGAGACCACCTGGAGTTCCGTAATGCGGCATGGCTTGTCTGCTTCCCTGGTTCTTGCATCGTTTGTGCGGCAATTGAACTGCCGAATAGGCCTTCCGAAGAATGGAGTCCTGAAAGTAAGAGAAAATTAAAAAATTGGCAGCCCCTAGTGCGGTTTAAGCCGTGTTTCGGGCATGCCGTGATGGTGCCCCTCCCCCTGTACCCATGGTATTTCCAGAGCGTAGTTATGTACGCGAAGCACTAGCGTCGCATTTTTGCGAGGGCTGGGGTTGGGGCTGCATCGCTACGCCTGCTCGGAACGTGCCAGGCGGTCTTGTTGTAGGTTACTCCGGGCGCATTTGATGGTGTCCGGACGTTTAGTGGCCAGACTGGCGAACTGCCTGGAGAGGCTGCTTTGTACTTCCGCTGCCAGGGCCGCCGTGTGCTCCTCCGTTCGGAGGGAGCGTTCAGTGTTTCCATTGACCGTAATTACTCCTCGAGTGTAACATCCCAAATTTTCAATTTGGAATGTTATACATTAGATCATCATGCATATCATATTTTATTTTGCTTTTGGTTTTGATCCTAGAAAATCCTAAGCAACTCAAGGACCCACGGAGAGAGTTGGGGATTTCGTTATTTACATATTTGAGTTTTCTCAAATTTTGTAAACAGGATCATTTGATTTTATTTATTTTATCATCAATTATTTCTATTACAAAAATATGAGAGAGGGAATAAAATGACTTTCCCAAAATATAGAAATATTGAGGATTTAATAAAAAAATCAAATAAGTTTTATTTCGGAGTTTTTCGGTATTTTATTTGAATTTAGGAAAAATGCACGTTTTTCAGAGTTGTAGTTTGGGCCCAGATAAATGTTCACTTTATCGGGCTTGATTTTAGAAACACGGGAAAATTTATTTCGTGATGTTTGGAGTCCGTTTAGTATTTCTTTTTATTTTTCTTCCGAGCGGAATTACTAAAAAAACAGCGGAACCGACTATGGGCCGTACTCGGCCAGGACTCCCCTGGCCGGGGCCTTTATAAGGCGCTGCCCCGGGGCCCGAGAGCCCAGCCGACCCAGCCCCAAACCCTAGCGCGCCCAGCCCCAGCCCCGCCGCCGCCGCCGCCGCCGATCCGCCGGAGCCGCGCGTCGCCCGAGGTTCGCCGCCCTCGAAATCCGTGCTGTTTAAAAAAAATCTCTTTGTCGTTTTTCTTTTTCGTCGGATTTTTCCGCGGTTATTTTCTGATCGAGATTTCTGATCCGATTTTCGTTTTAGTATAACTTTTCGCTCGTTTATCGGAATCAGGCGGTTCAAGCGCCTGGAGTTTTGTCTCAAAACCCTCTTTCCGAATAATCAACTTAAACAAGTTTTTGCTACTGTAAAATTTGACCTAGATCCAGATTACTAGAACGAAGTTGTTTTCTTTCGCCGTTTGATTTCTTTTGCTTCGTTCGATTTGATTCTTTTTGCAAACTAGGGTTCTTAAGTTGAACTTTCTGGTTAGATCTTCTATTTGAGTTTTACCTGTGCATTAGATGAGTACTTATTGTATGCTTGTTGTTTGTCTGTGATAGAATACCCGAAGTGCGCCGCCTGTTACTTTGAATCTCTAGGTTTCGCGGATCATCAGCAAGGCAAGTAACACTTTGATCATGCCTTTTTCTACAACCCAGTTTTATGGCATTAGATCAATCCTCACACATTACATGATTAGGATCTAATTAAATTGTTTGTTTTTCTTTTGGACCGCCACCCAGGCCCAAAGGGATCATGAGATTATTCATACTAGAAACTTCCGTGTGCAGCCACAAGCCATTATGGGCTCTGGCATAGTTGACTAAGTTGTGCGAACTCTTACAGTGGTAGACTAGCAGATGTAGGGGATGTAGGTGGTACAGTCTACCCGATCGTCAGGTTCTAGCGCTTCTGAAAGACTGTGTCTCGGTCATCCGTTTCTCAAACACCATGTAGTGCGAGAAATCCAACGGAGGCGATCGAGTCTTGTGGGTAAAAGTGCGCAAACCTCTGCAGAGTGTAATAAACTAATCATGATTAGCCGTGTCCCCGGTTATGGACATCTTGAGTGTCTAGTACCTGGATTTTCATGTGAATCTCAACATGTTACTCTAAAAAATAATTTTGTTGGGTTAATGATGATGCTTAATTGGGATTGAGAATGCTGTCAACCATTCTCAATGTTTAACAACCACCATGATAGTAATTAAATTTATTCATTTGAAGTAGGGAAAAATTGGCTTTACGCAAAAACTGTAACCATAGAGCTTTCCACCAGCCAAATATGCATATAGTATAGCTGTTGCATACCATTACTCTCTATGTGTTACCTTGCCAGCATATTCCATGTGCTGACCCATTTTCGGGCTGCAAGGTTAATGTTGCAGACTTTTCAGACGACGATTAAGGAGTTTTTAGGTTGTGGTTCTATACTCAGTGATGCCGTTGGAGTAGATGGACTCACTTATCTTCCAAGCCTTCCGCTGTTATTGTTATTAGATGGCCTTAAGCCATATTTATTGTAATAAGTTCTCTCTTGAGACACTCGATGTAATAAGTGTGTGATTGCTACTCTTCTATAAATCCTTCGAGTACTGTGTGGTGTCAGCATTACTGATCCAGGGATGACACCGGAGCACAGAGATCAGACTGTTTGAGGTCTGGTCGCTACAGAGATGGTATCAGAGCACACGCTGAATGTAGGACACGACCACTAAGCTAAAGACCTAGATCACTACTCACTCTCTTCTCTTCTGACCTCTCACCTTTTCTACTCTTTAGGATGGCGGATGCAAGGAACAAGTTCACCCAACCAGATGAAGATACACCCTTTGGACGCCACTTGAAGGAAGTCACTAGGTACCTGAACATAGGAATACCAAGCTTCACGGGAACCTACAACGCCACTTTACCTGAAGAAGAGCGCTGGATGATTCGAGTTCAAGTTCCAGGAAGGACGTTCATGCTAGTCACTGAGCCCATAGAGTTTTCTTTTAATGCACCAACTTGGAGTCTAGGAAAGAGTATGGCAGCTCACATCGCCATGGGATGCATTGGAGAAGTCTACCGCAAGGATCTCAAGGATACTATCTACCAAATTTTTGGGCGCCGAGATGAACACTGGGAGATGATCAGCACCAGGAAAGATAGATCAATTGCAGCTTTTATCCAGGAGTTAAACCAGCACATTCGACGACAGGAGAATCAGATGTGCGCCGACATGATAGGTCTGAAGAAGGCTAAGACTAGAATCAAGGAACTGGAGGAAGAACTCAAGACTACACGCGAAGATTATGAAGAAGAAATTGAAGTATTGGTGGATAAGAATGCCGACCTAACAAAGAAGATTGGAATATTTATGGGAGGCCCGACGCCAGTAGAGGAAGACGAGTAATGCAAGGAGATTAGCCCGGAAGACTACATCATCATTGACGGCACCGACTCGGAACAAGATGGTAGCAATGATGACTATGTTGATAAAGCAGGAGCAGATATCATGGAGTCTACAACCGTAGAATATTTCTAGTAGACCACCTCATCAGTAGTAGTAGTCCACCATGTAAATATAGTAGTCCGAGCACTTTGCGATAGTTAGATCGATTGTATGCCTTTGTTTGATTGAATGAAGTGAATTGTTTGCTTTTGCCTCATATGCATATGGGTAGTGCTTTCTCATTAGACCCCCTCTATTCTTATATCTCATCTTTTCTAAACCCTCAGATGCCTCCGAGACGTGACCCCGGATTTGCCTTTCCGTCGGAGCTCACTCAGTTGATCCAGCAGCAGAACACCTTGATGCAGTTGCTAGTTCAGAATCAGAATCAGGGGAACAACAACAACAACCCACCACCACCACCACCACCTGTTGACCACTTAGCCCGTTTTCTTAGGCTAAATCCACCGGTGTTTTCCAGTAGCACCGAGCCGATAGTAGCAGATGATTGGCTCTGCAAGATAGCTAGGGAGTTGACCACAGCAGGATCCACAGATGCGGAGAAGGTTAAGTTTGCTGCACATCAGTTAGAAGGACCGGCAACATCCTGGTGGGAGAATTTCACAGCCACCTTCCCAGTCGACACTGTCACATGGGACCAGTTTCAGCAGGCTTTCCGTACTGCCCATGTTTCAGTAGGAGCAATGGCCATGAAGAAGCGTGAGTTTCATAACTTGCGCCAAGGAGGATGGACAGTTGGCCAGTATGTGGAGGAGTTTAGTAAGCTAGCACGTTATGCCCCAGATGACGTTGCTACGGATGCAGCTAAGCAGGAGAAGTTCCTGGAAGGACTGAATGATGAGTTGAGTATGCAGTTGATGGTAGCCACCTTCAACAACTACCAGGAGTTGGTAGACCATGCTCTTATGATTGAAGGGAAGCAGCAGCAAATTCAGAACCACAAGAGGAAGTATGGACAAGGAAAGTATAATTCAGGAGCTCAGCAGAAGCCACGTTTTACCCCTAGGCCGGGAGGACATTTTCAGCATACCCATGGAGTAGGTAGCTCGCACAATCACAATGGCACCAAGAATGGTAATGGGAATGGAGGAAGCAATGGACAGAACCGCAACACCCCATCAACCCCAGCCAAGAAGGACTTGAGCCACGTCACTTGTTATAAGTGTTCGAAGCCAGGACATTATGCAAATGAATGTCCTGAAGGCCAAAATGGCAATGGAAGTTCTGGGAAGAAGCCGAACCCTTTCAACAGGGGACAGGTGAACCACGTTAGCGTGGAGGAGGTTGAAGCTCAGCCCGATGCAGTAATAGGTAAGTTTTTGGTTAAGTCATTTACTGCACTTGTTCTTTTTGATACTGGTGCATCGCATTCATACATCTCAAGGGGATTTGTGGATAAGTATAACCTACCAACCCAAGCCCTTAGGTCACCCATGTTAGTAACCTCGCCAGGAGCAGAGTATGTGGCTAGTCTATGGTGTGATCGGTTACCATTAAGGATTGGTAACTATGTTTTTCCCTCAGACCTAGTAGTATTGGAATTTCAAGGATTGGATGTGATATTAGGCATGGATTGGTTATCAAAGTATGAAGGGAATATTGAGTGTGCTAGTAAGTCAATTTTGCTTACCACACCAGAAGGGAGAAGGATCAAGTATGTATCCCGGCATATGCCAAAGAGGACCCAAGTAAATTGCCTAACAGGAGTTGTGCAGGAGGAAGTACCAGTGGTAAAGGATTTCCCTGATGTATTTCTCGAAGAATTGCCAGGCATGCCACCGGATAGAGACATTGAGTTTTTGATTGAGCTTTTGCCAGGCACTGGGCCAATATCAAAGAGACCATATAGGATGCCAGCAAAGGATTTGGTGGAAATTAAGAAGCAGATTAAGGAGTTACTGGATAAGGGATATATTCGCCCAAGTTCTTCGCCTTGGGGATCGCCAGTACTTCTAGTGGAGAAGAAGGATGGATCGTTAAGGATGGTTGTTGATTATCGAGGATTGAATGAAGTAACGATCAAGAACAAGTACCCACTACCAATGATCAATGATCTGTTTGATCGATTGCAAGGAGATAAAGTGTTTTCCAAGATCGATTTGCGATCAGGATACCACCAGTTGAAGATTCGAGAACAGGATATCCCGAAGACAGCATTCACCACAAGATATGGACTATATGAGTATACCGTTATGTCATTTGGTCTGACTAACGCGCCTGCCTATTTTATGAACATGATGAACAAAGTGTTTACGGAGTTTTTGGATAAGTTCGTCGTAGTGTTCATTGATGATATCCTGGTATATTCGAAGAATGAAGAGGAGCATAAGGAGCATTTGCGTTTGGCACTTGGAAAGCTCAGAGAACATCAGTTATATGCCAAGTTCAGCAAATGTGAGTTTTGGTTGAAGGAAGTTGGATTCCTCGGACATGTTATATCTGGAGAAGGTATAGCTGTTGATCCCGCTAAAGTTGATGCCGTGACCAAGTGGGAAGCACCAACCACAGTTGGAGAGATCCGGAGTTTTCTGGGACTCGCGGGATACTACCAGAGATTTATTGAGAACTTCTCAAAGATTGCGAAGCCTATGATGGAGTTGCTGAAGAAGGATACTAAGTTCAAATGGATTGAGGAGTGTGAGGCTAGTTTCCAGGAGTTGAAGAAACGCTTGGTTACCTCACCAGTGTTGATTTTGCCAGATCAAACCAAGGGTTATGAGGTGTATTGCGACGCTTCACGTCGAGGACTTGGAGCAGTGCTTATGCAGGAAGGGAGAGTTGTTTCGTATGCTTCACGACAACTGAAGCCTCACGAATTGAATTACGCTACGCATGATTTGGAGTTAGCAGCCGTAGTGCATGCCTTGAAGACATGGAGACATTTCCTCATCGGAAATCATTGTGAGGTGTACATGGATCACAAGAGTTTGAAGTACATTTTCACAAAGAAGGAGTTGAACCTCAGACAAAGGAGATGGTTGGATGCTCATCAAGGATTATGATATGAGATTGCATTACCATCCCGGAAAAGCTAATGTAGTAGCTGATGCATTAAGCCGCAAGAGCCATGTCAATACGTTAATGACGGGAGAAATACCCAAGGAGTTAGCAGAAAATCTTCGTGAACTATGTTTGGAAATAGTTCCGAGAGGCTATGTAGCAGCGTTGGAAATTAAGTCAACTTTGATGAATAGAATCAGAGAGGCTCAGAAATCTGACAAGGAGATTGCTTCTACAAAGGAGAAACTGAGCAAAGGAAAAGCTAAAGGATTTCGTGAGGATGAGCACGACACCCTATGGTTTGAAGACCGTGTTTATGTACCCAATGATCCGGAGATCAGAAAGTTGATTCTCCAAGAGGCACATGATTCACCGTATTTGATTCACCCAGGAAATACCAAGATGTATTTGGATTTGAAGGATATTTTCTGGTGGACCGGAATGGAGAAGGATATTGCGGAGTATGTAGCAGTTTGTGACGTATGTTAGAGAGTAAAGGCGGAGCATCAGAAGCCAGCAGGATTGTTCCAACCATTGCCAATACCCGAATGGAAGTGGGATAAGCTAGGCATGGATTTTATCACGGGATTACCAAGGACTCGTTCAGGCTATGACTCGATTTGGGTCGTAGTTGATCGATTGACGAAGGTAGCTCATTTCATCCCAGTAAAGACCACTTACACCAGTGCTAAGTTGGCAAAGATATACATGACCAGGATCGTATGTTTGCATGGAGTTCCGAGGAGCATCGTATCAGATAGAGGAACCCAGTTTACCTCAAAGTTCTGGAAGCAGTTACATGAGACTTTGGGTACTAGGCTAGAATTTAGTACAGCTTTTCATCCACAGACAGATGGACAGACCGAGAGAGTTAATCATATTTTGGAGGATATGCTGAGAGCTTGTGCACTGGATTATGGATCTAGTTGGGACGATAATTTTCCATATACAGAGTTCTCTTACAACAACAGTTACCAAACCATTTTGAAGATGGCCCCTTTTGAAGCTCTGTACGGAAGGAGGTGCAGGACACCGTTGTCATGGGACGAAGTTGGAGACCGCCAGTTGTTTGGACTAGATCTGATTAAAGAGTCTGAACAGAAGGTGAAGTTGATTCGCGATAGGCTCAAGGTAGCCCAGTCCAGGCAGAAGAGCTACGCAGATTCTCAACGCAAGGAGACAGTTTACGAAGTCGGAGACAGAGTTTATCTTCGAGTATCCCCACTTCGAGGGATTAAGCGCTTTGGAGTTAAGGGGAAGTTAGCGCCACGATTTGTAGGGCCATATCGAGTTTTGGAGCGTATGGGAGAAGTGGCCTACAAGTTGGAATTGCCAGAAGGATTGACAGGAGTTCATGATGTGTTCCACGTTTCTCAGTTGAAGAAGTGTCACGCGGAGATGACTGACATACCTTTGAGAGACATAGTGCCATTAGAAGCAATTCAGTTGGATAACGATTTGACCTATGAGGAGAAACCAGTCAAGATTCTCGAGTTTGCCAGCCGAGTCACTCGCAATAAGGTTATCAAGTTTTGCAAAGTTCAATGGAGCCACCACACGGAGGATGAAGCCACCTGGGAGCGAGAGGAAGATTTTCTCAAGGACCACCCTCACCTATTTTCTAGCCAACCCGAATCTCGAGGGCGAGATTCATCTTAAGGGGGGTAGGTTTGTAACATCCCAAATTTTCAATTTGGAATGTTATACATTAGATCGTCATGCATATCATATTTTATTTTGCTTTTGGTTTTGATCCTAGAAAATCCTAAGCAACTCAAGGACCCACGGAGAGAGTTGGGGATTTCGTTATTTACATATTTGAGTTTTCTCAAATTTTGTAAACAGGATCATTTGATTTTATGTATTTTATCATCAGTTATTTCTATTACAAAAATTGAGAGAGGGAATAAAATGACTTTCCCAAAATATAGAAATATTGAGGATTTAATAAAAAATAAAATAAGTTTTATTTCGGAGTTTTTCGGTATTTTATTTGAATTTAGGAAAATTGTGCGTTTTTCAAAGTTGTAGTTTGGGCCCAGATAAATGTTCACTTTATCGGGCTTGATTTTAGAAACCCGGGAAAATTTATTTGGTGATTTTTGGAGTCCGTTTAGTATTTCTTTTTATTTTTCTTCCGAGCGGAATTATTAAAAAAAACAGCGGGACCGACTATGGGCCGTACTCGGCCAGGACTCCCCTGGCCGGGGTCTTTATAAGGCGCTGCCCCGGGGCCCGAGAGCCCAGCCGCCCCAGCCCCAAACCCTAGCGCGCCCAGCCCCAGCCCCGCCTCCGCCGCCGCCGATCCGCCAGAGCCGCGCGTCGCCCGAGGTTCGCCGCCCTCGAAATCCGTGCTGTTTTTTTTAAAAAAATTTGTTCATCATTTTTCTTTTTCGTCGGATTTTTCCGCGGTTATTTTCTGATCACGATTTCTGATCCGATTTTCGTTTTAGTATAACTTTTCGCTCGTTTATCGGAATTAGGCGATTCAAGCGCCTGGAGTTTCGTCTCGAAACCCTCTTTCCGAATAATCAACTTAAACAAGTTTTTGCTACTGTAAAATTTGACCTAGATCCAGATTACTAGAACGAAGTTGTTTTCTTTCGCCGTTTGATTTCTTTTGCTTCGTTCGATTTGATTCTTTTTGCAAACCAGGGTTCTTAAGTTGAACTTTCTGGTTAGATCTTCTATTTGAGTTTTACCTGTGCATTAGATGAGTACTTATTGTATGCTTGTTGTTTGTCTGCGGTAGAATATCCGGAGTGTGCCGCCTGTTACTTTGAATCTCTAGGTTTCGCGGATCATCAGCAAGGCAAGTAACACTTTGATCATACCTTTTTCTACAACCCAGTTTTATGGCATTAGATCAATCCTCACACATTGCATGATTAGGATCTAATTAAATTGTGGGATGGGAAGTAGATGAGGTAGTACCTATTACCTGTTTATTATCAAACCTTTGGGAGTTACTTCTACGTTTGCTTATTATGCCATGCTATGCTAGTAGACGTGGATTGGGTGAGAGAAATCCATGACAGATGTGAGATTGATAATTAATGGTTTATCTAAGGTGGCAACTTAAACACACATCTGGGTGGATTGAGGCACCTGGTTTCCAGGACTTGCCTGTTTTTCTTTTGGACCGCCACCCAGGCTCAAAGGGATCATGAGATTATTCATACTAGAAACTTCCGTGTGCAGCCACAAGCCATTATAGGCTCTGGCATAGTTGACTAAGTTGTGCAAACTCTTACAGTGGTAGACTAGCAGATGTAGGGGATGTAGGTGGTACGGTCTACCCGATCGTAAGGTTCTAGCGCTTCTGAAAGACTGTGTCTCGGTCATCCGTTTCTCAAACACCATGTAGTGCGAGAAATCCAACGGAGGCGATCGAGTCTTGTGGGGAAAAGTGCACAAACCTCTGCAGAGTGTAATAAACTAATCATGATTAGCCGTGTCCCCGGTTATGGACATCTTGAGTATCTAGTACCTGGATTTTCATGTGAATCTCAACATGTTACTCTAAAAATTAATTTTGTTGGGTTAATGATGATGCTTAATTGGGATTGAGAATGCTGTCAACCATTCTCAATGTTTAACAACCACCATGATAGTAATTAAATTTATTCCTTTGAAGTAGGGAAAAATTGGCTTTACACAAAAACTGTAACCATAGAGCTTTCCACCAGCCAAATATGCATATAGTATAGCTGTTGCATACCATTACTCTCTATGTGTTACCTTGCCAGCATATTCCTTGTGCTGACCCGTTTTCGGGCTGCAACATTAATGTTGCAGACTTTTCAGACGACGATTAAGGAGTTTTTAGGTCGTGGTTCTATACTCAGTGATGCCGTTGGAGTTGATGGACTCACTTATCTTCCAAGCCTTCCGCTGTTATCGTTATTAGATGGCCTTAAGCCATATTTATTGTAATAAGTTCTCTCTTGAGACACTCGATGTAATAAGTGTGTGATTGCTACTCTGCTATAAATCCTTCGAGTACTGTGTGGTGTCAGCATTACTGATCTAGGGATGACACCGGAGCACAGAGATCAGACTGTTTGAGGTCTGGTCGCTACATCGAGGGCCTGACATCTTTAGCTTAAGGTATGCGTAGTGAGGTACCGCGTTGAACTTCGAATGCGGTTCGCCCGAGCAGCACGTGATAGCCACTGCGGAATGGTACTATGTCGAAGATTAACTCCTCGCTTCGGAAATTATCCGGATATCCAAAGACCACTTCAAGTGTGACTAAGCCTGTACAGTTGGCCTCTACACCTGGTATTACGCCTTTAAAGGTCGTTTTGGTGGGCTTAATCCTCGAGGGATCTATGCCCATTTTCCGCACTGTATCCTGGTAAAGCAGGTTCAGGCTGCTGCCGCCGTCCATAAGGACTCTAGTGAGATGAAATCCGTCAATAATTTGGTCTAGAACCAATGCGGCGAACCCGCCATGACGGGTGCTAGTGGGATGTCCCTTCGATCAAAGGTGATCGGGAAGGAGGACCATGGGTTGAACTTTGGGGCGACTGGCTCTACCGCGTATACATCCCTTAACGTGCGCTTCCGCTCCCTCTTGGGGATGTGGGTTGCGTATATCATGTTCACCGTCCGCACTTGTGGGGGAAAACCCTTCTGTCCATTGTTGTTCGGCGGCCGGGGCTCTTCGTCATCATCGCTATGCAGCCCCTTGTCGGTATTTTTGGCATTTAACTTGCCTGCCTGCTTGAACACCCAACAATCCCTGTTGGTGTGATTGGCCGGCTTTTCGGGGGTGCCATGTATCTGGCACAAGCGGTCGAGTATTCGGTCCAAACAGGACAGGCCCCTAGGATTTCTTTTAAATGGCTTTTTCCGTTGACTGGATATATAGCCTCTGAATCCGGCATTAACTGCCGTATCCTCAGCATTGTCGCCGTTAATGCGGCGCTTCTGCTTGTTGCGACGCGACCTGCCACTACTGTCCCTGGTATCCGAATTACCAGGGTTCTTGGTCATATTGTTGCTACGAGCAAGCCAGCTGTCTTCTCCCGCGCAAAAGCGGGTCATGAGTGTCGTGAGTGCTGCCATTGATTTCGGCTTTTCCTATCCAAGGTGCCGGGCAAGCCACTCGTCACGGATATTGTGCTTGAAGGCTGCTAGGGCCTCTGCGTCTGGACAGTCGACTATTTGATTTTTCTTTGTTAGGAACCGTGTCCAGAATTACCTGGCCGATTCCTCTGGCTGCTGAATTATGAGGCTTAGGTCGTCGGCGTTTGGTGGTCGCACATAAGTGCCCTGGAAATTGTCGAGGAATGCAGCTTCCAGGTCCTCCCAACAACTGATTGATCCTGCTGGAAGCTGTTGAGCCAATGCCGAGCTGGTCCTTTAAGCTTGAGTGGGAGGTATTTGATGGCGTGGAGATCATCGCCGCGGGCCATGTGGATATGAAGGAGATAATCCTCGATCCATACCGCAGGATTTGTTGTGCCATCATATGATTCAAGGTTTACGTGTTTGAAACCCTCAGGGATTTGATGATCCATTACTTTGTCTGTGAAGCATAGTGGGTGTGCGGCGCCTCTGTACTGGGCTATATCACGACGTAGCTCCAATGAGCTTTGTCTACTGTGTTCGGCCCTACCGGATTTGTGTCCAGCGTGACAGTTATCGTCTCGAGTCGTGGGGCGCCCACGCGATCCGTAGATCGATCTTGTTTGCCTTTCCTTGTCCTCCAACATATCTCGCAGGTCTGGCGCATTTTCCCTGCCTTGGTACGGGGTGCGACTTGAGTGGAGGGCCAAGAGGCCTCTCTGTCGCGGCCACGAGGTGGCCGGTCGGCCGTATCAAGTGCTGGTGATGTAGGTTTAAGTGCTTCCTCCTCTAATCGGGGTAGCAACCTGCGCTTTGGGTAGCTCTTGGAGGGGTGTTCGAGTTTATGCTCTTCGGCCGCAAGGACTTCAGTCCATCTGTCGACTAGCAAATCTTGATCAGCTCTAAGCTGTTGCTGTTTTTTCTTAAGGCTTCTTGCCGTGGCCATAAGCTTGCGTTAAAAACGCTCTTGCTCGACGGGATCCTCTGGCACGACGAACTCGTCGTTGTCGAGGCTTGCCTCGTCTTCGGAGGGAGGCGTATAATTATCGTCCTCGACCTCTCTGTCTGCCGCTCTCTCATGAGGGCTGGCTTCTCCATCCTCCTGTGCTGAATCTTGTTGGAGGGGGTTTTCTTTGGCACTCTCCAGAGTATTATTATCTCCCGTGCTGGAATCACTGTATTTGCATTGGCGGGATTTTGAGCAGCGCCGCTGACGCCGGCGCTTAGGCTGTTTCTTGGAGGGGTCATCCTCCGCTGTTCCATCGCCATCTCCTTCTTTTGGGGTGTCCACCATGTATATGTCATATGACGAGGTGGCTTTCTAGGGCCCAATAGGGGCTGGTTCTTCATCGTCTCCTGCATCGGCGTCCATACCATCGATGTCTTCGGAGTCGAAGTCGAGCATGTCGGTTAAATCGTCGACAGTGGCTACAAAGTGGGTGGTGGGTGGGCTTTGAATTTCTTCATCGTCTGTATCCCAACCTTGCTGACGTAGTCTGGCCAGGGCTCTCCTAATAAAGATAGAGACTTTAGTGTCTTCAAAATATCGCCGAAAGGCGAGTGCTGAAAGATGTCCATGGCAGTAAACTCCATGATCGGCGCCCAATCGGATTCGATCGGCAGGGGCGCGAAGGGTTCAGAGTCCGGAGAGGAGTCCGGCTCCTTGGAGTCACGAGTCTCACGGAGTGCGGGGCTGGTGTTCGGCTCGATCGCCATTGGGATCGCAGCCCCCAAGGCGGCGTCCAACCACCCATCCTCGATCGGCGCAGTTGGCTCCGAATTAAGGGTCGAAGCCGATGCGAGTGCGGCCTCCAGGGCACTGTTCGGCGGCAGAGCTAGATCATGCTCGTCATGACAGTGCGGCGCGCTCGGTAGTGGCTCGAATCCTTCGAAGATCAAGTCCCCGCGGATGTCAGCCGTGTAGTTTAAACTTCCAAATCTGACCTGACGGCCAGGGGCATAGCTTTCGATCTGCTCCAGATGGCCAAGTGAATTGGCCAGCAGTGCGAAGCCGCCGAAGTCGAACATCTGTCCGGGGAGGAAGGTCTCACCCTGGACTGCATCGCTATTGATGATCGTAGGGGCCATCAAGCCTAACGGCGATGACATAGAGGAACTCTCAATGAAGGCACCAATGTCGGTGCCAAAACCGGCGGATCTCAGGTAGGGGGTCCTGAACCATGCGTCTAGGCCGGATGGTAACAGGAGGCAAGGGACATGATGTTTTACCCAGGTTCGGGCCCTCTTGATGGAGGTAAAACCCTACATCCTGCTTGATTAATATTAATGATATGGGTAGTACAAGAGTAGATCTACCACGAGATCGGAGAGGCTAAACCCTAGAAGCTAGCCTATGGTAGGATTGTTGTTCTGCATGTTGTCCTACGGACTAAAACCCTCCGGTTTATATAGACACCGGAGAGGGTTAGGGTTACACAAAGTCGGTTACAATGGTAGGAGATCTACATATCCGTATCGCCAAGATTGCCTTCCACGCCAAGGGAAGTCCCTTCCGGACACGGGACGAAGTCTTCAATCTTGTATCTTCATAGTCCAGGAGTCCGGCTGAAGGTATAGTCCGGCCATCCGGACACCCCCTAATCCAGGACTCCCTCAGCTTGGATTCATCAGGAGGAGTCAAGATAGGAGCTGAGACAAGCTTCTCTTTGAAGGTGTTGAAAGCAACATCACACTCAGGTGCCCATGCACACTTAACATGCTTCTGGAGGATGTTGGAAAGAGGCTTTGCAATCTTTGAGAAATTCTCAACGAATCTTGGGCGATAGCTCACGAGTCCAAGAAAACTGCAGAGCTGCTTGACATTCTGAGGAGGTTCCTAGTTCACAATAGCGGACACCTTCTCGGGATTAATAGCGATGCCCTTGGCGAAGATGATATGACTAAGGTAAAGAACCTCATCAAGACAAAACTCACATTTGGAAAACTTCGCACAGAATTGATGCTCTCTGCGCTTGTCGAGCACCAATCTCAAATGCTTGGCATGATCCTCCTTATTCTTGGAGAAGACCAAGATATCATCGAGATACACCAGGACGAATTCATTTGTGTAGGGGTTGAAGATGAAGTTCATCATGCGAGATAACGTTGGAGGAGCATTGAGAAGACCTAAAGACATGACGGAATATTCGTAAGAACCATAGCTTGTTCTGAATGCTGTCTTGGGGATATCTTGCTGACAAATACGAATCTGATGAAAACCCATACGGAGGTCAAGCTTGGAGAATACTTTAGCACCTGTAAGTTGCTCGAATAGCTCATTGATGTTGGAAGTGGATACTTTTTCTTTATTGTCTTCTTGTTCAATGGACGGTAGTAGACACAAAGTCGGTCCGTGCCATCCTTCTTCTGGACAAAAAGAACACCACAACACCACGGAGGTGAACTTGGTCTGATCAGACCCAGATGCTCTTGTTCATCGAGCTGTTTCTTCAATTCCTTCAACTCCTTTGGTCCAAGCTTGTATGGACGCTTGCAAACTAGTTCCGTACTAGGCTAAAGATCGATAACAAATTCAACTGGCCGGTAAGGAGGCATTCCAGGAAGCTCTTCTAGAAAGACACATTGGTACTCACAAATGACTGGAATCTGCAAGATGGCATCCAACTCGCCCTTCTCATTAAGAGAAAACAGTCAAATGGTTTCGTCACGAGCGGCATAGATGATCACATCGTAAGAAGATTGTGTCAATTGAATCTCCCTAGCAGCACAATCAAGCTGAGCCTTGTGCTTAGAAAGCTAGTCCATCCCGAGAATTAGATCAATATCCGAGTCACCAAGAACAATTGGAGAAGATAGGAAATTTATAGTTTCCCAACTTGATAGAAACATCAGGAGCTACCAAACTAGAGCTCAAACGTTTACCCCGAGAAATGACAACCATGGGTCTACCCCAATATGAAGAAGTGAATTCATGCTTGGCAAAAAACGGTCTTGACATGAAACAATGCGATGCACCAGAATCGAATAAGACATTTTGCAGGAATATCATTAACTGGAAGATTACCCATGATTAATTCTGAAGAATCCTCTTCTTGAGCTGCATTCATCATGTTCACCTTAGCATTCCTGGGATTATAGTTGAACATTGCATTGCTTGAAGATCTCACAGGAGGAGGAGGCGGAAGGCGCCTTTGGTTGATGTACTTCTTTGCATAGTGAACTTCCTGCTGACACTTGTTGCAAGTCACCTCTAAGAGAGGACGGTGATAAGGAGCATTAGACCGTGGAACTTGAGTCTGCAAATTGTTCTGATAGCCTGGGTTGGGTGGGTGGGAAGATCCATGCCCACCTTTGCTCTTCTGTTGGTAGGGCTGACGAAACGGAGGAGGAGGAAGCCAGAACTTATGTTGCTTAGCTTCCACTTGTGATGAAGAAGAATACTGAATTTCATCCCTGACTCTCTTCTTAGAAGCCTCACACTTGAGCTGAGAAGCTTCTTGCTTGAGGGCCATGTTATAGAATTGATCGAACTCAGTCGGCTCAAGAAGCACAAGAGCTAACTGTAGTTCTTCTCTAAGGCCACCTCTGAATTGATAGATCATTCTCTTTTCATCAGGAACGTCTTGTTTAGCTAATCGAGCAAGTTTTTCAAAATAGATATTGTATTGATACACGAACATTCTACCTTGCTTGAGTGTCAGGACCCCGATTCCAAGTCACATCGATCTAGCTGGTAACACCTCATATCACTTTGCGGCCTCACACACGGTATTCCCACGGTGTCGCCTTACCATGGCCTGGGACCGTTGGCGCCTTTTGGCTCACGTATATGATAGTGTCGCTAGCATCCATATGACAGGGAACCCGGGCCGACATGGCTACTCGTGAACCCAAAGCGGCACCAACCTATGGGGACAGGCATACATGAATCACATCGAGCATGTCGGTCAGCAGCGTGTGAATCCGGCTATAGCACTGGGCTAACAGGACCCCGGATGTCACCACGTGGAACGAAGTGAAACACATGCCGGCCAGTCAAGTGTCCAGAGCAGTAGTGCTGGGCTAACAGGACTCCGGTGAACCGGGCTGTAGCAGACTACTATGGCTCATGGAAGCACTAGACTACATTTCCCCATAAGAGAGGCTGCCAAGGATAAACAACTAGATTGTCGGATCCCACACATACCAAGCATTTCAATCATACACACAATATGCTAGATATGTGTAAATACAACATGGCATCACAACATAACTCTACAACTCAAGTATTTATTCATTAGGCTCCGAGGAGCGAGATATTACAAACATGGGTCTCATGACCCAACAAACATAGCATGCAAATCAAGGCACAAACGGAAGCTTAACATGTCTGAGTACAGACATGTACAAATGAAAAAGGCTAAGAAGCCTGACTATCTACCAGATCCTACCGAGGGCACAAGATCGTAGCTGAGGTATCAAGCTAAACGTCGAAGTCCACACTGTAGTACTAGCAAGACTGAAGTCTCTCTGCAAAACATAAATTAAGAAAACGTGAGTACAAGGGTACTCAGCAAGACTTACATCAGAACTAGCTACATATGCATCGGTATCAACAAGGGGGTGTGGTGGAGTTTAACTGCAGCAAGCCAGCTTTGATTCAGTGGCTAACCTGAACTACGATTGCAAGCAACTCTTTTGAGGTGGCGCACACGAGTCCACATATTCACCATTCAATACACCACTATGGATCCGCTCCCGTCTCCCTACGAGAAGGCCATCCATAGCACCCACACTTATCTTGCGAGTTTTAGAGTATCCACTATCAGTTGTCTATGAACTGTTATAGGCAACCCAAAAGTCCTTTACCGCGGACACAGCTATTCGAATAGATCATTTATAACCCTGCAGGGGTGTACTTCTTCACACACGCACTCACCACTTACCGCCATTTACACGACATGTACTCGGCAACCTTCAAGCGGAACCCCAACGAGGGTGTCGCCCACGGCCTACCTAAACACTCAAGCCTCTAGTCCAGGTTTATCGCCTATCCAGGTTCCATCCGTAGGGAGTCCGGCCGAGGTTTCCACATACGGCCCCGAACGATGTGAATAGGGTTCCCGAGACACCAAACGGGCGCCCGGTACACCGTGCCACGGTGTATCTACCCCATCATAGCCCACCCCTAGGGTCAGCGCTACACACGGCCACCAACACATATCCTATAAACACCAGAAACTAGTTGCAACACCTGGACAGAGGACAAGGGTGATCAAGAAGCCGAGAGGGTCCATTGGTTTCGGGCCCAATGCATGGTAGTAACTATTTCATGGATCACAAACACAGAACTCAGTTCCTGAGGACGGTTTCAATGAGACAACCCACCATGTACTCCTACATGGCCTCTCACCGCTACCTTTACCAAATCGTGTTCACACACTTAGCTCTCAACAGTAGGACATGTTTACACACCTCCGATTCATCCCTGATGAATCAGACCTGACTCAACTCTAAGCAGTAGCAGGCATGACAAACAAGCATGAATGAGTAGGCACACCAGGGCTCAAACCACTCCTACTCATGCTAGTGGGTTCCATCTATTTACTGTGGCAATGACAGGTCAGGCAGAGGATAAGAGGTTCAACTACCGCAGCAAGTAACAGAGGAATCGTGTTGTCCTAATGCAGTAAAAGGGAGCAGGAGCGAGAGAGTGGGATTGTATCGGAATGAACAAGGGGGTTTTGCTTGCCTGGCACTTCTGAAGATATTATAGCTCTTCATCGGTGTCACCGATCACATCATTGGAACGTCGTCTACTGAAGGGGGACAAACACCAGCAAAAGAGAAGAACACAATTAATGCATATGCGACAATATGATGCATGATCATGACATGGCAATATGCTGTGATTTGAGCTAACGCATCTAGTTATGATTTAAATGAAGTTGGTTTGAATACAAGATTCAAATTCCAACTCCATATATGATTATTTAAATGACCTTTATTTGTTTTTCCCAAAACAGAGGACAAACATTGTTCAAACATGCATGAAAATGGTACAAATGGATTCCTTGAATTTTTCTGATAATTTTACATAGATAATTTATTTCATTTGGAGTTACGGTTGATTTTCTATGATTTTTAGAAGTTTTGCTAAATTTCTGGAATTTTCTGAATTATTTTAAATCCAGAAACCATTACTGCGTTAGCATGACAACAGCATTGCATCAGCAGGTCAACGGGGCACGGTCCAGGTCAACCTTGACCTGTGGGCCCCACGTGTCAGTGTGATTAGCCTAGCTAATTTTTAGTTAGCACTAAACCTAACTTAGTTAGCAGATGGGCCCCACCTGTCATGGAGTCAGGGGGAAGTCAACCTGGGCCCACACGGAGTCAACGAGGTTCAAGCGGGGTCAAACTCGCCGGTGTTAAGCCGCCGGCGAGGTCAGCGGCGGTCGCAGGCTTCGGAAAAGCTCCACAAAGCTCGGTTTTGGACGCGGTTTGTGGCTACGGAAAGCTGGAAGTCTCGCACATCTAAAGGAGGCAACGTCTCGCGCCGGAGTAGACTAAATCGACGGCGGCGACAGCTTTTGCGGCGGACGGAGTTCGGGTTAGTTTGGGCTCGGCGTTAGGGTGCTCGGGAGGAGGATTTGGTGGGCGTTCCAAGCTCCTGGGAGCGTGCAGAGAACAGTGACGTGCTCGGTTTCGAGCCTCAGCGGCTACAGCGATGGCGGTGACATCGCCGGCGACGTGGAGCTCTCGGTTCCAGCTGTGGAGCTAGCTAGAGGATGCGCCCGACGACGAGGTAAGGGGGATTTCGATCGGGGGCTCACAGAGGATCGTTTGGCGCAGACGGCGAGGCCGGGGAGGGTCAAGGCTGGGCGGGATGCCGAGAGGGATCTCCGACGACCGAGGTTGAAGAAGATGGTGGTGAGGGCGTTCGGGGGCGTCCGGCATCGCGTAGCTTGGTGGAGAGGACGAGGCAGACGTGGCGGAGCTCGAGGATAGGTCGGAGAGGCTCGAGGGCGGCTGTGGCGCGACTACGGTGGCGACGAGCTCGGGCGTGCGTCGGCCATGGCGTGAAGAGAGCGAGGGGGCGAAGGGGAAAGAGTGAGCGAGGGGTCGGTGGGTTCCGAAGGCCACGGGGAGACGATCCCAGCGTCGCACTGGCCAAGGAGGGCCAGGCAGGCAGCTGCGTGCCTGCACACGTGAGCGTCGTGCACTGCTTCCCCTCTGCCTTCTGGCGAGAGGAGGAAGACAACTGGCAGGGGAGGTGGCTGGGCTGGGCCGGCTTCAGCAGCAGGCCGCACAGGTAGGCGCCAGGTAGGTTCTCTCTCTCTTTGCTTTCTGTTTTTGTTTTCTATTTATTTGCCTCTGTTTTGAGCTTAGGAAAAATACCAAGGCATTTCCTAAAATCCTGAAAATATTCATGGACACTTGCTGAATTATTTCAGTGGCCCAAAAATAGTTCCAACATTATTTGAGCATTTAAATTATTAATAGTGTTTAAATGCCCAAAGTCAAATAGCTTAAGATTTGATTCAAAAATCCAGGAATAGCCTATAAATATGTTCATCATTTTTGGAAGAGGTTTTCACCTTTAACAGAAATCATGAACATTTCCAAAAGGCATTATGGGTTATTGAAAATATTTTTATTGAACCTAGTTAAATTTCATTTGGTGCTAGGGTTTCAACAATCCCCATTTCAAATTTCTTTTGAATTTAAACATGATGGCATGATGAACAAGCAAAGTCAAGCAAGGGCTGAACTGGGGCTGTGACAGCTCACCCCCACTAAACAGGAATCTCGTCCCGAGATTCAAGTCGTGAGGTAAGAAGACAGAGGGACACAAGCTATCACAATCTTCACCATCCAGATGTCTTTCTCGAGGATGTTGATTCATTGCATCACCTTAATCTCGACGTCTTGCTTTGAGAACTACATCCAACATGACAACGAGTGGAAAGGGAGAATTTAAGAAGAATCGACCTTCCTGAGGTTCGAGCAACTTAGGATCATCTTAATGATCACAAGATCAACTCATGGAGTGAGACATAGTAACATCTCTCGAGCTGAGACATGAAACACAGATCAGAAGTGATGGAAAAGAGGTAGATGACAAGGTTCTACTGGGTAGGCAAAAATTCCACGCTGAACAGGATGGTGCATGATTTCAAGATAGCGAGGAAATAATTGCCATGATTCCATAATGGGGCACCTTTGGGGAGATGACCCGTGGTATTTTCCCTTAGGTGGCAAAAAGAATTACTTTTGATACAAAGATCATTGAAACTCTCTATACCAGCCTAAGGCAATCACAACGATCGTTTGAAGAAGTTGAAAGAATGGCATACTCCGACTAGAATGGATGATGTGGACTATCTTGTTGAAGACAACGCAATGGATGTTTTTTTATTATCATCGAAAATGGATGGGACCCATGATAAGTCCACTTTTGAAGATGATCCTGAACAACAACTACTAAGGTGCAAGCTGGGAACAAAATGCAAATGTTGGGAATGATTCTGGTAACTGGGGAAGAGCTCAATAGTCGAGAGTGAGTCCACTATTTGAAAAGGTTATAACATAACCGAGGAAACTGGAAGCAAATCCCAGTTAACGCCAACGGTAAAACCTAGTGCTTGCGCGTGCTCTCAAGAACTTGAGCATCTCCATATTCATCAAGGTTTTACCAATATCCGTGTCAAGGATCCTGGCAACACAACATACCACCATGATGAATGGTGATGGATGATGCAGATGCAAAGGAAGATAACACTTTCTCAGATTTCACCTTAGCGAGGCCAAGGGAACAAAATCTGGATGATCGACCGAGAGACATATAGCACTCCGCTTCTAATGTTCTCCTTGATGTGCTAGTGTATCCCATTCATAAATATGGTTTGATATATAGAACATCAAGTAAAAGGTTGGACTTCGGGAGCACCAGAATCCGTAAGGATTAACTATGGAGGTAAATCCTACGAAATCCTCATGGGGAGGTGGCCAACTTTCTTCAATTGAGATACTACAATAATTGGTCTTCCGGCTGGATGTGTTGGCCACGACATCCACTTACCGGTTATCGAGGAACCAATATTATAGTTCTTGGAAAATGCTCCAACCATCATATCTGCCTGCGATTCAGATCTGGTTGGTGTCAGGATATTCCAGACTCATCGAGTCTAGAAAGGAAAATGAAAGTTCGCAACACAATTCCACGAGACGACGTTGTGAGATTCTCGGGGAATGAACTATGATAGCAAGTTCCAAAACATGAGCTGGTTCTGCTACAACATGTGAACACATTGTCCCAGACAAGTATGACCACATAGTAGTCTTATAATAAAACACTACCAAGTTCTGGTGGGGAACCATCATTGAGGATATCGGAATCTTGTGCGTGACCTAGGATAGCACAACAACTTCTTTTCCTGGAACAGGTCAATCAGTGGCTTAGTGTGCTATGGAATTCATATGGAATGAAGATGATCAGTCTATCGGACCATGGAATACTTCACACGTGCATGACTAACTTGGGATGATTCCAGAGGAAGCAAAACTAACTTTCTCGAACTCACAGCGGCAACTTGCACCAAATGCACGTGAATCAGAGGAAGTCACTTCTTTCATCCAACATATGCTTCATGAGCTAGCATGAAGAGATGCTTTCAAAAGTTTCCAACACTCGCTTAATGTTCGACAAAATCATGGAGAGGACATGGATGTTGTCGATGGGCTCAACAACAATTCATCCAGGTTTCCATATAAATGGAAATCCATAATTAAGTGAACACGGTGATAGCATTGGTCAGACCAAAGGATGTAATGGTGTATGCTCGAGGAATCAACCACGAGTAAGACAACATTACGAATATCGTTGGTTCTAACTTGATTTGATGATAGCCCATACTCAAATAAAAGATTGGATAAGATGATAGGTCCATTAACTGATCATGAGGGTCAACCGATGACAATACAATCTTTCTTCAACACACACACACACAAAAGATATCCCTTAACATGAACTAAGTCAGACAAGCTTTTATCTTCCAACTCTCCAAGTTGTTGTTTAGCTTAACCAACTAGCTCGGGGGTATCCAACACAGATTCTTGGAGAATGGATGGTTTAGAGAAAACCCAACATGATCACGAACTCAACATAGCGGTCAGGGAACAACCTGGTAATACTTCCGAGAAGATATTCGGAAAATCAAGAACCACCGATATGTTATTAAGCTCAAGAACAATCTTGCTTTTCAGGGCAAGACGATATGATCAAGGAGCGAGGGATTGTCACAATCCTAACTCATTGGTCGATGAGTGCACCCGGAGATATGGACTAGGTAGCACGATCAATCTTAGAATGGTAGCTCAAAAACCAACACGCTAGGAATAAGAATATTGTCCATTTACTACAAAGCAACGAGTTGCTCGGAGTATTGATTTCACACATCACAATTCACTTGTCTGCATTCCGGTTACAACAACACGGAACCGAGGAATGAATAATGATGGCGAGAAGTATCACTGTATCAAGAGTTCATAGGAGGTTGTGCAATTCCTATGATATTCCTGACATAAAGAGGGCAATACTTAAGGGTTGAACAGAATCAAAAGCTGGATTGTCACTTTGATCTGCGGAATACAACTGCTTTGACCCAATCCTGGATATGGATGATGTACTGGAGTTTGTTTCTCCTAGTCATTCCGAAATGGAATGGCTTGACGGATCACATGAATAATAGGCATCGATAACACCAATGCACAAGTACTCTTGACCAACAATTGATGGACGAGGTTCAGAATACAACTAAAGAAGAACAACTCAAGGGAACATAAAATTTTTCTGAGTTATGGATGCATGGATTAGCATGTTATTTCTTCCGGATAACCCATGCATAAAGGTAGGACTGGCAGATTCACAATGCAGAATGGAGAACTCATCAAGAGCACTCTGGTTGTGATCTTTTGATCCAACAAACTTCTACCATAAGTGGTTCATAGTATTTGGAAGGAGGAAATACCACGGATCTCGAGGACTATCACAAAGGTTACTAATATCCTAAAGGAACTAGCAACACTATCAACATGAGATAAGTAGAGTAGATCTTGGGACAAGAACCCAGGAATAGAATGCCTACTAACTAAACGGCATCACGGGACGCTTTCGAGAATGGTGGCCAGAATCATCACACTGGGGATGCAAAGCATTGCTAGATTACCAGGTGATACTCTTGACACCTAGGGTCATAATAATAGCTCCAACACAAATGCCGAGGCAGCGGAGTACCTCAACAGACGGATTAGTGTGCTTAAATTGGCCCAAAAGGACATCGGGAACTAGGAGGAAGGATTTGCAAATGCATCAGATTTTTTAGAAACCTGAGATACCTCAACAGACGGACAGTATAACGGCTGTAAATGCTCAAATTGTTTTGAGACATCCTGCAAAAATGGTGGCATAACCACTCAACATCACAATATCAAGGTTCTGAGACCAATTATGAACATATGGAAGTAGTAGGAACTGAACTGAGGCTTGAACTCAACAATCCTAGGCAACTACGGTTTAGTAACACGTCATCCTGAGAGACAGAAGAGAAGCCTAGTACTTAACCCCATAGAAAAGATAAGATGACTCAGATCAGAAGGTCATGAGGATAAGGAGTAAAAAGAGCCTTACGTTCCCTACCACAATCAATTCCCCTACATAACTAAAGCATTTCTAGACACAACTTCGACCGGTTTGGCTTGGTAATCCTACAGGCAGTCAGGCTCTGATACCAAAGCTATCAGGACCCCGATTCCAAGTCACATCGATCTAGCCGGTAACACCTCATATCACTTTGCGGCCTCACGCACGGTATTCCCACGGGTGTCGCCTTACCATGGCCCGGGACCGTTTGCGCCTTTTGGCTCACGTATATGATAGTGTCGCTAGCATCCATATGACAGGGAACCCGGGCTGACATGGCTAGTCGTGAACCCAAAGCGGCACCAACCTATGGGGACAGGCATACATGAATCACATCGAGCATGTCGGTCAGCAGCGTGTGAATCCGGGCTGTAGCACTGGGCTAACAGGACCCGAGATGTCACCGCGTGACATTTCCCCGAAGGGACAGACACAAGAACGAAGTGAAACACATGCCGGCCAGTCAAGTGTCCTGAGCAGTAGTGCTGGGCTAACAGGACTCCGGTGAACCGGGCTGTAGCGGACTACTATGGCTCATGGAAGCACTAGACTACATTTCCCCATAAGAGAGGCTGCCAAGGATAAACAACTAGATTGTCGGATCCCACACATACCAAGCATTTCAATCATACACAGTATGCTAGATATGTGTAAATACAACATGGCATCACAACATAACTCTACAACTCAAGTATTTATTCATTAGGCTCCGAGGAGCGAGATATTACAAACATGGGTCTCATGACCCAACAAACATAGCATACAAATCAAGGCACAAACGGAAGCTTAACATGTCTGAGTACAGACATGTACAAATGAAAAAGGCTAAGAAGCCTGACTATCTACCAGATCCTATCGAGGGCACAAGATCATAGCTGAGGTATCAAGCTAAACGTCGAAGTCCACACGGTAGTACTAACGAGACTAAAGTCTCTCTGCAAAATATAAATTAAGCAAACGTGAGTACAAGGGTACTCAGCAAGACTTACATCAGAACTAGGTACATATGCATCGGTATCAACAAGGGGGGTGGTGGAGTTTAACTGCAGCAAGCCAGCTTTGATTCAGTGGCTAACCTGAACTACGATTGCAAGCAACTCTTTTGAGGTGGCGCACACGAGTCCACATATTCACCATTCAATACACCACTATGGATCCGCTCCCGTCTCCCTACGAGAAGGCCATCCATAGCACCCACACTTATCTTGCGAGTTTTAGAGTATCCACTTTCAGTTGTCTATGAACTGTTATAGGCAACCCAGAAGTCCTTTACCGCGTACACGGCTATTCGAATAGATCATTTATAACCCTGCAGGGGTGTACTTCTTCACACACGCACTCACCACTTACCGCCATTTACACGACATGTACTCGGCAACCTTCAAGCGGAACCCCAACGAGGGTGTCGGCCATGGCCTACCTAAACACTCAAGCCTCTAGTCCAGGTTTATCGCCTATCCAGGTTCCATCCGCAGGGAGTCCGGTCGAGGTTTCCACATACGGCCCGGAACGATGTGAACAGGGTTCCCGAGACACCAAACGGGCGCCCGGTACACCGTGCCACGGTGTATCTACCGCATCATAGCCCACCCCTAGGGTCAGCGCTACGCACGGCCACCAACACATATCCTATAAACACCAGAAACTAGTTGCAACTCCTGGACAAAGGACAAGGGTGATCAAGAAGCCGAGAGGGTCCATTGGTTTCGGGCCCAATGCATGGTAGTAACTGTTTCATGGATCACAAACACAAAACTCAGTTCCTAAGGACGGTTTCAATGAGACAACCCACCATGTACTCCTACATGGCCTCTCACCGCTACCTTTACCAAATCGTGTTCACACACTTAGCTCTCAATAGTAGGACATGTTTACACACCTCCGATTCATCCCTGATGAATCAGACTTGACTCAACTCTAAGAAGTAGCAGGCATGACAAACAAGCATGAATGAGTAGGCACATCAGGGCTCAAACAACTCCTACTCATGCTAGTGGGTTTCATCTATTTACTGTGGCAATGACAGGTCAGGCAGAGGATAAGAGGTTCAACTACCGCGGCAAGTAACAGAGGAATCGTGTTGTCCTAATGCAGTAAAAGGGAGCAGGAGCGAGAGAGTGGGATTGTATCGGAATGAACAAGTGGGTTTTGCTTGCCTGGCACTTCTGAAGATATTATAGCTCTTCATCGGTGTCACCGATCACATCGTCGGAACATCATCTACTGAAGGGGGACAAACACCGGCAAAAGAGAAGAACACAATCAATGCATATGCGACAATATGATGCATGATCATGACATGGCAATATGCTGTTATTTGAGCTAATGCATCTAGTTATGATTTAAACGAAGTTGGTTTGAATACAAGATTCAAATTCCAACTCCATATATGATTATTTAAATGCCCTTTATTTGTTTTGTCCAAAATAGAGGACAAACATTGTTCAAACATGCATGAAAATGGTACAGATGGATTCCTTGAATTTTTCTGATAATTTTTCATATATAATTTATTTCATTTGGAGTTACGGTTGATTTTCTATGATTTTTAGAAGTTTTGCTGAATTTCTGGAATTTTCTGAATTATTTTAAATCCAGAAACCATTACTCCGTCAGCATGACAACAGCATTGTGTCAGCAAGTCAACGGGCCACGGTCCATGTCAACCTTGACCTGTGGGCCCCACGTGTCAGTGTGATTAGCGTAGCTAATTTTTAGTTAGCACTAAACCTAACTTAGTTAGCAGACGGGCCCCACCTGTCATGGAGTCAGGGGGAAGTCAACCTAGGCCCACACGGAGTCAACAACGGACAAGAGGTGTCAAACTCGCCGGCGTTAAGCCGCTGGCTAGGTCAGCGGCGGTCGCGGGCTTCGGAAAAGCTCCACAGAGCTCGGTTTTGGACGCGGTTTGCGACTACGGAAAGCTGGAAGTCTCGCGCATATAAAGGAGGCAACGACTCGCGCCGGAGTGGACTAAATCGACAGCAGTGACAGCTTTTGCGGCGGCCGGAGTTCGGGTTAGTTTGGGCTCAGTGTTAGGGTGCTCGGGAGGAGGATTTCGTGGGCGTTCCAAGCTCCTAGGAGCATGCAGAGAACGGTGACGCGCTCGGTTTCGAGCCTCAGTGGCTGCAGCGACGGCGGTGACATCGCCGGTGACGTGGAGCTCTCGGTTCCGGCTGTGGAGCTAGCTAGAGGATGCGCGCGACGATGAGGTAATGGGGGTTTCTATCAGGGGCTCACATAGGATCGTTTGGCACAGACGGCAAGGCCGGGGAGGGTCGAGGCTGAGCGGGATGCCGGGAGGGATCTCCGGCGACCGAGGTTGAAGAAGATGATGGTGAGGGCGTTTGGGGGCGTCCAACATCGCGTATCTTGGTGGAGAGGACGAGGCAGACGTGGCAGAGCTCGAGGATAGGTCAGAGAGGCTCGAGGGCGGCTGTGCGCGACTACGGTGGCAACGAGCTCGGGCGTGCGTCGGCCATGGCGTGAAGAGAGCGAGGGGGCGAAGGGGAAAGAATGATCGAGGGGTCGGTGGGTTCCGGAGGCCACGGGGAGACGATCCCAGCGTCGCGCTGGCCAGGGAGGGCCAGGCAGGCAGCTGCGTGCCCGCACACGTGAGCGCCGTGCACTGCTTCCCCTCTGCCTTCTGGCGAGAGGAGGAAGACAACTGGCAGGGGAGGTGGCTGGGCTGGGCCGGCTTCAGCAGCAGGCCGCACAGGTAGGCGCCAGGTAGGTTCTCTCTCTATTTGCTTTTTGTTTTTGTTTTCTATTTATTTGCCTCTGTTTTGAGATTAGGAAAAATACCAAGGCATTTCCTAAAATCCTGAAAATATTCATGGACACTTGCTGAATTATTTCAGTGGCCCAAAAATACTTCCAACATTATTTGAGCATTTAAATTATTAATAGTGTTTAAATGCCCAAAGTCAAATAGCTTAAGATTTGATTCAAAAATCCAGGAATAGCCTATAAATATGTTCATCATTTTTGGAAGAGGTTTTCACCTTTAACAGAAATCATGAACATTTTCAAAAGGCATTCTGGGTTATTGGAAATAGTTTTATTGAACCTAGTTAAATTTCATTTGGTGCTAGGGTTTCAACAATCCCCATTTCAAATTTCTTTGGAATTTAAACATGATGGCATGATGAACAAGCAAAGTCAAGCAAGGGCTGAACTGGGGCTGTGACATTGAGATTCCGGAACTCCTCATGCTTGCTCTCATCAAAACTTGGTGGAATATGATGAGCTTTGAAGTCCCGGCAGAAATCATCCCAGGTAATCACACGACCTCCTGTGGAATCTTTGTATTATTGATACCAATCGGCAACTTGGTCCTTGAGTTGAAATGAAGCAAACTTGACAAAGTCCTCAGGCCTGATATTGCTACATTCAAAATGCTTGCATATGTCCACGAGCCAATCATCGGTGTCTATGGACTTGACATAGTTGCTAAAAGACTTCAGCTGGTTTGCATAGACCTAGTTGAGGGTAGCAAACTGAGGCTGATTGTTGAAATTCCCTTGGCCTTGATTTCCTTGGTTGCCTTGACCTTAATTGCGCTCTTGTAAGAGTTGCAAAAGCATCTGGGTGTTGTCGTTGGTGGCTGCTATGACAGCTTGCCATGCCTCCGGAGGTGGAGGTGGTGGCGGATTCTGACGCGTTGGAGGAGCCATCCTGAAGAGGGTGACATCCGTTAGAATCTTGATAGACAGATATACAAGTTGAATCAATGGATAGAAATTGGAACATATACTCTTCACAATAAACATTCGAACAAGGATTGAACGAATGAATGCCAAAGTAAATCATCACACGTCCATTAAGGTGAGAAGACACTTAGAGGTTGATGAATGAAGAAACAAGGTACGAATAGGAACAAATAAGTGGTAAGGATTCCCCAATCACAAACCAAATATCTATGGGAATAAACACTAGAGCTACTTGAATTCCCACCTATAAACTCCTGAAACTTTCTGGTTATGCAATCAGGTGTTGGGGATACAGGGGAAGCATAATATCTCACCCAATCTAACAATCCCTACATCCAGCTGTATCCATCCTTCAACACATAACCAAGAAACCTTCGGAAATCATGTACCTCAACATTCGAAAAGCATCCTTCATATGCGTTATGTTAATACTACCGAACTCTGGCCCAAGTATTGGGTGGCGTCGAGGTTATCTCACCAACAACTGCATAAAAGAGATTTTCAATGTCGACGAACTCAGGTATTCCAAAAGTGCAACGATAAAATTGTGACGACGACACCTTGGAGGTCAACTCCCCGGTAACTGCCACAACCCCTAAATGTCAGGAGGCACCAAGAATGATTTCTCGTCAAAAGACTATCGTAACGATTCCAAGATACCCGCGTGATCCTAAATTTTTTTAAGTGAAATTCGAGGAGAGGAAAGTCAAAACTTCTACGTTAGGAGGCCTCACCAGAGCGATGAAGGGACTGAGGAGTAAAAAGAATCCTACTCTCCAATATATATAATTCTAAGACTCAAAACATTTTTGTTCTAGACTCAACAACATCAGCGATTCGATCAAGCAGGGGGCTCCTAAGTCGGGGATGTCTCTGATTACCAACTTGTGACGCCCACGATGCGGCTATATCTCCCACGTGTCGAGGCACGACTTAGAGGCATAAACGCATAGTGGTTTTGTTGCAAGAGGGGTAATCTTCACACAATCCCATGTACTGAATGAGAAAAGGAATAAAGAGTCTTGGCTTACACTCTCCACGTCACACAATACATAAATAATTCATACATCATCCAAAAACACTCATAGACCGACCACGATCAAATCCGAATAAAAGGAAGATAAACCCCAAATGCTAGATCGTCGATGGTCCCAACTGGGATGCACTACTGATCATCAGGAAATGACACATAGTAAGGACCAAGGTCCTCGTCGAACTCCCACTTGAGTTCGTTAGCATCACCTGCACGGGTATCATCGGCACCTGCAACTATTTGGAAGTATCTGTGAGTCACGAGGACTCAGCAATATCACACCCACGAGATCAAGACTATTTAAGCTTATGAGTAGGATAAGATAATGAGGTGGAGCTGCAACAAGCGCTAAGCAAATATGGTGGCTAACATATGCAAATAAGAGTAAGATGAGAAGCTACGCAACGGTCGTGAAGCTACAAGTGATCAAGAGGTGATCCTCAAACTACTTACGTTCAAGCATAACACAAGACCGTGTTCACTTCCCGGACTCCGCCGAAAAGAGACCATCACTGCTACACACGCGGTTGATTCATTTTAATTAAGTCAAGTGTCAAGTTCTCTACAACCGGATATTAACAAATTCCCATCTGCCACATAACCACGGGCACGACTCTCGAAAGTTTATACCCTGCAGGGGTGTCCCAACTTAGCCCATCACAAGCTCTCACGGTCAACGAAGGATATTCCATCTTCCAGAAAGACCTGACCAGTCTCGGAATCCCGGTTACAAGACATTTCGAAAATGGTAAAACACGACCAACAAGACCACCCGACTATACTGACAAATCCCGATAGGAGCTGCACATATCTCATTCTCAAGGTACACCAGATGAGCAATCCGAACAACTAAAACCAACCCTCAAGTTTCCCCGAGGTGGCGCTGCAAAGGGCTCTAGTTTGGACCAACACTCAGAGGAGCATTGGCCCGGGGGGTTAAAATAAAGATGACTCTCGGGCTCATGAAAACCAAAGGGAAAAGGCTTAGGTTGGCAAATATTAAAACCAAGGTTGGGCCTTACTGGACGAGTTTTATTCAAAGCGAACTGTCAAGGGGGTCCCGTGACCCCAACCACGTAAGGAACACGAAATCAAGAAACATAACACCGGTATGACAAAAACTAAGGCGGCAAGAGTGGAACAAAACACCAGGCATAAGGCCGAGCCTTGCACCCTTTACCAAGTATATAGATGCATTAAATTAAATAAGAGATATTATGATATCCCAACATATACATGTTCCAACATGGAACAAACTTCAACTTCACCTACAACTAGCAATGCTATAAGACGGGCTGAGGAAAAGCGGTAACATAGCCAAACAACAGTTTGCTAGGAAGGTGGGTTAGAGGCTTGACATGGCAATATGGGAGGCATGATATAACAAGTGGTAGGTAGGGCGACATAGCAATAGAGCAAACAACTAGGAAGCGAAGATAGAAGTGATATCGAGGGTATGGTCATCTTGCCTGCGATGTTCTCAGAGTTGTCGAAAGCTTGATCCTCGTTAGCGTACTCAACAGGTTCGTCGTTCACATACTCGTCTCCCGGATCTACCCAAAGCAAGAACACAAGCAATGGAACAACAATCAATCACAGTGCCATGCACAAGCAACATGATGCAATACATGGCATGATATGCAAGATATGATATGCAATGCATATGCGTGCCCCGTAAGGGAATGAATGGTGAAGGCATCAACATGGAAAACCAAGTTTGCCGCTGGAACGATTAGGTGATTTCGGTCGAAATCTATATAAGGATCACCAGAAACGGATGCACGGTTTGCAAACGGCAAACAATACAGGGATGATGCAAATTTGCTTCTAACAGCATGATAGCACTTAGAATGCAACAACAAACTAAGCTCACGCACTCAAACATAGCAACAAAACATATGGAAGTGATGTACAAGAGATTGCTTGACAAAACATGAGCACTGAGCTATGGCTAAATCACAATAAAACCGGTTCAAACAAGCATGGAAAAAGTGCAAAAGATATCAGCTTCACAGACTCAGAAATTACTAACATGTCAAAAACAGCATCCGGAAGCAATGTCTAGAGCAAGCAAAAAATATGCTACTGGAAAATATGCTACTAAAAGCACTTAACAAAACTCCCTTACTGAACATGAGCCAAAAAGGCAGAGAAGATATGATGGTACCCATGTAAACATGGCAGAAACAGATTCATGATAGCAACTTTGCAAGCTCATGCCACTCACCACAAAGCATTACATGACAACACAAACATACCAACAGTAATAAGACATGTTCATAAAGATGAACATCGCAAGATAATGTTCATAGGGTACATCGATCACTAGCAAAACACATGGCAATATTAATTATCATGTTAACAATCTGCCAGGAATGGAATATAGCAAAAGTAGACCAAGGAAAAGACATGCTAGATTACTCCATAATTGCAACCATATGGATGCGTGGATAGATCATAACCATGATCAAAACATCCTTACTAAAGTATCTCGAAATAAGCATGGATCTCATGGTAGAAACAAGTTTACATAGCATTAAAATATATCAGGACAAGGACTCAGCAAAACTAAGTGCGTGAAAACAACAACATCATGAAGCCTAATTTGCATTCTTGTGCTAGGCATCACATAGATCACAAAACTATAAGACTTGCACCCTTGTAAAGATGACATGATGGAGATCAAAACACATGCAGACCTCATGCGCATAGGATGCAGACACAAAATGCAACAAAAATGGTCTCTCTCCTTGTCAGGAGACCCTTGGCCGAACTATGACCGGCTCGAGTGGCAACGGACATCGAAGAAATTCATTCCCCACCCACGACCCACTTAGTAGCCACTGTCGACGACCTAACCTACCTGCTCGACTTCGACTCCGGAAACATCGACGGTATGGATGATGATGCGGGAGACGATCAGGAACCACCGCCCACAGGGCGCTGGACTGCCACCTCATCGTATCATATATACATGGTGGACACCCCCAAAGGAAGCGATGGCAATAAGGCAATGGAGTATAATCCCCCCGGGAAGCAATACAAGAACCGGCGTCATCGGCGCCGCTCTATGCCCCGCCATAGCAAAAACAGCGATACCGGCACAGGAGAAAATAATGCTGCAAATAGTGCCAAAGACGAAGACAACCCCCTCCAGCCAGGCTTTGAGCAGGAGGATGTGCAAGCCAGCCCCAATGAACAGGCAGCAGATGGAGAATCAGAGGATTACAATTACATGCCTCTCTCCGAAGACGATGTGAGCCTCGGAGACGAAGAATTTATCGTGCCTGAGGGTCCCGTCGAACAGGAGCGCTTCAAGCGCAGGCTTATTGCCAGAGAAAAAGCTAGAAGAAAAAGCAACAACAGCTTCAAGCTGAGCAAGATCTGCTAGCGAATAGATGGACTGAGGTCCTGGCAGCCGAGGAACATGAACTCGAGTGCCCAATCAAAAGTTTCCCAAAGCGCAGGTTGCTACCCCAACTTGAAGAGGAAGCATTAAAGCCTGCGCTTCCAGCGTATGATGTGGCAGACCGGCCACCTCGTGGCCGAGACAAAGTGGCATATAAGCCCGAAGTCCAGCCCGCACCCCGTCGCCAGTCAAACAAGAACAAACCAGGACACAAAAGATCGATCTTCGGATCACGAGGGCGCGCCCCAACACATGACGATGACTGTCATGCCGGATATACTAAAAGCAAAGCCGGCCGGGTCGAACACAGTAGACAAGACTCATACGAACTGCGTCGTGACATAGCCCAGCATAGAGGCGCCGCACACCCGCTATGCTTCACTGATGAAGTAATGGATCCTGAATTCCCAGAAGGGTTTAAACCCGTGAACATTGAATCATATGATGGTACTACTGACCCCACGGTATGGATAGAGGATTTCTTCCTGCACATTCACCTGGCCCGCGGGGATGATCTACATGCCATCAAGTACCTCCAGTTAAAGCTCAAAGGACCAGCTCGGCATTGGCTAAATAGCTTGCTAGCAAACTCCATCGGAAGTTGGGAGAACCTGGCAAACGCATTCCTGGACAACTTCCAGGGCACTTATGTGCGACCACTGGATGCTGATGATTTAAGTCACACAACACAACAGCCCGGAGAGTTAGCCAGGAAATTTTGGACTCATTTCCAAACCAAAAAGAACCAAATTGTGGATTATCCGGATGTCGAAGCTCTAGCGGCTTTAAACATAACATCCCTGACGAGTGGCTCGCCAGACATCTCGATCAACAGAAGCCAAAGTCCATGGCAGCGCTCACAACACTCATGACCCGCTTCTGCACGGGTGAGGATAGCTGGTTAGCTCGTAGGAACAACACAGCAAGCAACACTGGCAAATCACAGGCCAGAGATAGCAACGGGAAACCCCGGCGCAACAAACACAACGCCGCAAACATGGTGAAAGTGTCGAAGACACAACAGTCAATGCCGTATTTAATAGCTCTAAGTACGGTCAGCGGACAGGGCCACTCAAAAATGACAATTCGGGTCCGTCCAGTTTGGACCGCATACTCGACCGTCTATGCCAAATTCATGGCAAACCAGGAACACCAGCCAGTCATACCAACAGAGAATGTTGGGTCTTCAAACAAGCTGGAAGGTTAGGCGCCAAAAACGAAGACAAGGGGTCTCAAAGCGATGACAGTGACGAGGAGCCCAGATCACCGAATAGAGGAGGACAAAAGAAAACTCTCCAGCAAATCCAAACGGTGAATATGTTAAACGCCACCCACACTCCCAACCCGGACCGGATGCACACCCTTAGGGATGTCGACCTAACGAAACCAGTCAGCCTGCAATACAAACTAGAGCCGATCACCTTCAACCAAATGGATCGTCCAGTCAACACTAGTCACGGCAATCCAGCCACACTAGTCCTCGACCCAATAATTGACAGGTTCCACCTCACACGAGTCCTCATGGACGGAGGCAGCAGTCTAAATCTGCTTTACCAAGACACAGTGCGCAAGATGGGCATCGATCATTTGATGATCAAACCCACTAAAACCACCTTTAGAGGTATTATACCAGGCGTGGGGGCCAGCTGTACCGGCTCCATCACCCTCGAGGTAGTCTTAGGATCACCAGACAATTACAGCGCCGAAGAGTTAATCTTCGACATCATCCCCTTTTGTAGTGATTATCATGCACTGCTCGGGCGAACTATGTTCGCTTGATTCAACACGGTGCCACATTATGCCTACCGTAATCTCAAGATGCTCGGTCCGCCCGGCATCATCACGGTTAATGGCGAGGCCGAACTCTCCCTCGATACCATATAGTACGCCGCCGCTTTAACAACAGAAGCAATGGAGGGCACCTTTCAGGCAAATCTTGAGTCGATGGCCAAAACCCCGAACACATTCAAAGTAGTCCGAACTACTTCACGGCAGGATATCTCGGATCATCCAGGGCTCAACTAAACATGCCGGCGAAGTCCAGAACATGCCACATATCGCGGCTCAACTGCTCTTCGACACACAAATATTTCTTACATTTCCTTTGCACTCTCACCTTTGCGCAGACCGGGACTGGTGACAAGGTAACATCTCGAACGCACAAGGGAATCTTTAGATATTCCTCACAACGTCCATTGGACTATACTCCGGATCTGCACATAGCTTCTTTCTCCCTGGTCCGAGCAGGTTCCACAGTCATATTCACTTTTTTATCACATTACCTGTACTCATATGCATCGACGTACCATTCAAATACAACATGTGGATTTATATGACACTTATTTGCTGTTATTTCTCATTGAAACCCTTTTGTTAAGTGGCATCCGTACACCGCGATATGCCTTTGCCATGGGCTTCATTTTACCCATAATACGGGAATCAAGTCCGAACACCTTCATGGAAGTTCGGCACCCCGAACTTATAGCATTATATGCATCATCTCTGAATCATGTCTTGGGTCTAATGTTGGGTTTTCCCGGCTCCCATGTTTTGTTGCCTTACGTTCCGCTATATCGGCTAAGGCGGCATAGGGAGAACTACTGCGATTGTGTCCCAGTTCTTCTAGACGAGCACCTCAGTAGACAAAGCCGAAAACTTACTGTCATGATACGACAAGAGCTGGTCAGCTGTTCGAGAGGTTCTAAAATGTTTAAGGATTTCTCCCGCATAATACCATAACCAATGCAGCGTGCGATGGATCGGTTCTTCTTCCGATCAGTTGCCTATAGGGCCCCTCGTGCGGTCTTCCGAACACCAGGGGTTGCGCCTACCTTCCTAATGCTCCTATGGCTAAGTGAGAATGATAAAGCCCTATAGTCCTATTTCCTGGTTCGCTGTGCTGAGCACCTCCTTCAATGGACCCAACACTAGGGTAAGGAGTGATCAGGTTTATCCCGAACACCCCCATAATTCTTATGAGGGGGGCAGAAGTCGACGACTGGGCAATTCTCAGGTTTAATATATAAACCGGCCGCGCAGGAGGGTAAACTTTTATAACAGGCAATAAATAATAGAAATGACCTGGTTCACACATTACAAAGGACAACATTACTGTATTCATGGAAATAAAATGTCCTTGGTGCATTGCTCCGCGGCAAGGCAGGATCCTTTCAGGACACTTTTATAATACAATTCGGGCTTGTGGTCCTCCTTTCCCTCTGGCGGTCCCTCGGTCATCATCTTTCCAGCATCCATCTTCCCCCAGTGCACCTTTGCGCGGGCAAAGGCCATTCGTGCACCTTCTATGTAGACCGACAGCTTGATTACATCAAGTCGAGGGCAAGCACTAACAAGTCGCTTCACGAGCCCAAGGTAGCTACCTGGAATCGGCTCGGCAGGCCATAACCGGATAATCAAATCCTTCATTGCTAGTTCGGCCGCCTTATGCAGTTCAATCAGCTGTTTCAATTGATTGGCAAAAGGCACCAAATAATTCGGTGCCAGATACCGCGACCAGAAGAGCTTATCTACAGTATTCCCCTCTTCGGCTCGGTAGAGTTGGGCGGCATCAAATATGCTGTGAGGAAGTTCCGCGAGAAATCCGAACTTAAAATTATAAAGCATAATTTTCTCCTGAAATACTTGCTTTACATGGAAAAAGACCTTACCCGCCGTGATCTCCCTCGCCTCTTGGATCTCCTGCAGGGCGCCTTGGGTTTCCCTACGGGCATCACACGCGACGTGATGAGCCCTGGTGATTTCGGATTCTTTCTCCGTTAAACTCTGCTCCAGGATCTCGCATTTTTTCATGGCCTCTTGGATCTCTTGCCTAGCTTCCACAACCTTGGTATCGTACTTCTCACGAAGAGCCCGCTCTGCGGCTGCCTTTTCCTCGGCCTCGGCAACAGCCTTCTTTAGAGCCTCGACTTCGGTCATCACCCCTGGCGCAAATCATGACACATATTCTATCATACAGAAAATTCGTTCGCACTGAACGCAAACAAGATTTGTGCATACCTTGTTGATCTTCCAACTGCCTTTTTAACTGGCCAAGCTCCGCTTTGGCCCGCTCCAGACTTTGATTTAGTCCGGAATCCTCCATGGTATGAGCGGCAGTAGCCACTATAGACGCCTGCTTACAAAAGAAGAGAGATAGTTGTCATCAAATGAGTCTTCCTGCGAAAAATATATTTGATCCTCTGTCCGGTTCTTTCGTTCACCGGACAGTGTATCAGGGGCTACTATCCATACTATGACACTCTTCGAAACCATATAAAACATACCTCAAAACCTCTTATAAGGTCGATACAGGCTTCATTCAGTCCATTTTCAGCGGACTGAATCTTCTCAATCACCGCACCCATAAGGGCATGGTGTTCATCGATGATGGAGGCGCTCTTCAGCGCCGCAAATAAAGCACCCGACCCCTCTTGTTGGACAGAGGTTGCCGGTGGAACAGGGACGCCCTCTCCAGCCAAGGAAGGCTGCCTGCTTGATTCCGGAGCCGTATTCGTCTCCAAAACTGTGTTTGGCTGGGGGCCAAATTCAAGATGGGCCCCATCATCGACTCTTGTGGGGATCTTCTCCCCCATGTCTCCGGCCCCTGAAGTTTGACCTCCAGGCGCCGACTTCATGATTTTCGCCGCCCCTCCTTGGACGGAGTCCCTCTGGGACGAAGCCTCGGTGTTGACCACATGTTTGGGGGGAGGGGCCTTCGAAGGTGTCCTGCTCTCCATAGCATCCGAGCTCAGCAAATCCTTGGACGAGGATTGTTCGGAATGGGACACCGTCGAACTACAAAAAATATGGCTCAGGTTAAAATACTATGCCATGATGGGTCCGGACACATGAACGTGTTCAGATTTTATATACTTACGAGCTCACTATGCCGTGATGGGTCCGGACACATGAAAGTTTTTCCCCTTTTAGGCGACTCGGCCTCCAAGTCTACGGAGGCCATCCTCTTCTTTCTTCCCCCTGCTGGGGATTCGTCTTCCTCCTCCTCGTCCTCTTCTCCCTACGGAGGCGGGTCGGGCACGGTGATGAAGGCCGCCCTAGGTCTTTTTGGCCTCCTTTTCGGTCTTCTTCTCCGGCACCTTGTAAGGCGTCGGGTCCAACATCTTTGTTAGAAGTGGGCCGGCCGGTTGCTCGGGCAGCGGGGCCGGACATTGGATCCGCCCTGCCTTCTTCATCTAGCCCTAGGAGAGTTGTGTAAAACATATTAAGCATTTCCCTTGAGTTATGCGAATAAAACATATGGTAACTTACTGAGCTTGCAGGGCGGGACAGTTGGTACCCGCCGTCCTCGGCCGAGTCTGGCCATGATTTGTCGAGCTTAAAAAGCACCTTCCATATGTCTTCATGCGAGGAGCCAAAGAGCTCTCGCAGGGTCTGGTGCTTGGCCGGATCGAATTCCCATAGTTTGCAAGTCCGGTGTTGACAAGGTAGGATCCGACAGACTAACATCACCTGGACTACATTGACAAGTTTGATATTCTTGTCTTCCATATCCTTGACGCGTGTCTGGAGCGCCAACAGTTCGTCGGACAAAGACCAGTCCAGGCCCTTCTTGAGCCAGGACGTGAGCCGTAGATGGGCTCCGGATCGGAACTCGGGTGCAGCGGCCCACTTCGCGCCGCGCGGCACAGTAATGTAAACCACTCCTGTTGCCACTCCCTAACAGAATCATTGAAGGTACCTGTTGGCCATGTGACGTTGGGAATCTTGCTCACCATAGCGCCCCCGCACTCAGCATGCTCACCGCCCACTACCTTGGGCTTCACATTAAAGATCTTCAGCCACAAGCCGAAGTGTGGCGGGATGTGGAGAAAAGCCTTGCACATGACAATGAATGTCAAGATGTTGAGGAAGGAATTGGGGGATAGATCATGAAAATCGGTCCCGTAATAATAAATGATGCCGCGAACAAATGGGTGGAGGGGAAACCCTAGCCCACGGATAAAATGAGGGAGGAATATGACCCTTTAGTGGGGTTCTGGGGTAGGGACGATTTGTCCCGCCGTCGGGAGACGATGGCTGATTTTCTGGGCTAGATACCCGGCCTCCTGAAGTTTCTTGATGTCCTTCTTCCGGACGGTTGAGGCCATCCACTTGCCTCCCGCTTTGGACATATTTGGAATGGTTCTTCGGAGAAAATGCAAACTTGGGCGCTAGAGCTCGAGTGCGCAAGAATGGATGGGCAGGAAGGCGTGGATAAAAAGGTGGAACCCTTACCCCTTTATAAGGGCGGAAGAAACTATGTTCCTCCCCACCTGCCTGGTAAATTGGCTTATTCCCCAAGCACCATGATTAATGGCGTGGTTGGGTTACCCACACCTGTATTGATGAGAATCCCGTGATAGGGGGACACGATCTCTGCATCGACAAGACGTGCCAAGAAAACCGCCTCGCTATATGTGTAGTAGCTGGTTGAGAAAAATGGTTCGAATAATAACTGGGGCCATGGCGTGATGTCACGTTATGAAAAGTTGTCAGCAGATTAGAGTTGTGGAAATATTATACTCTCTATGGTGGTATGTGGAATTTGTTTTGCAGAGCCGGACACTGTCCCTGTGTTCAAAATCTTCTATGGAGTATTTGGAGGAGGAACCCGCCTTGCAATGTCGAAGACAATCTGCGTGCCGGATTCGTCATCATTGAAGCCTGGTTCAGGGGCTACTGAGGGAGTCCTGGATTAGGGGGTCCTCGAACAGCCGGACTATATATTTGGCCGGACTGTTGGACTATGAAGATACATGATTGAAGACTTAGTCCAATGTCCGGATGGGACTCTCCTTTGTGTGGAAGGCAAGCTTGGCAATTTGGATATGCAGATCTCCTCCCTTGTAACCGACTCTGTGTAACCCTAGCTCCCTCCGGTGTCTAGATAAACTGGAGTGTTTTAGTCCATAGGACAAGAACAATCATACCATAGGCTAGCTTCTAGTGTTTATCCTCTCCGATCTCGTGGTACATCAACTCTTGTAATACTCATATCATCAAGATCAGTCAAGCAGGAAATAGGGTATTACCTCCATCGAGAGGGCCCGAACCTGGGAAAACATTGTGTCCCCCACCTTCTGTTACCATCTGCCTTAGATGCACATTTCGGGACCCCCTACCCGAGATCCGCCGGTTTTGACACCGACAGTCGACACAAAGTCGGTCTGTGACATCCTTCTTCTAGGCAAAAAGAACACCACAACCCAACGGAGATGAACTTGGTCTGATCAGACCCAGACGCTCCTATTCACCGAGCTATTTCTTCCATTCCTTCAACTCCTTTGGTCCAAGCTTGTATGGACGCTTGCAAACTAGTTCCTTACCAGGCTCAAGATCAATAACGAATTCAACTGGCCGGTGAGGAGGCATTCCCGGAAGCTCTTCTGGAAAGATGTCTTGTTACTCACAAACAACTGGAATCTGCGAGATGGCATCCAACTCTCCCTTCACATTGAGAGAAAACAATCGAATGGTTTTGTCACGAGCGGCATAGATGATCACATCGTTAGAATAGTGTGTCAATTGAATCTCCCTGGCAGCACAATCAAGCTGAGCCTTGTTCTTAGAAATCCAGTCCATCTCGAGAATTAGATCAATATCTGAGTCACCAAGAATAATTGGAGAAGACAGAAATTTATAGTTTCCCAACTTGATAGAAACATCAGGAGCTATCAAACTACAGCTCAAACATTTACCCGAAGAAATGACAGCCATGGGTTTACCCAAATGTGAAGAATTAAATTCATGCTTGGCAAAAAACTGTCTTACATGAAACAATGCGATGCACCAGAATTGAATAATACTTTTGCAGGAATATCATTAATCAAAAGATTACCCATGATCACTTCTGAAGAATCCTCTGCTTGAGCTGCATTCATCATGTTCACCTTAGCATGCTTGGTATTATGCTTGACCACTGCATTGCTTGAAGATCTCACAGGAGGAGGAGGCGGAAGGAGCCTTTGGTTGAAGCACTTGTTTGCATAGTGACCTTTCTGCTGACACTTGTTGCAAGTCACCTCTGAGAGGGACGATGATAAGGAGCATTAGACATTGGAGCTTGAGTCTGCGACTTGTTCTGATAGCCTGGGTTGGGTGGGTTGGAAGATCCATGGCTACCTTTGCTCTTCTGCTGGTAGGCTGACAAAACGGAGGAGGAGGAAGCGAGAACTTCTGTTGCTTAGCTGCCACTTGTGAGGAAGAAGAAGACTGAACTGCATCCCCGACTCTCTTCTTAGAAGCCTCACACTTGAGCTGAGTAGCTTCTTGCTTGAGGGCCATGTTATAGAATTGACCGAACTCTGTCGGCTCAAGAAGAACGAGAGCTAACTATAGATCTTCCCTGAGGCTACCTCTGAATTGATAGATCATACTATATTCATCAGGAACGTCTTGTTTAGTGAATCGAGCAAGTTTCTGAAACTGGATATTGTATTGATACACAGACATGATGACTTGCTTGAGATTGCGGAACTCCTCACGCTTGCTCTCAGCAACACTTGGTGGAATATGATGAGCTTTGAAGTCTTGGCAGAAACCATCCCAGGTAATCACACGACCTCCTCTGGAATCTTTGTACTGTTGATACCAATCAGCAGCTTGGTCCTTGAGTTAAAACAAAGCAAACTTGACAATGTCCTCAGGCCTGACATTGCTACATTAAAAATGCTTGCAGATGTCCACGAGCTAATCCTCGGTGTCTGGGGCCTTGACACAGTTGCTGAAAGACTTCGGCTAGTATGCAAGGAACTGGTTGAGGGTAGCAAACTAAGGCTGATTGTTGAAATTCCCTTGGCCTTTATTTCCTTGGTTGCCTTGACCTTGGTTGCAATCTTGCAAGAGTTGCAAAAGCATTTGGGTGTTGGCGTTGGTGGGTGCCATGACAGCTTGGCATGCCTCCGGAGGTGGAGGTGGTGGCGGATTCTGACGCGTTGGAGGAGCCATCCTAAAGAGGGTGACATTCGTTAGAATCTTGATAGACAAATATACAAGTTGAATCAACGGATAAAAATTGCAACATATAGTCTTCACAATAAACATTCGAACATGGATTGAACGAATGAATTCGAAAGTAAATCATCACACATCCATTAAGGTGAGAAGCCACTTAGATAAAGGTTGATGAATGAAGCAACAAGGCACGAATAGGAACAATCTGCTAGGAATGGAATATAGCAAAAGTAGAGCAAGGAAAAGACATGCTATATTACTCCATAATTGCAACCAGAGGCATGAGTGGATAGAGCATAACCATATGTTCAAAACATCCGTACTAAAGTATCTCAAAATAAGCTTGGATCTCATGGTATCAACAAGTTTACATAGCATCAAAATATATCAGGAAAAGGAGTTAGCAAAACTACTAAGTGCCTGAAAACTGCAACATTATGAAGCGTACTTTGCATGCTTGTGCTAGTCATCACATAGATCACGAAACTACAAGCCTGGCACCCCTGTAAAGATGGCATGCTGGAGATCAAAACACATGCAGACCTCATTCTCATAGGATGCACACACAAAATGCAACGAAAGGACAAATCACCATGTTCTGTTAAGAACCAACAGTTAATAATTTTAGCGATCTTGCAACAATGAAAATGGCATCAATATGGAGAGTAACATACATGCAAATGCCACTAATTTGAAGATCTTAACAAGACGAATATTTCAACATATCATATGCATGAATCAGAGCTACGATCACCGAGATATGGCATGATGAAGGAGGCATAAAAATAATGCCGGGAAAAGACTTAGACGAAATATCACCTACAGAAAACAGATCTAGGGTTTCGGGGCATACAAATCGAGGTTCACCGGAGCTTCGCCGGAGTTGGAGGAAGGGGCGGCCGGAGGTGCTGGAGGCTCGGCGCGGGGGAGGAGGTCACCGGAGGGGGCGCTGGAGTGGGGACGCCGACGAGGGACTCCGTGAGCGGCGCGGAGGAGGCGGCGGGGAGCTTCGCGCGGGCCGGCGGCGAGCTTCACGCGTTGGCGGAGACGACTGGCATCGGGCAGCGCATCAGCCGAGCAGCGAGGGCGTGGCGTCGGGCAGCGCGTCGGCCGAGCAGCGAGGGTGCGGCGTCGGGCAGCGCGTCAGCCGAGCAGCGAGGGCGAGGCATCGGGCGGCGGGGAGGAGCCGCGGGAGGCGCGGGGGAGCGGGATGGCGGCTGCAGACGACCGGGCCGGGAGGGCCCCTCCTGGGTCCCGGCGGGCTGGCGGCGGCGCGGGGATGTGGGCGCGGGACGCGCCAAATCGCGGGCGGACACGTGGCGGCGGTGGAGGTTGCGGACACGTCCGTCGGTGGGGGAAGATGTGTTCGGCGGCGGAGAGGGGAAAATTTAGGGTTTCATCTGCGCGAATTTCAGGGTGTGCACAAATTTATTGGTAGAGGGAGCTAGGAGTGTCCAAATGAGGTGCGGTTTTTGCCCACAGGATCGTGATCCAACGACGGAGAGCATGGAGGGGGTTTAGATTGGTTATTGTGCTGTTTTGGAGGGGTGTTGGGCTGCAACACAAAAGAGGCTTTTGCGGTTAGCCGTTTAACCGTTGGGACATCAAACGACCTCGAATTGGAACGAAATTTGACAGGCGGCCTACCGGTGATGTGCGAAGGCCACTCAAAAAATCTCAACCCATTCCAAGAACGTTTTCCTGCAGCTCACGAACAAGACAAGAGGGGTGCACCGGGTGCATGTGGGAGTTATGGATTGCGAAATGGACAACAGGGAAAATGCTCGGATGCATGAGACGAAGACGTATGCAAATGCGATGCACATGTTGACATGAGATGAGATGCATGACATGAATAAAATGCAAAACAAAGAGAAAAGCCCAACCACGACGGAAATATCATATCACATAGCCGAAAATGGCAAGAGTCGGAGTTACAAATATGGAAAGTCACATCCGGGGTCTTACAACGGCCCACACCCCAATTCGGATTGGGCTTGGGGGGCGCCCCCCTACAAGGCCTCCTCCTGCTCTCTCCCACTAAGGCCCATACACTCCCTGGGGAGTTTCGGTAAACCCCTGGTACTCTGGTAAATGCCCGAAGTCACCCCGAACCATTCGAATATATAGCCTTCAAATATATCGATCTTTATGTCTCGACCATTTAGAGACTCCTCGTCATGTTCGTGATCATATCTGGGACTCTAAACCTTCGGTACATCAAAACACATAAACTCATAATACCGATCGTCATCGAACGTGAAGCGTGCGGACCTACGGGTTCGAGAACTATGTTGACATGGCCGAGACTCATCTCCTGTCAATAACCAATAGCGTAACCTAGATGCTCATATTGGTTCCTACATATTCTACAAAGACCTTTATCGGTCAAACCGCATAACAACATACATTGTTCCCTTTGTCATCGGTATGTTACTTGCCCGAGATTCGATCGTCCGTATCTCAATACCTAGTTCAATCTCGTTACCGGCAAGTCACTTTACTCGTTCTATAATGCAACATATCATAACTAACTCATTAGTCACATTGCTTGCAAGGCTTATAGTGATGTGCATTACCGAGAGGGCCCAAAGATACCTCTCCGATACACGGAGTGACAAATCCTAATCTCGATCTAGGACAACTCAACAAACACCATCGAAGACACTTGTAGAGCATCTTTATAGTCACCCAGTTATGTTGTGACATTTGATAGCACACTAAGTGTTCCTCCGGTATTCGGGAATTGCATAATCTCATAGTCATAGGAACATATATAAGTTATGGAGAAACCAATAGCAGTAAACCAAACAATCAAAGTGCTAAGCTAACGGATGCCTCAAGTCAATCACATCATTCTCTAATGATGTGATCCCATTCATCAAATGACAACTCTTTGCCCATGGGTAGGAAACTTAACCATCTTTGATTAACGAGCTAGGCAAGTAGAGGCATACTAGTGACACTCTGTTTGTCTATGTATTCACACATGTACTAAGTTTCGGGTTAATACAATTCTAGCATGATTAATAAACATTTATCATGATATAAGGAAATATAAATAACAAATTTATTATTTCCTCTAGGGCATATTTCCTTCACTACTAAGTTGACGCGTACGCAAGGCTTTGTCAACTTAGTCAACAAACGATTCTAGCAGCAGTGACCGTTGGATTTGAATCGAACGGCCCTGCTGCTTCTTCAATCATTGCTCTTCCTGCACCAGCTGCCCAAACCAGCACCGGTGAGACTGCCTGCTCCTGCCTCCAGTGGTCGGCTGTGTTGTCGCTGAGGCCTCACCGCCCCCTACTATTCCCACCGTTGCCCAGGCACTACGGCAACGGCAGCCTCGCACCGCAGCCGAACCAGTGAACCCTTGTACTCCTCTCCGCGTGGGCATCCACTACCGCGTCTTCCCTGACTCTGGGTCGTCCCCTTCCTAGGCCTCGCCGTCGTCCACCGCCTTGTTGCTCTCGGCGCGGCGTGGTCAATGTGGTCATGGAACGACTTCTGTCGGAAGACTACTGTACGTGGAGAGGCTGACAGCAGGGTCCACAGCCACAACAAGGAAGTGCCTCCTTATTATTCGCTAAATAATTATTCTTGCACCTGATATCAGGGACCCACCGGACGGGCCACCATATTTCGCTCCCCCTTGACTATTTGGACCCACCATCTACATCTTCCCATGCAAGGAAGTGCCTCCTTTTCATCCCTGATAGTGGGGACCCACCTGGTCGAAGTTTATGTACCGTTGTCATTTTGGCCGCGAACATGTACATACATACTGGTCGTTCATTCTGTCTGCTGGCTGCAGTGATGAACCGTGGCCGAGTAAGGAAGGACACATGTCGTAGTAGAGGGGCGCACGTAGCATGTACATGCACGTACAACTAGGGTGCAAGAAAGTAAATACGGTCACATGTGTACATAAGGGCGGGGTCTCGAACGCCTACTCACGCATACGTACGGCCAGGGCTCATGCACATGGTTGGGTCGGAACGGAGAAACTGCGTCGTTGTGTTCATCGGGAGCCAACCGGCTTGGACGGAACAGCCGATCAAAATGAGGCTTGGCATACAGTAGAACACAGGAAACGTCCTTGTGTTCGACCGGCCATAGTTGAAACGGGATCATGTTCATCGAGAGGGGTCTGGCATACCACAAAATAGAAGAAACGGACTTCTCCTGGACCTCCTACAGTCGAAACGGGGTCCTGTTGATCGGGAGGGGTGAGGCGTACTGCAAAACGGAGTAAACGGACTTGTGTTGGAGCGCTACGGTCAAAACAGGGGTCATATTCATTAGGAGGGGTGTGGCGTACCGCAAAACGGGATGCCACGGGCTACTGTTCAACTCCACCATCGACCTCCTCCAGCCTCCACGGGGCTACTGTTCATCCACCATCGACCTCCTCCAGCCTCCACCTGCGACTGTTCATCCACGGGATCCTGTTCATCCAACTTCCACTCCTCCTCCACCGGCTACTGTGCAACCAGCCCTGTCCACGGGATCCTGTTCAACCACCCCTCCATAGGCTACTATTCATCCAACCTCCACTGGCTACTGTTCAACCAGCCCTCCACGGGGTCCTGTTCATCCAGCCCTCCACGGGGTCCTGTTCATCCACCCCCAACTGGCTCAATCGAGGTCCTGTTCATCCAGCGTCAACGGCCTCTACTACCACATGGTCCTCTTCATCCACCCCCACTAGGAACTGTTCATCCAACCCCTCCCCCAACAACGCTCACTGTTCATCAAGAGGCAGCATCGTTCGGCTTTAGTTAGCAGCTGTAGCAAAGAAATCACTCAGGTTCAGTTAACAGCAAGGGATCGATCGAGGTTCAGTAACGTAGCGAGTGCAATCGCTCGGGTTCAGTTAGAGCCCAACGTCTCGCTCGGGTTCAGTTAGAGCGCGACGCCTCGCACACACGCGTGTACGTGTACGAGAGAAACGCGCAAACCTCCGTGCATCGCTCAGCCCGGACCACCCACCATAACCAGGAACTCCCCGATATTTTCCTTGCCCTCGCTTCTACCATGATTTTTTCCGTCATGGACGGCCCAAAGAATGCCATGCAGCTGCGTCTCCGACCCGCCCAGGACGAAAAGCCCATTTTCTGTCATGATTTTTTGTCATAGAAGTAGGATCCCACCACATCTATGATGATACCGGGTTTTGTCACAATTATCGTCATTGAATTGTCATAAGCATAACAGAAAAAATTCGTTCGGCCCAAAATGCCATGGATGTGTCTTTTTTTTGTAGTGGACCCGCTCCACGAATGCCATATTCAACTCGACCGACCCCTACTTCACTGACGCCACAGCCTCATTAGGTTATTCGATTTGTACTCCTTCGGTTTTTCTCTTCTTTATCATGGAAATATTCACTTATCATAGATGAGCTTTCTGGTATGTCGACAGGTGCGGCAACCGAAGCACCAGAGCCGCTTCAGCAATGGCATCAGCCAGCCCAAACTCTACTGCAACACGGGCACCATCAATGATCATTAGCTTTCACGTATGACTACGATACCCATACGCCACCAAGAATCAGGTAGTATTATCCAACGGCCGGCGCCTACGTTCACTTTCTTAGCATAAGCACAGCACCTTCAAATTTCTTCAGGACATCATTCAATTTTTCATCAGACGCATTCTTCTGCTTACACCTGTAGGGCCATACGTGTGGCAGTGAATAGGTTACATGTGCTATATTATAAACAAGTGCACATATAGTTACAATGCTTTTGTTTTGTCCTAAGTATTAGTGTACTCCCTAGATATCACTGCCTATTATTTTACTTCTTGCATGCTATATTTATGATAATGGTGTTGTTCTGATGCCACCTGTTTGTTACATCAGACTGCTTCTATGGCCAAGTCTGGATACTCTAACTTAGCTAGAGCTTAGAGTTAGTTTCTGGCTCATGACTAACCCTGAACTAACTCTAGCCAAAGAGGTGTTTGGATGACCGTGTTAGATTGACAATAAATGCACTAGGAGAACTAGCTCCAATTAGCACCTCTTGGGTGGGATAATTTTTTGGGTGGGTTAGATGCAACTAGCTCAAACTAGCCCTCATGTTTTGATACTTTAGGACTATTTGATCCCAAACTATCTCAAACCCATGGATCCAAACAGGACCTATGTTCTCCATGCTTAATTACACATCAGCAAACTAGCTTGTGGTTCCACTACTTTTTGTTCGTTTTACCCTACATTTTCTGATGCAAGCTATTAGCCTACATTTTCCGAGCCTCTGTTCATTACCTTTTTGTGCGTTCTTGATCTTCCCAAGTTGCATGACTAATTTGATGCTCCTATTCATTATGGATCTGCCAACCCCATCAAGCAAAATATTTTTTCTTTTGGGGTTGGCATCTCGAACAAGCATACAAATAGAGTGAAGCACATATATTTTCGTGTAAGCACACACCCTTCTTTCATTAGTTTAGAATAACCATTGATGATCAATTCAAACTAGTGCATGTGATTAAATTAATTTTACCTAATAGAGGGGGAAGAATAAACAACATCGACTAGATTTGCAACCATGGGATGCTGACGATATCTTCAAAGAACATTGCAACAGCAGTGATGCTTCATAGCACCATATGGTAAGCCAGTGTGTTTTAGTACATGTGAAATGTAATGCGTGTGGGCTTCTTTCTGGGCTTTGTCCCTCAACCTGTAATCCTACAGAATTACAAATAGTTCAGTTGTCTACTTTGTTGTATTGCTTGATTCGAATGCTTGTTTTTTACTTGTTAGGCTATACCCGAGTTAGGCCAATATGTCAGCAGTGCCTACTCTACTATCGTAAAGAAATGCATGCGTAATTAATTTGACTCTTTAACTTTTCCTGTGAACTTCATCACAAGACTGTCTTCCTAGTTTATATGAGGCCACACTGTTTAAGTGCTTTCTCAGTTTATTTCAACTACTTATATGCCTGGGCAACCTAAATATAGCAGTGGTACACTGCCTTTCATCTTACCATTTTAAATTTTTTTCGGCTAATGCTACTTCGATCCATTTAAATATAGATTGACATGCTCGACAATAATTCGTATGATGTTTACCATGTAAGCTTACTGCCCGGATAATGCGATAACTATCTCTTACTTTTGTCTAGCCGAAACCTTTCAGGATGCCGTTCAGACTAGGACACAATGTACAACCCCATAGTCTATTTGTGGAAGCAGTGCACCATCCATGTTACCAAATGGTAGCAGTTCAGTGGCAACACCGTTGGAGAGCAGTCTGAGCACAGATATTACAGTTCTTGAGGCACTACTAGAGGCAGAAAGAGATGGTGTGGCTGCCATGAATGAGGTAATCTTGATCTTGAGGCTCGAAATTATGCAATTAGATGCACGCCGACCCACACCCGAGCCAGAGTAAGTAAGAATGTTGCATTTGAAGACAGAGGAGGTCCTGCTGCTTCTACCATCTGAAGCCCAGGGTTATCCCAGTTCTTCTTTAGATACCAGTTGAAATTGTCATTACACAAGTATACATGCATGTTGTGTCATGTCTTTGAATGGATTATGTTGTAAGAACCCTTTGTTGTCCATGTGTTGTAATGATCTGCATTTTTTAAACGAGGTAATCCTCAATAATTGTATGATTTACATAAGGTGAACTGTTTTTCATGTGAGCAGATTGTATTCGATGAAATAACTGTTTGACTCAAAGTGTATCCAACATACTGAATTCGAAGATCACACCATTTCTAAATCATATTCATATATAAAGGTGGAATAAATCTTTGTCGTGGTTTTGAAGAAATCTTTCCCTAATAATAAAGCACAGATTAACTCCGTGGATTCACCGTCACAATACGCTTCTTCCCGTGAATTTATGCTTTTAGTTCGAATTTAAAACATATACGTGAGGTGGTACTAAATTTCGTCCATACAATTTCATTTTCATAGCTTCCTATCACATGGGCCAGAAAATTTGCGATGGGCCATAGGCCGCCGCCTACCCGGCTCCAGCCGGATGCGTGCCGGCCGCTCTGGCACGGTGGCCACAACTAAAAAGGAAACATTTCGTGAGCGCCGACCCGCACCCGAGCTAGAGCGAGCCCTACCCGAGCGAATCATCCTGAGCTTTTCCCTCAACCCGCCGCCACAACTCATCCCGCAGGACGCCACCGCCGCCGCCGCAGCTCACCCCGCTCTCCGCTACCGCTCCACCTCACCCCGCTGGCCAAGGTAACCTCACAAGTCTTCGCTTTCCCCGTTGCCGTCAGCTTCCTTTACGTTGGACGATCCTCCTCGACATTAAATGATGCTCACCCGCCTCTGCCTACTATTTGACGCAGGTGCTTGAGGAAGCAACGACTGTGGTGAGAGGACCTTAGGGACGCCATGGAGTTGCTGGGGCAGCCCAGTTCAACGTGGGAGGGAGGCGCCCCAGCCACAAGCTGAAGTGTAGTTGCGCCGCAGCATATGCGGGAGCGCCAAGTGCGGCCTCTTCACATGGGTTAGGGGTATGGCACATCCTTGGAATTTCTTCCTCCCCTCCCCTTTTCGCGTGGATCAATGGGTGGGTAGTTTGTGGATGGCTAGAGGCAAAATTGTTAATGGCTATGTGTCGGTGGGAACGACACCTATGGGATCACAAGAATCCCTACTGAGGTTAGCGGGGCGCGGGGTCGTGAGAAGAGCGGATCAAACAGATAGCACACGGTTCGTTTATCCAGGTTCAGGCCGCGAGGATGCATAAAACCCTACTCCTGCTTTGGTAGATTGTATATCTGTGTTCTTGAGCTAGCTATGGGGCGTGGGGACCTCCAAAAAGCCGAATCCTTCCTCTGGTCGCCTCGGGCCTCCTTTTATAGAAAAAAGGGGTTGCCACAGTGGCACACAGGAGGTGGAAAGGGTACAATGCTGCGAGGTTATCCTTCGCATCACATGACAAGGCGCATTTAATGCGTCTTGCTTAGGTGTCCTTGCTTTATCGGGGACGGGGGAGAAACCTGTCTCGTCCGTCGCCGCTCCTTCTTGTGTCGACATGCGCCCTGGCCAGCGACGCCTGCGATGCCATGTAGGTAGGCAGGCAGCTGAGGTGGCGCAGTGGTGGGTCTTCACGAAGATCTGCATGCCGCCACGCGGGTGCCTGCCCAGCTGGTTGGGTCGGCAGCTGCATGCATGCGGTGGTGGAGGTTTAGTCGGCATGGGCCTGATGGTGGCCCTGCATGTGTCCTCGGCAAGGGCCTTGCCGGGGCCCTGGCAAGGGTCTTGCCGAGGCACCTGCTGTCATCCCCGGCAAGGCGCTTGTCGGGGGCCTTGTGGTCTTCCTTGGCTGGGATCCCGCCAAGGGTTTTCGTCTCCGTAGTGCGTATCTGATCTTGAATGTCTTCACAAAGATCTGCTTGACACCACGGGGATGTCTCCCGAATCCTTGCCCTTTGGGGGTAGTGGACTCAAGGGTGATTTGCTCCGTAGGTGCGGGACGAGTCGCCGCGGCAAGGGTCTTGCCAGGGCTGCTAGAACTGTCTCCCGGCAAGGATCTTGCTGGGGGAGTCCGCTTCGTACCCTATGCTCTTTGTGGTCTTGGCCTTGGCGTCGTTCTAGTTCTCTTGAGCTTCGGTCTTACCCTGGCTCACCTCCCTTGCCTTGCTTGGTGTGGTGGTATCCGCGGCTCAGATTGCCCGTGCACAGTTATAGGGGTACAAAAAGTGTACCCCTCTTTTTGTACACCGACAGGAGCCCCCGGGCCTGGGCCACAGATAAGCGCAACGTGTTGTTGGGCTAGGCCTAAAAAAGGTGCGCGGGCAGGCGGGGCGGTTTTTACCGCGGTAAGATTCTTCGCGCACTGTGCTTCCCACGATTCCCGCGCGTGGCGCGGCATGGGGAGGCATGTGTGACGTGGGCGGCATGTGTGGGGTTGGTTCCCGTGGGCATGCGTCACATCACAATTAATGTGAAAGGAGGCGGCCCGTGTTTCCCCCATAAGAAGGAATAACCATGGGCGTGCTGCTCACTTTCTCCTCTTTCCTCGTGCCTTCTCCAATCTCAGAGCCACCGTTTCCTCTCTTCCTTCCCTCCTAAGCTTCCGCCATCGCCCGTCGTCGTTGCTTCGCCATCCCCCTCCCTCAGTCCTCTAACTTTCTTAGCCGCCATGGCGCCCAAATCCGCCAAGGGCAAGGGGGTGGCTAAGGGCGCTGGGACTGTGGAGCCGCCGGAGAGTGCGCTATTGGGGGACCGGACGAAATCCGCCTTCTTCTTCCCCTCGACGGTTGATGTTTGTGAGCTCCGGGCCTCCTTCAGGCCTCTATGGGGAGTGAAGACGGGGGGAGAGAATTCGGGACATCCGGCGACGCGCGTCATTCCTGTCACTTGCGCCGATCCTGCCCCAAATCGGTATCCCTTTTTCATCAATTATCTTTCTTGCGGGTTATGTCCCCCTTTTTCTGATTTTTTCTGCAACATCATGCACACCTTCGGCTTTCGCCTCTTGGATTTTACTCTGAACGCGGTGGCGTGCATGGCTTTCTTTGCGCATCTTTGTGAAGGCTTTGCCGGGGTGTAGCCCAACACGGCACTCTTCCGCTATTATTTCTCCCCTCGGATCCAACCGGGAGGTGCCATCTCTGGTTGCGTCACCTGGATCCCAAGATCCAAGGGGGCATACCGCGATGGCGCCATGAAGGAGAGGTGGGAGGAATGGCGTGGCCGGTGGTGCTTGATTCAAGATGAAGACCCATGGAATTCTGCAAGGTCCGCCGAGTGCCGCCGGTCCACGGCAGTGATTGGAGTGATGTCGACATCGCCGATGGGAGGCTCACTGCCGCCACCACCAGGATTCTCCGGCTCACCCGGGCTGGACTCACCCTTGAGATGATCGGGGCGGACTTCATTCATCGCGGGATCGCCCCGTTGCACAACAAGGGGAGGCCAGCCTGGCTTCTTATGAATTCGGCTGACATTATGCGAGGTCGAACGGACCGGCAAGGCCGCGAGGGCTGCCGCAAAGGTCGGCAAGGCCACCAAGGGGCCGTTTTTCAAGTTGCCAGCGGGGGTGGTCCCGTTGTGCAATAATTAACGTCGGTCCGAGATCATCGCTATGATGCCGGACTGTAACGCGCACAGCCTGTCCCGAGCTGGAAGGAGCCGAAGGATGCTGATGTGCAGCAATTCTTTGACACCCTGATCGAGGTGTATGTCAATGCTGACGCCGAGCAGTGGCTTGTCATGGACACCACCCAGGCAAAGCTGGACTACATCGCCACTAGGGCGACGGAGGCACAGCTCGCCATGGAGGCCGGCAGCACCGGGGGTGTGGAGGACAAGGCCGCAACGGCTGTGGAGGAAGAGGAGCTCACCCGGTGGGCGGCGGCCTCCGGGGAGGTTAGCAGCACCGACACGGGAGCTCCGCTTGTCGAAGATGCGGCCGACGAGTCGTCGGGGGAGGAGGATGTGGCGGCGGGCTCGACGCCAGCCAGGGGAAGAGAGCGAGTCCTGCGGCGGGCTGCGCGACCTCAATTGACCCTGGAGGGGTCCGGGCGTCATACGAGGGCCACGGCATCGAAGAGGCTGACGAAGGCCACTGAGAAGAAGAAGACAACTACCCCTTCCCCATCTGGGCGTGCACAAACCCCGCCTTCTTTGCCTCCTCCAGCAGATGTCGACTCGGATGTTGACGTGGAGCTCCCTTTTGATCTTGGGCCTCTCAGCCCGAAGAGGAAAAGGGGAGTGGTGGAAGAGGAGGAGATGGATGATGAGTAAGTACTCCGTTCCTTACTGCGATTTCCATTCCTCTGAATTAAGTCACTCATCTTGATCTGTTTTTGCTTTTGCAGGGATGCAGAGATGTTGGCCCAGAGGGTGAAGAGGGCGAAGGCCTCGGCGAGCAGTCAACCCCCGGCTGGGGCTTCAAAGACGCCACTGGTGGTGTTGAGCAGCCCGGACAGCAGCCCCCGGCACAGCCCCCAGCGTACGTTCGTCACCCTCCTCTTATTCGACACGTGGTAGGCATTCGATGCTATGGTGTTGACCTTGTCGGGTTTGCAGGAGGGGAGTGGTAGCAGGAGGAGCCGCAGAGGGCTACCCCCAACACACCACCCCCATCGACTACGTCGCCGCGAGGGGCGTCCCCGGCAAGGGCATCTAGCACGGAGCCCACACCCATGGAGGAAGAGGGGAACTTGGGCGTTGGTGACTCTCCCACGGCGTCAAATGTTG
>NC_041386.1:265225824-265297495 GCF_002162155.2 Triticum dicoccoides | reverse complement strand
TTCTGCTTCACAGCCTGGCACTGGTGAGTCGCCTGTCCTCCGTCTCTGTTTTTTCCTTATTCTTTTTCTTGGCTTCAATGCTGCCATTACTACCCAGGCCCTCCTTCAATAGGTATGGAGTACGTAGATACTATTGTTGGGAATATTGCTGAGGAGGCCGCGGAGGAGGCCGACATGATTGCCGCCGAGGGGGCCGCCAGAGATGCTGACGAGGCCGCCGCTGATGAGGCTGCCAAGCATGCTGCCAAGGACACCGCTGCGGGGGCCGCCAAGGCGACCGGCGAGGCTTCTGCCGAGGGTGCCAGCGGTGGGCCCACCGGGGAAGCCGGCAAGGCCACCGCCAAGGAAGAGGTGGTTGATGATCAGCCTCCTTCCTCCTCAACCTCAGGCCCTGGCAGATACCTAAAGGTGGGCAACGATCTTTTCATCCATCTTCCAGGGGTGTTAAGTTCCTGAGCGCCCGTCGAAGGGGAAGTCTTTGACGGCGAGGTGCTTGCCGCCACCGGGCTCGAGGTTGTCGATGAGCCCTGCGTTGGCGGCGATGGTTCTCCAGAAGAGCAGCTTTTTCGTGCCATTGGGGCCAATTTCCGGAAGCTCCAAGCGCTCTACCGTGCTCGCCTGGACAAGGTCAAGTCCAGGATGGCAACGATGGACAACGCGGAGGTGGACTTCAAGGCACACGTTGCTGAGATGCAGTCCTGGTTTCACCAGATTCGCGAGGAGTAGAGGGCCTTTCAGGAGGAATTGGCCAAGCGCAATGTAGAGCTCACCATGAAGATGGCTGACATCGAGAAGGCCCAGGAAAAGGTGGTGAACTTGGCTGCCGCGGCCGAGGCCGCCTGGAACCAGCATCAAGACGCATTGGATTCCCAGGAGAGGACCTCTCCATGCGTGAGGCGAAGCTTGCCGCAATGCTCTACGGCAAGGATGAGGAGCTCGAGGCCCTTGTCGTGCGACGGACTCACGAGCTGGAGCAGAGTGACAAAGATGCACTCGATGCCCAAGCTTTGGCCCATGCCGGCAAGGTGAAGGAGTTGGAGGTAGAGCGGGACGAGCTGAAGGAGTAGGCCCTCAAGCTATCCAACGAGAAGAGCACGCTCAACAGCGCCTTGGTAGAGGCGCAAGGAGCGGTCATCAGCAGGGCTGGGGAGCTCTCCGAAGCGCAAAACTCCATCAGAGATCTCAAGCTGAAGCTGGAGAATCTCGAGAAGATGTTGTCGGAGAGCACGGCTCGGGAGGAGACCTTGACCAGGGGCCTAGAGGAGGAGAAGCAGCTGCGGGCGAACGAGGCCGCCTTCCACCAGGAATATGTGGCGGGCGAGAACAGATGGATCAGCCGTCTGGAGGACGTCGCCGGCAGGGTCACCTCGCAGTTGGCCACCATGGGGATGCCAAACGTGAGGTATGCCCCTGAGCGCAGCGGGACCGTCAACCCCAAGCTGCCCAATTCTTGGAGGGCGTCCTTGGCCGGGGAGGCCCGGCGACTTTGCCGGAGGGTCGTGACCAAGGTCCTCACCAAGATGGCGTACTGGAATCCCGACCTTGACTTCGAGGCCGCGATGGATAGCTTGCCGGATGGTACTGACCTCACGGTGCTCAAGGAGCGCATGAAGCCCATCATCAGCAGTATCGACGAAATCAAGAGGGTGGAAGGCCAGCGTTGGGATTAGGCATCTCGTTCTTCTTCGCCACTACGGGTTCCCGACCAAGACAAATTTTATCTTTAGTTAGAACCGCAGCAATGATGTGATGTAACATAACTTTTGCAGTACTCTTAATTTCATGCACGTTATTTTCCCCATTCAATTCCTCTTTGTATGCGCGCCCTACGTCGATTGGGTAGGCTCGCCGGTGCGGAAGCCCCTAGCGGTGTTTTGGGGACGGATCCCCATGGGCCTGCTGGGTATGCGTGTTGCCGGACGAGCCACCTTTCCGTTCTGAACGTGGCTGCTCGAACTGTCGAGCTTGACTCGAGTCAGAATCGAGGGCGTTGTTGATCGCGGAAGGCTACTCTGCCATTCTCGATGCAGCCGCTTGAGCTGTTGAGCAGACTCAAAACAGGGTAAGGGCATTGCCGATCGTGGGAGAGCCCCCCTGGCGTGCAGGTTTCTCATACAAAGGCGTGACATCTCCGGGGGGAATAACCTCATATAAGAAGGATAGAACAAATAAGGGTTCAGTGCAACTTAGCTTCTGTTTGCAATCGCTCGAGTGCCGATCTTCTATCCTCCTTTCTTCTCCAAGGGTCACGATGATGAAGGAGTGCCGGGCTAACTGCTAAAGCCGATTCTCACAACTGCGTTCCCCTACCTGGCGCGCCAAACATCTCGGTGGGAACAACACCTATGGGATCACAAGAATCCCTGCTGTGGTTAGCGGGGCGCGGGGTCATGAGAATCCCTACTGTGGTTAGCGGGTCGCAGGGTCGTGAGAAGATCTTCGGTGGGAACAACACCTATGGGATCACAAGAATCCCTACAGATAGCACACGGTTCGTTTATCCAGGTTCGGGCCGCGAGGATGCATAAAACCCTACTCCTACTTTGGTGGATTGTATATCTGTGTTCTTGAGCTAGCTATGGGGCGTGAGGAGCTCTAAAAATCTGAATCCTTCCTCCGGTCGCCTCGGGCCTCCTTTTATAGAAAAAAGGGGTTGCCACAGTGGCACATAGGAGGTGGAAAGGGTACAGTGCTGCGAGGTTATCCTTCGCATCACATGTCAAGGCACATTTAATGCGTCTTGCTTAGGTGTCCTTGCTTTATCGGGGACGGGGGAGAAACCTGTCTCATCCGTCGCCGCTCCTTCTTGTGTCGACACGCGCCCTGCCAGCGACGCCTGCGATGCCATGTAGGTAGGCAGGCAGCTGAGGTGGCGTAGTGGTGGGTCTTCATGAAGATCTACATGCCGCCATGCGGGTGCCTGCCTAGCTGGTTGGGTCGGCAGCTGCATGCATGCGATGGTGGAGGTTTAGTCGGCGTGGGCCTGATGGTGGCCCTGCGTGTGTCCTCGGCAAGGGCCTTGCCGGGGCCCCGGCAAGGGTCTTGCCGAGGCGCCTGCTGTCATCCCCGGCAAGGTGCTTGCCGGGGGCCTTGTGGTCTTCCTCGACTGGGATCCCGGCAAGGGTTGTCGTCTCCTTAGTGCGTATCTTATCTTGAATGTCTTCACAAAGATCTGCATGCCGCCAAGGGGATGTCTCCCGAATCCTTGCCCTTTGGGGGCATTGGACTCAAGGGTGATTTGCTCTGTAGGAGCGGGACGAGTCGCCGCGGCAAGGGTCTTGCCGGGGCTGCTAGAACTGTCTCCCAGCAAGGATCTTGCCGGGGGAGTCCACTTCGTCCCCTTTGCTCTTCGTGGTCTTGGCCTTGGCATCATTCTAGTTCTCTTGAGCTTCGGTCTTACCCTGGCTCACCTCCCTTGCCTTGCTTGGTGTGGTGGTATCCGCGGCTCAGACTGCCCATGCACAGTTATAGGGGTACAAAAAGTGTACCCTTCTTTTTGTACACCGACACTATGATTTGTCATTCATGTTATCATGGGTCCCAGAGCAAAGTTTATCTTATCCTTCATAGTTAGTCGCCCATATTGGATAATTTGACCAGATTTTCTGTCTGGAGACGATGTGTACAGGAACCTGCAGGAAAACTTCAATCAGAGTAATAGCCGGAGGTGCATCTGTGCAATGTTGAACTGTCCAAGTAGATCTTCTTCGTCTGCAGCTTGACAACTGCAGGAAGACTTTGCCTTGAGTAAGCATGCTCACGTACACGATAAGAGGCAGTATGTTAGTCAGGAGCCTGACTGTGGGAAGGTACATCCAACAAAATGGGAATACATTTAACATTACACCTTTACCAATGGTACATTAACATTAGCAAACCTTCCTATTTACTAGCATTGACGAGTTTTCCAGTAATTTTAGGCTCGTATCTGAAATGTTTATAAAAGCATTTTTCTTCATCTTTCTATCCACAAGGACCTTTCTCTGTTTGCATAGTTATTAACGGATTTAAGTTTCAATGATTTGAATACATCTAATACCTTTGGTTATGTGTCAGCAATGGTTCAGATAAATGATCAATTCACTAATTAATCAATCAACAAAGGGTTAGTTGTTTAATCCTACTAGATAGATACTCCATTCATCCAATAGACTGTGAGAGTTAATGGATTGATGCAGTACATACATTCATTCAAATAATTTAATACTACTAGACTGCTACTCCATTCAACACCGAGAGATTTAAGATCCATATGTATCGAAGTCTTGATCTTTTTTCAGTCCTGCTTAACCAGAATAGATGTATTTTTGGTCTCCGCCTGAGCTCTAGCTGCCTCATGGATCTTTTTAGCATCTACAACGAGCATTTGTTTGATGCATGGATTTGTGCTCTATGCGTTGATCCATTTGTTTGACTCATATGCTTATTCATGTGCTACCACCATGGTGATGGTCATTTATATGTTGGAAAGCATTTGGATTGTGAGCAATTGTAGTAGCCCTTCAATTATCATGTGATTTATAGCAAGGTCTTAATCTGGTAAAATTTTGGATTTATGCAAATGACATTGTAACATTACTAGATTTGTTGAAGTAGCGGACTAAGGTTCAACAAGAAGTTATTAGATCCTAGCACCTGTGAAGTTATATAGTGAAGTGGAGTTAGAGCTATAAGGTGAGACACTTTATTTCTTGCCAAATATTTTTCCAAGAGATGGAAATGCAGTGGATGTTTATTGTAGTTGAACAAAACCATTAATGATGTCCGAGCGGATAAAAATGATGATAAGAGCATTACAGATAATGCAGTGTTGGAGTCGAGGTAGCCAGACACAAACCATCCTTATATATCAAGTAGTAATGGTGGCAATGGTAAAAGATGCATGCACTAATATTTATGGTCTGGTAGACTCTCAGTACTTATGCCTACTAAAGTAGCAACAACAACGGAGTTTTGTTTAGTTCTGTCTCGGAAGCCATCCTATAATTCCGTTCGTTGCGAAATCTCTTGCCAGTACCGAGAGTGTTTACTACCCTTTCCTTACTGAACTTGGCAGCAGGCTTCTCCTGTCCTTGGATTACTTTGTGGTTTGCTGAATGATATTGGCCCAGGGCGTACAAGATGTACTTTGTTGGTAACAACCATTAACAGTATGTCTGTTCAATATACTATATAGGTGTGCAATTGTGATTTTAGCTTGCAGTGCACTAACAGACTGTCTAATTCTGCTGAACTCGAAGCTTGTGTGAGATGTGAGCAATGGCCATATTCTAATTCGTCGTTTTTTGTTTTTATCGGCTTGCATGCCGCATCGAATTATATACCCACTTGAGCTTCTGATTATTATTGAGAAAGTTACATTGTGCCTGTGACCTGAATTAATTCACATCAATAAATTGAATTATCGATGCAATTGTGCGGTTAGATAATGCAGTGTCTACTCTTCCTCTCCCGTTGCAACACACGGGCACATTTGCTATCAACTTTCAAAGATTGACATGGCTATTGTTTTTGCGTTCTTGCTCAAGACAAAAAGGGATTGTTTAGGCTGATTTGAGTTTGTGCAACCAGAACTCAAAGGAACCTTTGCTGAAGATTTACGAGGTGAAGGACTCGAACTGTATCTCATGCCCACATGGTCATACGTGGGTTGGCCGCCAGCAGCCCTCTGATTGCACGTCTAGTTCACCTCTCCGAGTCTCTGTCGGCCGGTTGTTCTTCTCGGACATCGCCGTCACTACAAAAAAATACACTTCTATGATGTCACGGTATGTCACGTTTTCTGTCATGCATGTACATCCATGACAATTTTATGACAGAATCAAGATAGTCATACCTGTGCTGTCGTAAAAGTGTTCTATGACATTACCAAAATTATCATCACAGAAGTGTCCACTTCCATGACGATAAATCGCGGTTCACAAAAGTGCTTTCGTCAAGGGTGACCGACACGCGGCATCCACCGTAACGTAACGCCGTTAAGCTATCAGGTCCGGTTTTCGATCGGATAACCCGTTAATAGCCCCGACCAATGGGGATTTTCCACATGTAAAATCATCATTGGCTGGAGGGAGCACGTGTCGGCTCGCCGCTGGGACAGTTGTCATCCAATCATTGGACCCAAAGCGCCTATGATACGTCGACACATGGCACGGCCCAACAGAGGCCCATTCCTGTGAAAAGGCCGGCCCGTTTGACTTGGTCAAAAGGTGGCGGGCCAGCCCACGGCAAGCCTGTTAATGGCCTGTTCGCATATAGCCCATTTATAGCCCGCTAACCCAGGGCCCATTTACGGCCTGTCCGAATTTGGCCTAGTAGTGTCATCTGGGCTGTTCAATATAATTCCAGCCCATTTTAACTTCCGGCCCATGTATGGCCCATCACGTCTTTCGGCCCATATGAGGCCCTTAGTAACCCTCGGCCCATTAACGGCCCGTGGTAAAACTGGCCTGTAATGAATAGTGTATCACTTTGTACCCATTAATGGCCCATTATTCCGTTGGGCCGTTTCCAGCTCATGTTATCTTTCGGCCTTCACAGGGCCCATTTATTCTTGGGCTCATTTCCAGCATTCGTTTACTTTCAGCCCGTTACTGTCATTTTCTGCTTGTGGGCCAAATTCAGCCCATGGTTATAGTCGGCCCATTAGAGGCCCGTTAATACGTTGGGCCATTTTCATAGCATCATCAAATACGGCTGATTAATGACGGCCCGTTAAGGTCGGCGCATGAACGGATGATTTCAACTCTAGCCCGTTTACGGCCCCTTATACGGCCCGTACAAGGCCCATATATGAGACAACCCGTAGAAGGCCCATGGATCCTATGGGACGTAGAAGGCCCATTGACCCGACGACCCGTAGAAGGCCTATTGATCCGACGGCCCATAGAAGGCCCATGGATCCGACAGCCCATAGAAGGCCATAGATCGTCCATCACATAGATGGCCATGGATCGTACGACCTGTGGACGGCCATAGTCACTACAACATTTGGGCGAGTTGGCCCCTATTTGAATGACATAGCATATTCAAAGAATTATCCTACTCTATACTATCACCTCTAAAAAACATACACTATACAATAAAGAGACTAAGGCATAGAAACGTAGAATAATCCTACACTATACAATAATGAAATTACAGCCGATTATACCCACTGGGCATTATGGTTCGGCACCAGTGATAATAAAGCATACACAAACAGCAAATTACATACACTGGGAAAATACAACTCATACATCATGGACGCGCATCAACATAACATACCATTTGAACTATAATCTCTTCAGAAAATAGGATTGGCCGGATTTAGATAGCACAAATTTCAGTCTGCAAAATATCCAATTCCTTCGTTGTTACCTCAGTACCTTGTTTCAGTTTTTTGACTCCTGCATCTAATACCTGCATGTCTAGTCTCAACTTGTTTATTGTACTTTCATAATCATGTACACGTTGTCTTGCCACCTCTAGTTGATGCTCGAGAACATCAGGACATTCCCATTCCAATTCATAATCATTCGGTAACGGCCATGCCACACTTCTCGCAGATCTTTGTGTTGATGTCACTTCATCCTGAAATGTTGCTGTAATTACACATGACTAGGGCAAAAATATAGTTACAAAAGTGAAGCGAGCAAGATAGACTATTTTGTACATGGAAAAATAGGACTAACAATAATGTTACACATCATGAAGCATAAGCAGGTGATATTTTAAAAATTATAAAAAAAGGTAGTATGTGCAGCCTGTATACAGAAATCTTTCTTAGCTCACCAGAGGAGCATGATGTTGGGGCCCAATCCAAAACATAGGCAAGTTACAAATTTAGACAACACGTTGCATAGAAGTAAGCAAGTAGTTGACCATTCTATAGCTCAATTCAAGTCTAAGGGAGCACAATGAACAACATAGGATTTCATACAAACATACTACAACAAGAAAACTATGCAATCATTAGCCTAGTATAAACTAGATTGTGATCCTCATTCAATAATAGTTGCTTAATAGACTTCAAAGCTTCAAGCACACTTCGGCAGAGTAATTAAATGGTGAGGCCTTTAATTATGTCAACTAATAGTTATACAAGTACCCAACATCAGGCATCATTCTGTGGGCATCTCATTAACTTAGGACAAATAAAGCAATTGAAAAGAGCAAATTAACTATGCCTGAAAAAAACAAGGAATTGAACTGTTGAGTTGGATACAGTGACTTACCTTAACAGGTTGAAGAGGCTCAGCACAGCTCCTACTGCTCTTGCAAGGCTCCTTCCTAACATCTTGTACTTGGAAATCCTCAATCTTATCTTCATTGCACCCCCTCTGCAAGGTGACACAAACAAGTTACTCGTCTCCTTGGAAGATAAATATGCATACTTTCCAGCCTGTGAACACAAAAGGATGAGATTATAACAAAACAACACCACATAATGAAACATGCCACATCTCTTGCACTTGCACACAATGAAATGAGCATTTACTATGTCTGCACTATGTAAAAACTAGGCATACCTTCAAACTGGATCTCCAGGTATTTTTGGAGAGCCTACTTTAGTGTACAGCCAAACCTTTATGTCACCTATGAGTTATAAAAGGCCCCACTACAATAGCCCTTAGCGTTTAAATAGTTGACAAGCTCTATTAGAGTGTTAGGTCAAGAACATCAAGTAATCAAACCAAGCAGTCCTAGTATGGCTGGCTGATGCAAACAAGCAATTGAACCGATGTGTGAGCAAATCTTACATATCAAGAAAAGAAGCAAAGAAGGAGGCTTAAAGACCATCACTTGACTGACCAGATTTAAGGGGCATTAAACATCATGTGCAACGTATGAACTAACATAAACATTGCATATTCCCGATTCTACAATGGAATGCACATGTATTAGGTTATGCCATGTATGATGATGCCTAAATGTACACTATAGCAGGCAGGCGTGATTCATCATTCCACGCATAATTGAATTGCAGGTTAAGGGCCAGTTCCATTCCGCCTTTTCAGGTCTTATTATCAAAATAAGCCATAAAAGATGTAAAGAAGTCATTTCTGAGTTATGGGCTTGGGATTAACTAATTTCGCTTTGGAGGGGGGTGTTTCGGATAGAACCTCACTAAAAATTGAAGGGAAGGGGAATAGTGAAATGACTCTGTTGTCTGCCTATATTACACTCAAAATGCAACTGGTGACGCCCGCGTCACGCCTCAACATCACGTAAAAACAAACATGCAAGCGTTCATTGCCCTGCCCGCTTGCATCTCATCTCCCCTTTCCCTCTACCTCGATACCCTGCCTGCAGCACTAGGGTTCCTCCAGCAAGCCGTCGCCACTGTTCCCATCCGGCCTGGTCCTCGGTGATGCTTTGTCCAGCTAGGCTACATGGCCGACGGGTAGGGGAAAATCTCCCTGGCTGCTCCTCCCTCTGGTGCCGCCCCTCATTCTCATGGTCTCCAGCAGCTGCTCCATTGTGGTTCGTCCAACACACTACTCCGGCAGGCACTGCACAACTATGGCTAATGCCACACTGCGGTAGAAGGCACCTTATTCCCCCTCCCCACCTCCCAGGCTGTGGCCTTGAGGTGTTTTTGAAGGATGAGCTCATCCAACAAGGTGAGGATCTCCTCTGATTTTTTTGCCAAATTTTCATTCCGATCCACTATACGATGAATTGCTATGAGCTACTTCTGCTGCTGCTATATGATGCATTGCTATGAGCTGCTCCTATTGTTGCTATATGATGAATTGCTATGAGCTGCTGCTGCTATATGATCAATTGCTATGAGCTGCTGCTGCTATATGATGAATTTCTATGAGCTGCTGCTGCTATATGATGAGTTGCTATAAGCTGCTCCTGCTGCTGCTATATGATGAATTGCTATGAGTTGCTCCTGATGATGCTTTATGCTGAATTGCTATGACCTGCTCCTGCTGCTGTGCTATGATGAATTGCTATGAGCTGCTCCTGCTGCTGCTATATGATGAATTGCTATGAGATGCTCCTGCTGCTGCTATATGATGAATTGCACACTCCTGCTGCTGTATGATGAGTTGCTATGAGTTGCAACTGCTATATGATGCTTTCAGATGGTGCTGCTATATGATAATAACCAGCCACTTGGACCAACGAATTTCAATAAATAATTGTTCTTCATTTAAATGTGGGTCGTGCGTTTTCCGTTTAAATTAGACAATGGGATCTCTATGGAAAACATTGACCAAAGTAGATTGTGCCAAGTAGATGGTATCTTTGTATTTGCATTTTGAGCAAATAGTGAAGGTCTGTTTTCCTATCATATTAATTACTGCACTGGGTTCAACTTGTGATGTTTGCAAGTCAAATTAATTTTCATAGGGGCAACAAAATGAAAAAATATAATGGAATCTAGAATTTTCACTTATCATACCAAAGATAACCTGAAAACACAATGAAAATAACTGGTTGGCTTATTACATGGAGCTTATATTCACATGTGCTTATTTTCTTAGGATAACTCATAATAACTGTCCCTAAGAAACTTGGCCAATAGAACTGAAATACAAATAACATATCACGATGATTGCAATGGATGAGTGACGTACCATAGCACACTGTATAGGCTCACCGCTGGCTCTCCTTTTTTGCGATGTTCCATGAAATTGCCACATACATCTTGTACTTTTTCATTGTGTAGCCCTATCTGCAAGTTGACATGGCTAATTTCAGACATCTCTACATGATAATACATTGCATATCCCTTGCGCATATTTAAACAACCAATTAATGATTGTGTGCGTAGCATAAACTAGCCATGACTCTGTGTGCTGGACTAGCAGGCACTCTAAGGGAGCCTAATGTAGTGTACTGGAATTCCTACATGCCACCTACAATTTTGTGTAATGTACTGCCTCTGTTCCTAAATATATGTCTATGCAGAGATTCCAGTATGGACCACATACAGATGTATATAGATGCATTTTCGAGTGTAGATTCACTCATTTTGCTCCGTATGTAACCTATAGTGGAATCTCTAGAAAGACTTATATTTAGGAATGGAGGTACGAGGTAGTATCATGTAGGACATCTACATATCTAATTTAGCAGCCAGTAGTACAAATCATTTTCTGCACAAAGGGATTACTGGTCAAAACTCCTAGCAAAGCACGTTGGTAGGCACATCACAATACAAGAGAGAGATGCTTACAAGATCATACCAATGCCTCGGTCTAGGATCTTGGTTTGCCAAGCTGTTAGATTCAGAAGAAACATCATCCTTGTAGTTTTTGCCAGTTGCATAATAGGTAACATCGACCTGTTAGTATATTTGAAGTACATCGGGCATGTGATGGTAGACGGGTTTAAAGGTGACAAGTACCTAGGCCGTGGCGGGTGCTTGGCATCTTGCCAGACGGTGGGAATGAGGTTAGAAACGTCAAGGGTGATGATGCTGCGCCGGCTGTCGGGGTCCGGTAAGGAGATCTAGAACCATGGAGTAGGGTGTTTGTGGAGCGGCTCCGGTAGGGTGGACTACGGTGTGGGCGAAGCGGATCTATGGCCGTGGACAAGGGCGTAGGTGAAGCTACTCCGGTAGGGTGGACTACGGTGTGGGCGAAGCGGATCTGTGGCCGTGGACGAGGGCGTAGGTGAAGCTGATCCGGTGGTTGGGTTAAGGATGGTGTCGATGACGGGAGCGTCAGAAGCTGCTCTAGTAGGTTGGATGAGGGTGCGAGGAAGCGGATCTGAGGCCGTGGACTTGTGAGTTGGCAAAGCGGCCCCAGTAGGGCTGTAAATGGTATAGGCGAAGCTACTCCGGTGGTGTTGACGATGGTGTTGGCGAAGCGGCTCCGGCAGGGTTTAGGAAGGTGTCGGCGAATAGGATTAGAGGTCGTCGACGGAGGCGTCAGTGGGGCGGCTCCAGGGGGAGGGGTGGACAAAGCATCTCCGGTGGGGAGTACGAATGAGCCGCTGCAGATGCGCTGCAGTTGACAAGAATACCGGCGAAGCAGATCCGGCGCCGTGGACAAGGCCGGCACTGAATGGGCTATGGTACAGTGGTGGATGAGCAATCTACTTGTTTCTAGGAGAGGTGGGAGGGTTAGATGCGGCTGCAGAAGCAGATCCGGCGAGGTGGACGCCGCTGGCAGTGAATGCGCTCTGGTACGCCGGTGGATGAGCAGTCTAGGGTTACGAGATGGGAGGGGAGAAAGGCCGATGAAGTACGGACAACGTGATGTGAGATGCTCTGGTAGTGTGGAGTTAGTCGTTTTTGCGGGAGGGGGAGAGGAAATGGGGGTGCCGTGTAGTGGGGGGAACCATAAGTTACCAAAGCATCCCTGACCTATTATGTGGATGAGGGTGATGTTGTAACTGTAGGTTTCTATGCACCAAGGACAAAAGGGGAATTTCACATGCTAAAGACTAAGGTGGCGGAAATTTTAGGAGGCGGGAGATTTTGCCGCCCGCGGGATCGTTTGTATCTAATTTCAACTAATTTTGGACCGTGCTAGCGGGAAGGTCATGCGAGACTGTGTACACGGGGCACGCGTCAGCAGTTAATAACTGGTGTGAAGTCCACCCATAAAAAAAGACTGTAACTCGGGATGATGCGCCAATAACTTGGACGTTCACACGGGCGCAGCCAATCGTACGGGTGTAGTGGCGCGTTCACAAAAAAGGGATCAAATCTCAGCCTATGTATTTCTCATGTAAATAGATAATTTAGTGCAATTGGTTATTTTGTTTAAACATAATGCATTGACGTGTTAGTGTAGAGGCGCACAAAAAGAAATGGATATTGTAGTCTGCTACTTAAAAGTGTTACCTCATATGATTACATAGCCTCCATTTCATAAATTGCGTACCCGTTGAATTCATATATGAATATTACATATATTACTTCATAATAGAACCTTAAATCATTCAAGACTAATGATTTTGAATGCAAGAGTAACAATGGTGCATGTACATAATAGCTACATTGGTTGTTTGAAGAAACATGACTGTAACTTTGGCATGCGCAATAGAAAAGGTTTATTTAAATAGAAAAAAATGTGATACGTGAGTGTCCAATCTTTATAGCGTTGAATCGATATTGTACCTTTGGCCACGATACGAAGTAGATATTGATTCATGTTCAAGCGATGCACGTCCACGATAGTAGATAGTGATACGTGAAAGAATTGTGCAATCTCTCTCACACGCATACATATCTCATTTCCCAATGGGCATCAGAATCACACACGCGCACTTCATGTATTTCTCTCCCTCCGTTAAGGTTAGAATTCGTCTTTCTACTCCATCCTACAAGTCTCTCACACAGAAACACGCATGCTCTCTCTGTCGAACACGCCCAACCCTTTAATTCTGCCCACCCACAACCACTAATGTCTCAAAGTATAATAATGTCTCTCACACATATGCCTAAGATTAACTTGAGTTCCGGAACCACATGAATACATAGAATGGGATTCCAGTAGAGCACCTTTTGTTTTGCGATTTCTCTCACTCTCTCTCTCCCTCTCTCTCTCTCTCTCTCTCTCTCTCACACACACACACACACACACACACGCGCGCGCGTGCACACACACACACATACATTGTTTCTCGTTTCATTTTTTCTGGCACTTGCATGCACACAATTTTGTTTATCTTCGTGATGCTTTAAGTATGCCTCGCACAAATGCTATCTACCTATCCCTTAATATAGCCAGATATGTGTCACACAAACTCATTCTCCCTACTAGAAAGATACCCAAGCATTGCACCGAACATCAAGATGCATTTGTATGAGTAGTTTATCTTGTGGGAGAAAAGGATGAACGAGGGAATGCCTTATTTGCAAATGCGGAGAGGGGTGTGGGTATCTTTTTGCAAAATTGCCATAGTTTCCTTCCTATCTGTCGGGTATAAATCGGATGGCGTATATTGCAGGATGGCAGGAACACCATCATCACCACCTCTGTTTTTTATAAGAGTAGGGATATGTGAGTGTTACTGCCACCCCCGAACACACACACCCACACCCACACAACCACACACACACTCACTTCCCAACACCAAAGGAGTAGGGTGACACCTCGATCTTGATACTAATCTATCGACTGGCTTCTCTCTCAAACACACACACACGCACACACACTACCCGACACCAAAGGAGTAGGGCGGCACCTCGATCTTGATAGTAATCTATCTACTCCTCTTTCAAACACACACACATACACACACACTCGCTAGTTGTGCCTCTATGCCTACCGCGCACAGTCTCGATACGTCTTTCTCTCCCTCCCCCCGCCACCCCAACAATGACAACAGAAGGGTGACAACTCGATCTAATCATAATCTGTCAATTGGTTTCTCTCTTGAACGTTGTGTCTCTGTGCCTCGCTCAGTAGCCCCCTCGATATGTAGACTTCTCGCGCGCGCACAACTGTAGTGATGATGACGCTGAACCCAGTGTGCCTCGTTTTTACCGGCCTCATGTGATAGTTTTCACCCTGTTTTTTGTTAGTTAACAAGGCAACCTTTTCTTTGTTACTACTAGTGAATCTGAAATCATTCAGGGTAGACATAAAATATATCACTTCAACCCAATTATCACAGTAACTATTTTAAAAGAAACTAGCTAGATGCCTGTGCGTTGCACGGAACATCGAGATACATTTGTATGAGAGAAAAGGATGAACGAGGGAAGGCCGTATTTGCGAACATGGAGAGGGGGTGGGTATATTTTTGCAAAATTGCCATAATTTTCTTCCTATCCGTTAGATATAAATCCGATGGCCTATATTGCAGGATGGCACGCACACCATCATCACCAACTCTGTTTTCTACTCCCTCTGTTCCTAAATATTTGTCTTTTTAGAGATTTCAACAAGTGACTACATATGGAGCAAAATGAGTGAATCTACACTCTAAAATATGTATACATACACATCCGTATGTGGTTGTCCATTTGAAATCTGAAAAAGACAAATATTTAGGAACAGATGGAGTATAAGAGTAGACATGGAAATATATCTCCAGCATGGTCTACAACAAAAATATGCTGGACTGGTTAGTGCCGGATGCTCGCAATGCGATGACATGAGTTCGAATTCTGTCTTTACATTTTTTTTTATTATATATTACTTATTTAATATATACTTCTTTCGCTATTGTACCGACAGTGGAACCCACAGAGTACTTAGAATACAAGATTAAGGATGGACTTGTTTCTTTTGAACTTTCTGTACGAAGCTGTAGCCACCCTGCAAGTCACGTGTACACTGTACATGCAATTAACTTTTTATAGACGGACAATCATACACGCAATTAACTCAAATGGATTGGATGCCACTCTATTATTTCCACCATAAGAGCATCTCCAACGGCAGCCGGCAAATTTCCTCCCCCTTCCTTCCGCGGAGGACGACATCAAACGCCAGCGGCATACATTTTCACAACTCTAACCAACTAGATGAAATTCGTGCAAACACAGAGTGATTTCATATAAGCATGAAGGATTTCTTATAAAAAACCAGATCTTCATATAAACATGATGGATTTCATTACATTTAAATGAACTAAGCGGTGCCAATCCGGCTCTCTTGGTATAATTAATAGTCCCTCCATCTGGAAGTACTTGTCCTAGAAATGGATGTATCTAGACTTATTTTAGTTATAGATACATACAATTTATCCATTCTTAGAACAAAAATCCCCCCCCCCCAGCTGGAGACGGAGCACATAATCTAAATGGCCGCCCGCGGATCCCTTTGTCTTCCTCATGTCCAGCAGACACTTTGCGGGGTCGAAAAAGGTCCTCGGAAGAAACGAAGAAGCAAAAAACCACCTGAATGCATAGTCGTCGCCTCGGCGGTGTCCTTCATGGGACCCAAGTGGCGGCGGCCTCCTGTGTTCTACTTCTCCTCGATGATGGTCGCGGAAACGGAGAAGCTGGCCACCAACTCGTCGGTCCCCACTTACCCGGCTTCTGTCTCTACCTGCATGGCGCTGCCGCAGGCATGGGAGGCGCGCCTACAAACATGGGAGGCGCGGCACAGCAAACAATGGTGGCACGATACGATGCGGCAGCGATGATGCCCGTACCTGTGTGCTCGCCGTCGTGCCGGCGTGGAGCAACTCGCCACTCCTCATCAAGATGAATTGGAGCGGCGAGTTGCTGAACCACGCACATGCTTGGGGAGGCAACTGGCTCCAAGGGCCAAGCGAGGTTGGTGAAGCACCAAGCGGCCTCGCCCGTATCCGGAGGGCTCGGTAGGCCACCCAGCTGGGTAATATGTCGGAGAACAGCTGCTCGGAACTCATCGGAAGACTGGAGAAAATGGTGAAGGAGGAGATGGGGGAGTGGCGGACGGTAGGAGCTTGGCCGGTGTCTGGCCTCGTTTAAACTAAGGGCGGATGGGAGGAGCTTGACCGGTGTTGCATTTAATTCCGGCCCGCTCATGAACAGACGTGTGGCTGGAGTAGGTTTCTCGATTTGCATGCAGGTTTAACAGAGGGGTTTGATGGAGGCGAGGAGGCGTGTTCAGCTGGGCGCGTAGCAGGCGGCGCAGTACTATTCGATTTGATAGCGGGCGGCACAGTTCCCGATACGGCTTTAATGTAGATGGGGGAGGGAGTATCGGTTCCCGAAATGTTGAACGACCAATGCATCCTCCTTCAATTAATGCATGAGGGAAGTGATGGGAGGAGGACCGGGAAAACAGGCTGCATGATGTGAATGCAACATAGTTTGCCCTCATATAAGGGCGCCCCTCCATTCCAATGCATCTACCACATCGTACGCACCCAAGCATTTGCCTAAGCACCTACACTAAGCACAAAAGAACTCACTCCAGACCCATGGCGGCGATGCGCGCGAGGGCTGTGCCAGATGGTCCACGACGTCGGCCTGTGGCATGGCACCGAGGTTCGTCTCCAGACGGTGTTGGAGACCGGCTGGTGGATGGTTGCCGTCGACGCCCACTACGACTCTCAGTTGGACCAGATGATCGTTGCCACCACCAACAAGTTCACCGTCCTCAAGAAGCTCGCGGATGACATCGCTGTACTCCTCTAGCCCGCGTGCCCGGGCTCCTCATTGCCTGCCACCCTAATCGGCCTCCATGGCCGGAACCTCTTTCAAGCACTGGTGGCCCTGTGACTGCCCGCCGATGCCACGAAGAATGTCCACCTGGAGGTCGCGCTCGCCGCAGGCGCCTCGCCTTGCAAGAATTCATCGACCTACACATCCACGTGTACGAGAAAATCATGTACATAGGTATCTACAATGCCAGTGGGGACGCTATGACGTTGGCCTTCCTCAACTGGCTGGAAGCCTTGGGTGCCTCTGCTGAGAAGCACCTCGACCTCACCACAAAAGTCGCCGCTCCTTAGCCGCCGGTCGGTGGCTCAGCGCACTAAGTTGAGGAGGAGGAGGAGGATGTACATTGATGGATGCATCTTTCTTCTTGCCTTCTGTAACCGCCACTTCGATCGCATCATCATCGTGGCCCTTAATTCTTATTGTGCTGTTGCATTCTTGTTCCAGTCAATACCGACATGTGCGATCCCTTTGCTTAATTATATGCATCACTATAGCTAGTACTCCATCCGTCAATTTATAAGTTGTGCTTACCTTTTCCATCAACTTCGTGCAACGCACGGGCATCTTGCTAGAAATACTAGAACATGTCGGACCGCGTGTGACCAAACCGACGATGCGCCAACCTAGCTACTACGTACCCTGCTTATCTGGCGGAAATAGACCCGCCCTAGCGTTTCCAATCGTTATTTCTATCTATTGATCGTTCCAAGGAGCAGAACCAAAATGTTACAATTTATACATGTTTCTCTACTCCTACTCCTATAAAAGATGCAGTTGGTGATGGTGGTGTGTCTGCCATCCATCGTGTCTGACCATTAGATCTGCATCTAACGGCTGTGAGGTAAGTTGTGGCATTTTTGCAACAATAGCCCACTTCTCTGCTCCAATTTACAGAAAACCCCATATTATCTTGAAAGCAACCACATCCCTCCCTCACCTCATCAAAGCAGCCTGGGAAATATATTTTGAGTGAAAAGTACTCCCTCCGTTCCTAAATATTTGTCTTTCTAGAGATTTCGATAAGTGACTACATACGGAGCAAAATGAGTGAATCTACACTCCAAAATATGTCTATATAATCCGTATGTGATAGTCCATTTGAAATCTCTAAAAAGACAAATATTTAGGACTGGAGGGAGTAATATATTAGGAGTATATCAAAACAAGAGTGATTTATTTCAGGTTTGTGAACAAGTACTGCTATTCAACTACTTTGGATCAGTCGCAACACACGGGCACATTGCTAGTAAAAGGAAAAGGCATGCCGCGTTCGCGTCGCACTCCCCCCCCACACACCCAGGAATAGGGAGTACTCCACGGCCCGTCTGGCATGACACATAGCTTAGGGAACGCGTGTTGCCTAGCATTTTCACTTTCATGGGGGACCGCCGTTGAGCAAACTGACTATTGGCAAACTACACCCCGCCCGCCGCCGGGTTGGAAAAAAGAATCGAGGGGAAGATCTAGCCGTACTACTCTAATCCTACTAGTACCAAGTTTGTAGTACTATAAAACTAGTACTACCACTATACAACTAGTAGGTATGTGCACGACATAGCATCGTAGGAACAAAAAACGGGAAGATCTTGTTTTGGGTGATTTATCTTCTTTTCAGTCGACGTAGTACTCCCGCCGTTCCATAATGTAGTGCCTATAGATTTTTTGAGAAGTCAAACTTTACAAACTTTGAACAAGTTTGTAGAGAAAAATATTTATATTTACAATACCAAAAATATAGAATGTGAAACTACATCTTATGATGAATCTAGTGATATATGTTTCACACTCTAGATGTAAATATTTTTCTCCACAAACTTGGTTAAAGTTTGTGAGGTTTGAATTTTTAAAAAACCTATAGGCACTACATTATGGAACGGAGGGAGTATGAATAATATGATGTGGGGGGCACCCATGAAGCTTATGTGGCTTGGTTGCATGGCTACGAAAGGTTAGAGAAAAATAAATAGATAATGTGTTTAGAGTGCACTCCACTAAAAACATATTCTTTCGATCCATTGCAACGGGTCGGCACATCTATATCTATACCCCCTATATAGTGTGTGAATAACTTTGAAAGTTGGTCGTTGGATGAATCCAATCCGACGGTACAAAGATGGCAAATCCGAGCACTACTGGCCGTTGGATATCATCTACATTCCACCAGATTCTGCCACATGTAGAATCTAGAAGACTCCATGGTTGAACTTCATTCATGACTAACTTTGCCACAACTAAGCTTAGGCAAAGTGTGTCTCCCACAAAAAATGTGGCTAACAAAATGGCCACCACAAGTGTGGCAAGCTTTGGCAAGAAGTTGAGTCTATGACATGTGGACCATGTAGCTAGAAAAGTGTGGCAAGCCACAAGTGTATAAATGAGCCAAACACATGCCTGGTGTCTTTGGTAGGGTGTATGAAGGGTGCATGATCTCAAGAGTTCCCTTCTCGACCCACTTTTGGGTGTTTGGTAGAGTGTATGGAGGGTTCATGAGTCCACACTAGATTAGCACAAATACACTAGAAGCATGCATGAAGAGAGCATACATGAAGAGGGGTGTTGAGTTGAGCATGCATGAACAGGGAACAACTATGCTGAGATGAGAATGCAACCAACCACTCTTGTGGCACACCTAAGCTTAGGCGTGACAACCTTAGGCTGCAAACAAAACCATAACTTTGAAAGTTGTTCGTTGGATGAAACCAATCCGACGGTACAAAGATGGCAAATCCGAGCACTACTGGCCGTTGGATATCATCTACATTCTACCAGATTTTGCCACATGTAGAATCTAGAAAACTCCATATGTAGAAGCATAATGCACAAACCACCAGAATCTCATGCGTGCAATGCACGTGTACCTTACTAGTAGTTGGTAGTAGTAAGAAACAAATTCCGGGTCTGGCACGAGCTCGTACTGCGGGAGCACCACAAGGCTTGCCGCAAGAGCTACATTTCCCTCTCGGGGCCCACGGGACCGAACTTCAGTGGCTTAGTGCCTGACCTATGAGCCAATTACATGCGGACCTTAAATGTGGCTGGCCCACATGTCATTCTCATGGTGGTCGTGTGGTTCGCGACTCACTCGTTCGAGATGAACCGGCCGATGGTGGTGTGGCCGTGGCGAGGGCGCCACAGCTGGGCGTCGGGGCATTACGAGGCGTAGATGGCCACACCGGCGGGTACTACCTGTAGTACAGAAGTACTCCAGCTGAGGATTGATGCCCGGGACGACATGTGTCATAGCCGCTGGATGAAAATTCGATGGGGCAGGAGTACGGATCGGAGCATAGCAACGGAGCAAGCAAACTGCGTCCAATCGGGTGTGGCTGTGTTAGAAAGTTGATGGTCGCCGCAGTTCAGCTGGCCCGCATGTCATGCACACAAAGTCAGAGGAGCGGTGGGGCCGAGAGGGATGAGGCACATGTCGGGGGATGAGGATCCCCTTACGTGAACAATCCTACCATTCTATCACTGACATGTGGGACCCGCAAGTGTGGGTCCCACCAGTCAGCGAAGGAAAGGCAGGGTAAGGCAGTGATAGCCACGTCATAGGATCCATGTCCACGTTGGGGGACGTCGTGCTTATAGGTAGGGTAGGAGCGTCATCGTGGGAATCGCGTGTGGGTGTGGCAGTGGTAGAAACAAGAAACGTGATGGTCGTCGTGGTTCAACTTCCAAGGACAAGCTGTCATGTCTACTAACACATGTATATCAAAACTAGAGTGTTTATATTTCAAGCACGTGAACAAGTATCATTCTACTACTTTGATCCATTGCAACGCATGGGCCAGCACATTGGTAGTAGTAGTGTCTATCTTTATCTCTAGAGGCCTTCCCTCGTTCATCCTTTTCTCTCACAAGATAAACTACTCATACAAATGCATCTTGATGTTCCGTGGTGACAAACTAGGGGACTTGTTTCGTATGGGACACATCCTACGATATACTCCCTCTCTCCTAGTTTATTTGTTTTGAATCTTTCTGTTTTACAAGTTGAAAATTCAAATTTAGAGGGGCAGTGGGGCCGAGAGGGGTGAGCCGCATGTCAGGGGACGTGTGGTGTCATGGGTTCGTGCGGCGTCGTGGGAATCGCGTGTGTCTGTGGTAGAAACTTGATGCTCGCCGCATTTATGGTGGCCCACATGTCATGGACGCAAAGGCAGAGGGCGGTGCGGCCGAGAGGGGTGAGGCGCATGTCGGGGGACGTGGTGTCATGGGTTGGAGCGGCGTCATCGGAATCACGAGTGGCAGTGGATGAAATGTGACGGTCGCCGTAGTTGAACTTCCATGGACAAGCTGTCATGTCTACGTACACATGCATTGCATACCGATCACTTGAAGGAGTAGTAGAGAAAGCTAGGCCGATAAATAGTTCCTTATAGTCAAGCGGACCCACGCTACTACTTGTTCCGGAGACATGCACACCATCAAAATAGTCCATCTCTATCAATATACACAGAGAGGAAATATATTTTTTTACAAGAGAGGAAATAGTTCATCCATCCATAATGCCCTGCTGGTGGTGCATCATCATCATCATCTTCTTCTTCTTCTTCTTCTCATTTTCTGTGGGAGACGGCTTCGCAACAAGCTCTCTGGACCTTGCAGCTATCTCGAAACTCACACGAGCATCGAGGGCAGCTTATTTTATCCGCTCGTACATCAAGGGATAATTCTCCCATCTCGACGACCTTAATGCCAGCGTCTCGTCACCCTTCTGAAGATTTGTTCCGATCACAAAATTTGCTATGTCGCATAGGGATGGTGTCGGTTTATCACAATCTTCTACATGAATTTTTATTCTGGTTTGTAGGTCAGCGATGCTTTTCAAATCAAGGTTGTACGGCTCCAACTTCTGTTTGTCCACAGCGATGGCTGCCCCACAGAAGTATATGTCCTCCCGAGACAAGAAATCATGAAGCTCACCTAGTATGGAGGGCGCGTGTATGATGTGGTACACCAAAACATTATCTTCGAGGCACAATTGAAGGACAGCGGTGCGTTGGATCTTCCTAGTAGCACGCTCCATGGTGACGCCCCAGATTTGACCGTACACTAATCACTCACGGGAAGATATCACAATACAACTCTAGACACAAATTAAAACAATACAAGCTTTATATTACAAGCCAGGGGCCTCGAGGGCTCGAATACATAAGCTCGAATACACAAGAGTGAGCGGAAGCAATAATATCTGAGTACAGACATAAGTTAAAGAAGATTTCCTTAAGAAGGCTAACATAAACTGGGATACTTATCGAAAGAGGCACAGGCCTCCTGCCTGGGATCCTCCTAAACTACTCATGGTCATCGTCAGTGGCCTGCATGTAGTAGCAGGCACCTCCCGAGTAGTAGTAGTCGTCATCAACGGTGGCGTCTGGCTCCTGGACTCCAATGTCCCGTCGAAGACTACGCTTCTGGCCACCTCCATCTTGCAGCATGTAGAAGAGAGTAGATGGTAAGTTCACCAAGTAACACCGCATAGCATAATCCCAACCGATGATCCTCCCCTCGTCGCCCTGTGAGAGAGCGATCAACGGTTGTATCTGGCACTTGAAAGAATGTGTTTTAATAAGTATCTGGTTCTAGTTTTCATATGGTCAAGGTACAACTCCAAGTCGTCCTATTACCGAAGATCATGACTATTCGAATAGATTAACTTCCCTGCATGGGTGCACCACATTTCCCAACATGCTCGATCCCCTTTGTCTGGACACACTTATCTGGGTAATGCCCGGCCTCGGAAGATCAACATGTCGCAGCCCTACCTAGGCACAACAGAGAGGTCAACACACCGGCCTAAATCCTATGGCGCAGGGGTCTGGGCCCATCGCCCATTGCACACCTGCACGTTGCGAGGGCGGCTGGAAGCAGACCTAGCCTAGCAGGCGTTCCAGTCCAATCCGGCGCACGCTGCTCAGTCGCTGACGTCATGAAGGCTTCGGCTGATACCACGACATCGAGTGCCCATAACTGTTCCCGCGTAGTTGGTTAGTGCGTATAGGCTAGTGGCCAGACACAGATCAAATACCAAGATCTCGTTAAGCGTATTATTTTGAAGTAATTGCGAACTCCGACCAGGACCAGGCCCACCTCTCTCCTAGGCAGTCTCAGCCTGCCCTGTCGCTCCGCCACAAAGATCCACCCAGAGGGCCGTCGGTACAAAGGTCCTTTCAGCCCCCAATCTGTGAATCACTCGCGGGTACTCTATGAGCCGACCCGTCTTTAGTCATCACATGTATCATGTATATGTATATAAGTATAAACCCGTAATCACCTTCCTAGTGATCACGGCCCGATAGTATAGCACGGTAGACGGACAAGAATGTAGGGCCACTGATGATAAACTAGCATCCTATACTAAGCATTTAGGAATGCAGGTAAGGTATCAACAACGGTAGCAACAATGACAGGCTATGCATCGGGATAGGATTAACGGGAAGCAGTAACATGCTACACTACTCTAATGCAAGAAGTACAGAGAAGAGTAGGCGATATCTGGTGATCAAAGGGGGGCTTGCCTGGTTGCTCTGCAGACAGAAACGGACGCTCGAAGGTGAAGTAGTCGATTACTGATTCAACCGCGGTCTCGCGGTCTACCGGAAAGAAATAACGGAGGGGGAACACAATAAATAACACAGCAATCAAAGCATCACAAATCATAACATGGCAATACACGGTGCTAGGGATGACTTAACGTAGTACTAGGTGCTATCGGCAAAGGGGGAAAAACATCCGGGAAAGTATCCCCGGTGTTTCGCGTTTTTGGACAGACGGACCGGAGGAAGCCGGTTGCAGGTTCTCTATGCTAGGGACATGTGGCAGACGAACGGGTTGCGTATTCAGATTTGTTGGATATTTCTGAGCAACTTCCATGTATAGAACTTTTTCATCCAAGTTGCGAATAATTTTCTATTGATTTTCAAATTTTTAACAATTTTCTGTTTTTTTATTTAGAATAATCTTAATTGACCAAGTCAAATTTGACTAGTCAAAGGGGCAGGTGTGGCCCACATGTAAGGGTCACAGGGGCAATTCAATTAGTCTAAACTAAGTTAAACTAGTGGAGTCACATGTCATCTACACATTAGGTTATTTAGCCTAGTATTCTAATCCTAAAACTAATCTATCTCTAGTTAATTAAGCCGGCCAGAGGCACATCCGGTTATGCATGTTGTGCACACCCACAGCACACTCACACACAGACACACACACACACACTCACCTAAGTGCACTGGCACACCGGCCACACACAAACACCACACACACACGCTGCACCCACACACACAACTCACATGCACGCTGCGCGCACACATAGCATGCACGGCCACGGCCATGGCCATCGCCAGTAGCAGTGCACAGCAGCAGCAGGGGCTAGACGAGTGGGGCAGCAGCTAAGGGCAGCAATAGTGCAAACCAGCAGCGACGCGCAACAGCAAGGAGCAGCAGTAGCAAAAAAAGCAGCTTGGCTAGCCCGAGCAGCAAACAGCAGCAGGATTAGCAAACATCGGCAGTAGCAAGGACCAGCGCACGGGCAGCGGTAGGCGGCGACGAGGCCACCCACGGGAGCACGCGCATGAGGCCCGGGCAGCGGCGCATCGGGCGCGGCCAGGCACGGTCTGGGCAAAGTAGGGCGCGGATGGCTGCGGGCACACAGAGAGCTTCGGGGGCGGCCATGGCGATCTCAAGACGACGGCTACGATGACAAATCAAAGGGGAAAATGAGGGGGCAGCGGAGGAGCTCACCACGAGGCTTGTGGACACCTCGGTTGCCGCGGGGATGGACCGGAGCAGCGGTGGTGACGGCGAGATGGGGTCGGTCGGAGGAAGAAGAAGGGCTCGATCCCGGCGATGGAGTGGATGCCGGCTCGAGCTCGTGGACGCAGATGATGAAGCGGACGATGACGGAGAGGATGGACAAGGTCTCATGGCGCGGGGACGACGCAGAGCACACGGACGATGACGGCCATGGCCACAAGGCTTCTGTTGTGGGTTGCAGTGATGAGAGCGAGCGAGGAAGAGAGGGAAAGGGCGATAGGGTTTGTCCAGAAGCGTCGGGGTGCTCTTATCCATCATGGGGACTCGCTAGATGATCAACACGGCGACATCCACGGCCAAGGAGGCGTGGATGTGCGCCACGGCGCGCCCCTGCTTCCTCCACTGTACAGGAAGGAGAAGGCCTCAAGATGGGCTGGGCCATTTACTGTAGCTATGGGCCAAAGTGCATAGTAGTTAGGTTCCTTCTAGATTTACTATTTTCTGTTTTATATTTTCTCTACGGTTTTCTATTTATTTTAACTGTCAGACAAACTTTCTCGAAAGTGCCACTTAGCACAAAATTACCAGGCAACATTTTGAAGCAGCACACAAAGTTACTACTTATTTTGAAAAGGTTGGATATTTATCTAAATTGAAACGGTAAATTTAATTGTTGCTTACTCTGTTTTAAATAGGTTAGGGTCATTTTATTAATTCAAAATATGTTGTATAATTTATGAAAAATAATTAAGGAATATTTTCAACCCAGCCTACATTTTTATTTTATTATTTGAAAATTTAACAATTTGACTTGCATTTGAATTTGAATTCGAGTTCGGTTTGGATCAAGGTGATGTTTAGAAAATGAATCGCGATGACATGGCACCATTAGTGTGTGGTTACTATAGCTTAACTACCCGGGAATTACATCCGTGTACTCTGCGTCGAGACCGACGACATTCATCTCCAACTTTTGGAGGGAGTTGGATACATTGTTAATCCACTTCCGAACAACCCTTGGGTGGTCGATGACTATGGAAAGTATGCTCAACGAGCCTTCCACGAGGACATGTTGGACGCTAAAAACCTGCTTCTCGATCTCTTTCGCCATTTGGAACCGCTGGACCGGAGGGCTATGGTTTGGAGAATTAGAATTATATGGCTATTCTAACTAAAGAAGATGGTTATTTATAGGGGCTTCAAAATTAATCCAAGAGGATGTGAAGAGGATAAAACAATGTGAATACGATGTGGTTTGGATGCAAATGAAGATCAAGGAGTAGTGAAAAAGCCGAGGAAAATCATTCCCGATGGAGAAATAAATGGGAGAAGTTATTCGCATGCATGAGGAGAGCAGCGGTGGTTTGACTGTTGCATGCAATGGATTGGACGGGCACTTCGGTTGCCTTTTCTCTCTCCCACGCGCATAGAATGGCCCACTCGTATGCTGCAGTTTATTGGCTGGAGTCTGGCTGCAGCTGCTCATGCGAATGCTAATTAATGTTGTGAATGCGGGGCATGGAGGGAAATGGGCGCATGCAAAAGGGTATATACACAGACTAATTAGAGAAATACTGAAAAAAGTTATGCACAGACAAAAGAGGACCGGAGGGAGTACTAGTCATGTTCCTACTATGGTTAAGGATTGTGCGGTTATCCTCAAAAAAGAAAAGTCCTTCTTCATGCATCTGCATGCACGAGAATTTGGTTCAGCTCGCAATATGGAGGATAGCTGGAGGATGAAGTGAACCCAGAGGCATGCTAACACGGGAGTGGACTCATGTTCCTACTACTCCTACGAGTAGTAGTAGTAGTACAACTATGGTACACTTGATGGTCAAAATACTATTATTCATCCGGTCCTCACAGTGAAGTGACAAGACCCTGCGCCCGGGGTGACACCAGTCGAAGCGGCGTGTCCAGGTTACCAAAGTCAGCCTCACCTTGTGCACTGTGCAGTCACTGTCACCGCCGCTGTATAGCATGCCTCGCCTCGTCTCCCTCTCCCCTAGCACCACTCCATCTCCATATCTGTCTCGCAGGAGATCCTAAGGTCATTCTTCATTATCTCACTGTGCCCCTGCATACCATCGCCTCGCTCGCCTCCCCCAGTACCACTATTCCCTCGATAGCCGCTCCAGCACCGACAGCCTTCTCCCCCGTAAATCAAGCCCCCCGAAACCCCACCTTCCAAACTCCACCATGGCCGAACGCGAACCGCGTAGGATCCATATGAGCCGTGATTGGAGCAATCTCCCTTGTGATGTCCTCGACCTCTGTTGTTCGTGTATGGATATGTTGAGCGCCCTGCGGCTGGCTGCATGCTCGAGGGGCATGCACACGGCCATCATCGAAGTGAGGCCAAAGCTTTTCAAGACACCCTGCTTGCTGCTATCTGGTCTTGCGAGACTGGCTCACCATGATACAAAGGCGTACATGATGCCCCTCGACTTCAATCTGATCTCTATTAGCCGAAACTTCTTTGCAGGTATGTAGTGGGTCGCCGTACATCATTTCCCTCCACTTTGATCTGATCACCATCGCCTGAAACTTCTTGGCAGGTATGTACTGGATCGGCATGAACTCCCACTGGATAACTGCCTTCAAAGAAGACGGTAAAAAGTTGGTGCTCATGAACTTCCAGATCTCCCATGAGATTATCCTTCCTCCGTTGGATTATATAGAGTTTTACCATCGCGGTCCTAGTCATCTAGATTACCAGGTCAGTTGGACGGACCCTGTTTTGCAGAAGATTGTAATCTGTCAAGTGCCCACACGACATGCGAATTACGCAGACTTCAAGCTAATTGCCTTGTTCGACCGCGGACTCGCCTATCTTTACGCCGGTGCCTTCTTTAGCTAGAGACAACTCAGCTCGCAGTGGATCATCGTCAAAGCTGATACACACTTCTATGATGCTATCGAACACAATGGCATCATCTACACGATCGACAAAGCAGATGGCACCATGTATTGATGGGACGACGCGTGTAAGCTGTTTCCATCTCATGTTAATGATGACGCCATGACATTGTTTGAACTTTTTGTGATGATTGGCATATCCCTGTTTGAGCAGAATTTGAGTAGAACTATGGCAATGTATTAGAGATGCCGAAAATCAGCTATATTTGGAATGAGTTAATTCATGCGATTGTGATCATGTCATTACAGCCAATTTGTACCCCTGAATAATCAAACGGTTGGGAATATCTGGATATTCTCCTTATTTTATAGTATTCTATATACTACTACTAAATATGAGTGTGTATCAATGGCCATGTTGGTTTCCTCATTTTCAAGATGTAGAAACATGCACCGCACTGTTGGTTTAATGTAACCATACATTACGGAAGTAAATGTGCATATGGAGAACTCTATATTTGGAAGTAGTGAAAGCATGTAATGCTTATTATGTGTACATACCTATATTTGCCCTTCAGCAATCAATGGCTAGAATAATATCCTCACAAAAAAATTCCCATAGAACACAAGTATATAACTATACATGGTATGTTAGTTACCTTGAAGAATTTGTTTCGGAGGACAGAACATGATTCCATAACATGCATGACATGGTAGTTTCCTACGAAGAATCGATTGCGAGATAACATGAGTATAACCATGCATGGCACTTCTATATTTTCGAACCCAATATACATTTCCATGTATTTTCCTCCCAGTTCCAACAGGGACATATCAATGTTGTTTCTTACATTATCCTACTCATACTCTGAACAATGATGATCTTACATTAACAATGCATGTCCTTTTTGATACGATGAAGTGTCCCTATAGTTACTGCCCTTTGTAATCACACCACCTTTGCCAAAAACAGGGAAGCACAACTGGTTACTCGCTCGATCAGACGACGGCAAAAGACTAATGATCATTCAGACACATGAGCCGGAAAAGTTATATTGCAAAAACCCCACTGTATACAAGCACCGTGAAATACGTGAGTATCCGGACAGTGGCTGTTACGTCCATGTGCAGGATACTAGCTTGTTGGGGCCTTCAAGATTTTTTAGTTGGAGGCGGGTATACTGCCCTGGTTCACACTCTGTTTCTCGGACTCAATTATCCGATTAACCAGGAGATCACCATTGGCAAGGACCTTGATGGCAGAGAGGCTCTGTTTGCTATGGAAAAATGTGTCTACATGGCAAGTCCTAGGAGGTCGGGAGCAAATCCCCTTATTTTCAACGATACAGCCTACAGCCAAAAGAGGGTGAGAATGACAAAGGCATCTGAATTAACTTTGATCCCAGGATGTCCCAATTACGACAGGCAGTGGTGTGGTTCAAGCCTTCAGGTTGATAGGTAATTGGGCTGTTGCGTTGAAAGCGTGGAGTACTGGTGTCTCCGGATCATTGGTCGCAGAAGCGGGGCTGCAAATTATGATGGTGTTGGATCATCTCTTCGAATGACTTTGTTGTCTTTGCTGCTTGTTCTAGATGGGTAGTTCTTTCTTTTGTTATGCATATTCCTTGTCATTTGGTCATCCTCGTCTATGTCACTCTTACTATGTAATAGTTGCCTCTGTTTAGAATGTCATTCTCGTCTGGATCACGAGAGTCTGAGTGCTGCAGATGGGTGCATTTTGGTGGTGTAGCAAGACTTCTTATGAACTATCATGTCTTGCTGTTTATGTCAGTAGTAGTCACTAGTCAGCGTTTGAATGTTGTGTATATCGTTGTTTAGAACTGTTTATTGTCTCGAACTACTGGTGGGCTAAATGAGGGCATCACCATTCTCCAGTGTTCAGAGTGTATCTCCTTTTTTCAAGTTATATAATTTGAGCTCAGTGTCTTTTCGATGATGTACACTTTTTTGGGCCAGTGAGGTGTCGTTGAATATGGGCCGAGTAGTAACGCAATGCCAAACTGGTCAATTTTGACTCTCAGTCCGGGCTCTCAAAAGATCCTCAGAAAAAAGTCCGGGCTCTCCAAAATATAAAGAATAAGGACTCTTAGGATGACATGTGGACGCCACCGGTGTTGTCGTGCGCTTGCGCTCCGAGAGCATATTGGTGCGTGTTTGAAATTCAAGATACCTTTTCATCCCCAATCTCCCGCCCCTCCCCCGCCTCTGGAATCTCGATTCCTACTCCAGTTCCCCCAAATCCCCCTCCTGTACTCAAGCTCACTATCATGTCACCGGTCAACACGGATCTCCGAGCCGGAGATCATGAGGTCCATCCTGCCTTCGGACGTTGTGTGTTGTCACTCAACGGTGGCATGGCGGCGCTTGACGAGCAGTTTGCCAGAAAAGTGCTGATGGTAACCATCAATGGTGACCGGCATCCCGTCTTGCCGGACGACCTTATCAAAGCTCTTGACATTGCGCATGGCATCCAAATAAGTGACTTGCTCGTAGAAGTCTGTCCGCCACCGGCTGATTTCTTCGTCAGGTTCCGGACAACTTTTGACTGCAGTCGTGTGTTCGAATCTTCCCGGCGTTTGTTCTACGATGGCATGCTGGTGAGCTTTGATCGGTGGCACCTAGGATGGGGCTCGGTGCCCTCTGAGCTTCAGTTTTTAACAAAGCTTACCTTCCACGGCATGCGTCGACGTGCTTGGACAACGAGTCCATGAATGAGCTTATCAACAACCTTGGAGGTGAGCTCGTAAGTATGTTTGTTCCTCCAGATAGCTGGGCTCTGACGGTTATGGCATGGATGAAGAAGACGTCCACCATACCGAAGGTGATTGGTGTTGAGATACTGGTGCAGGAACCGGGGTTGTACTATTCATCGCCACCACGACCGCCGCAGACCTTGATAGGGATGTACCCGTATCGAGTGTTCTTGCATGTCGAAGAAGTGGTCTATCCATCAATCGAAGTCCTGCCGCCGCCGCTGGTGCCAGGGTCCGTCAACGACGTCCATTACAGGAGTCAACGTCAGACTTTCCCCGTGTTGCTCAGAATGATGGATGGCACATGGACTACTCCATCGTGCGGCAGAGGCCACTCCTTCTTTGGGAGAAGAGGCAGGGCTAGCTGCCTGGATGTGCTCTAATTTGAGTTAACAACTGAATCTTGTCAAATACTAGTTAAATCCGAGCTATGGGTGTGAAGCACTGATGTGCGAGTACATTTGATTGTGACCTGTTCTAATTTTGTACCTGAACTTTTTTTAGAAAGGGTTGTACGTCAACTTAATGTGCTAGCAGAACTTATTGTGTTGTGCGTCTGTTTTCTTTGCACATCATTCAAGGGATGAACCATTATGTATGAGTTCGTTGGTTTCAACATAGCCCTACCCATAGCGATCCACTGCTTCCATCCTGATTGTGCCGCCTGCGTTAAATTTTGTTATGCAAGTTCAGTGTGCTATGATGTTCTATATGATTGTGTCAACTATATAAGTTTTTACTGAGCATCAGCAATGCATATGGCTGAAAGATGTATTTACGAGCATCGACCGACGGGTCTCTATCTCTCTCTCTCACACACACACACAGGCACACACGCACACACGCACAAGTGGGACCCGTTGAATTATTTCTTTGCTTGTGATAGCTTTTAATTAGGTTCCACTGTAATCTAACTTTTTTCTTAAGTTATTAATTGAGCTCAGTGACTTCAAAAAGTTGTACAAAAGCCTTGTTTGGGCCTTTCTGGCATCGCTGAATGTGGGCTGAGTAGCCCTGTTAGGTTGTACTATACTACACAGGCCTTTTTTTCAGCATCAGCAATGCAACTCGGCCGACAGATGTACGCAATATCTGGGTCAACTTGTTATTCTCCGCCCCGCTGGGCTGCAAACTTTCCTAGGAGGTATGCATTAGGCTTAACAAGAAAATGGAGTTTAAGAAATAATAAATGGGATGTAATTATAATAACTGGGTAGTAACTATAAAAAATTGCACCAAGCGCATAATTAGTTTAAAAAATATATTATTTTTGGAATTTGAAAATTTTAATATCACTACTTGTTGCGCGTGCAATATTTCGTTGGATTTTAACGTAATACAACTTTATTTTGAAATTATATTTAATATGACTAGAAATTTCGGATAAAAATATTTCGGATCCCATAAAAATGTGGGATTTTTTTTTGAATTCTCTTTTGAGCAGTTGGTTGAAATTATTAATCGTTCTGCTAGGTAGAAAACGGGTTGTACATTCTTACAAATCGCAAATGGGTTATATGTTCTCTGCCACACACTTGTGGGCCTTCTAAGTTGACGCGTCCCCTAAAAAAACTAAGTTGACGTGTATGCAAGGCTTTGTCAACAACACATGGTTCTGGCAGCTGTGGCCGTTGGATGTCCATCCAACGGATGTCGTGCTTCTTCTCAATCTCGGATATTCTTGCTTCAGACGCCCAAAAAATGATTCCTCCCCCTGACATCTGGGCACACCATTTCGTAGGCTGAACTGTGGGCCTACTAAGTTGACGCGTACCAAGGGCTTTGTCAACTTAGTCGATATATTCTAGCTGTAGTGACCGTACGATGTCCATCCAACGGCCGTAGTGCTTCTTCAACCTCTAGTCTTCTTGCTCCAGCCATGATGGTCGTGCTGCGTGCTCCTGCCTCCCGTGGCCGGCTATGATGCCGCGGAGGCCTCACCACCCCCTACTACTCCCACCGCTGGCCAGGCCATCCCTCTACTCACCCACACCCCCTGTTATTCTGCGGCAACGACAACCTCACACCGCAGCCGAACCGGTGAACCCTCGTACTCCTCTCTGTGCGGGCTTCCACTGCCGCGTCTTCCCCGGCTCCACATCGTCCCCTTCCTAGGCCTCACCGTCGTCCATCGCCCTAGTGCTCTCGGCACGGCGTGGTCAACGTGGTCAAGGAACGACTTCCATCGGAAGTGGACCGTACGTGGAGAGGCTAACAGCTGGGTCCACGACGGCAGCAAGGAAGTGCCTCCTTATTATGCGCAAAATAATTATTCCTCCACCTGACAGCGGGGACCCACCGGACGAGCCACTGTATTTCACGAAAAAAGGTTCCCCCCTGACTGCTGGGACCCACCAGCTAAATCTTCGCACGCAAGGAAGTGTGTCCGGGCAAAAAAAAACGATTCGCCCCCCTGACTTCTGGGCCCCACCAGCTACATCTTCGCATGCAAGAAAGTGCCTGACAGTCGGGACCCACCTTGTCGGAGCGTACATAGCGTTGTCATTCTGGTCGCGAACGCGTACGTACATACTGGTCGATTTGAGGCACGCATGTAGAATGTACACGTACGTACAGCGGCCAGTGTTCAAGAAAGAAAATATGGCCACGTACATACATACGGGCAGGTTCTCGAACGCCTACTCACGCATACGTACAGCCAGGGCTCATGTACATGGCTCGGCCAGAACGGAGAAACATCATCATCGTCGTGTTCATGGGAGCCAACCAGCTCGGTCGGAACGGAATGCGTCGTCGTGTTCATCGGGAGGGATTGGACAGAACATCCGATGGAAACGAGGCCTGGCGTACCGCAGAACGAAGGAAACGGCCTTGTGTTCGAAAGGCCACGTTTGAAACAGGATCCTGTTCATCGGGATGGGTCTGGCGTACCGCAAAACAAAGGAAACTGACCTCCTATGGTCGAAACGGGGGTCCTGTTTATCGGGAGGGGTGTGGCGTACCGCAAAACGGAGGAAACAGACTTGTGTTGGAGCGCTACGGTCGAAATGGGGGTCCTGTTCATCGAGAGTGGTGTGGCGCACCGCAAAACGAGACTGCACGAGATACTGTTCATCTCCACCGTCGACCCCCTCCAGCCTCCACGGGCTACTGTTCATCCATCGTCGAACTCCTCTAGCCTCCACCTGGGACTGTTCATCCACGGGCTCCTGTTCATCCAGCCACCACCGCGCGCTACTCCACGGGCTACTATTCAACCAGCCCTCTCCACGGGCTCCTGTTCAACCACCCCTCCATGGGCTACTGTTCATCCAGCCCTCCACCGTCTACTGTTCGTCCTGCCCTCCATGGGGTGGTCCTGTTCATCCAGCCCTCCACGGGGTCCTGTTCATCCAGCCCCAACCTTCTCAATCGATCGGGGTCCTGTTCATCCAGAGGCAACACCACAGGGTCTTGTTCATCCACCCCCACCAGGAACTGTTCATCCAAACCCCCCAGCAATGCTCACTGTTCATCCAGAGGCAGCATCGATCGGCTTCACTTAGCAGTAGTAGCAAAGGAATCGCTCGATCGGGTTCAGTTAACAGCCATCGATCGATTGCTCGGGTTCAGTAACATGTAGCCTGCAGTGCAATCTCTCGGCTTCAGTTAGAGCCCAACGCCTCGCACCCACGCGTGCGTGTACGAGAGAAATGTGCATCGGTCGGCCCCGACCACCCACCGTAACCGGGAACACCCCGATATTTTCCTCGCACTCGCTTCTACCATGGTTTTTTCCGTCATGGACGACCCAAAGAATGTCATGTAGCCGCGTCTCCAGCCCGCCCAGGACGAAAAGCCCATTTTCCGTCATGATTTTTTGTCATAGAAGTAGGACCCCACCATATCTATGATGATACCGTGTTTTGTCACAATTATTGTCATAGAAGTGTCATAAGTATGACATAAAAAAATTTCGTTCGGCCCAAAATGTCAGGGATGTGTCTTTTTTTGTAGTGCGTACAGCTCCTCACAAGCAAACTCCTATGCTTCTCCACCCTAATCAATTCCTGGGCTGTTGATATCCCCTATTCCTCGAAGGATGTGCTCAAGTTAATTTGTTCCACAAGATGAGTGATGTAGTATTTGTAGGAACTAGATTACTTTACTATTGCAATAGTGTGGTTCGAAAATCCTTTATTTTTCTATTATATATAGAATGGAATTTGTAAGGTTTAGTCTGCATTTCACAATCAATATGTGCTGTTGAAGTAGTTTAAAATGTTTAACTTTCTTTTTGGCCAGTATCCATATATATGTGGATGTATCATTGTTTTTTCATAATCAATTTGTAATGGTGCTTAATGTACTGTTTGGTCTGCTTTTTTGGTCTGTATCCCTGAATTGATGCCCTTAAGATCTTTTTTATTTCTATAATTCATGAGCACAAATGAGCATGAAAAGAAAATATCCCATGATTAAACGTAAGCAAGCCTTGGTGAACGAACTGATATTTTCCATGTATTACAGGCGAAGCAGAAAAAATACAAGCTCTATAAGCCCCACGGCCTCGAGGCCAATGCCTAGTTTGATGCTACTGTGCTACTAACTTTACCACACCCCTATTACAGTTTATAGTTTACTTTATCAGAGAAACTAGATCAGCGCTCAGGGCTGGTGTGCTACGGTTGGTTTAGGTATGTCTACGAGAAGACGGCGACCACTATAAGATGCTCTCCTGATTTAGGACGGTTCTGAGTTTTCTTCTATTATTAGAAAAAAAATAAGAGAGAAAGGATTGTTATTTTTGCTGCTACAACTATATGATGCTCTGTTGTTACTATTTATTGTATGAAGTCGTGTGAACTACCTACCAGATTTAGGCTCGGATGATTCAGATAGGATGGAAGATGCGTAGGAATTCGTTCATGACATTCTCAATGAATTCGATCCATCGCTGGTGAGCTTCATCATGTAAGACCTTTTGTAACTTCATTCAAATTTATCCAGCAACAATTGCATGACTCTTGAAAGTGCTAGTTATCGACTAGAGGGGGGTGAATAGGCTCTAAAATATGGGGTGCCATGGGAATCCCAAAGCTTAGGCTCTTGCCACTCCTTGTTCCATAATCCATCAAATCTTTACCCAAAATTTGAAAACTTCACAACACAAAACATAAAATAGAAAGTCTCGTGAGCTCCGTTAGCGAAAGAAAACAAAACACCACTTCAAGGTACTGTAATGAACTCATTCTTTATTTATATTTGTGTTAATCCTACTGCATTCCAACTTCTCTATGGTTTATAAACTATTTTACTAGCCATAGATTTCTTAAAATAAGCAAACACCACACGAAAAACAGAATCTGTCAAAAACAGAACAGTCTGTAGTAATCTGTAGCTAACGCAAGATCTGGAACCCCAAAAATTCTAAAATAAATTTCTCGACGTGAGTAATTTATCTGTTAATCATCTTCAAAAATAATTAACTAAATAGCACTTTCCAAATAAAAATGAAAGCAATTCTCGTGAGCGCTAAAGTTTCTGTTTTTTACAGCAAGATTAAAAAGAGTTTCCCCAAGTCTTTACAACGGTTCTACTTGGCACAAACACTAATTAAACACAAAAAACACAACCAAAACAGAGGCTAGATAAATTATTTATTACTAAACAGGAGCAAAAAGCAAGGAATAAAAATGAAATTGGGTTGCCTCCCAACAAGCGCTATCGTTTACGCCCCTAGCTAGGCATAAAAGCGAAGATAGATCTAGATATTGCCATCTTTGGTAGGAAATCCATAAGTGGCTCTCATAATAGATTCATATGTTAATTTAATTTTCTTTATAGGTAAGTGTTCCATGCCTTTGCTTAACGGAAATTGGAATCTAATATTCACTTCCTTCATATCAATAATTGCACCAATCGTTCTAAGGATAGGTCTACCAAGAATAATAGGACATGAATGATTGCAATCTATGTCAAGAAAAATAAAATCTATGGGCTCATAATTCCTATTTGAAAGAATAAGAACATGATTAATTCTTCCCATAGGTTTCTTGATAGTGGAATCCGCAAGGTGCATGTTTAAAGAGCAATCATCAAAATCACGGAAACCTAGCAAATCACACAAAGTCTTAGGAATCGTGGAAGCACCCAAATCACACAAAGCATAGCACTCATGATCTATAATTTTAATTTTAATAGTAGGTTTCCACACATCATAAAGTTTTCGAGGGATAGAAACTTTCAACTCAAGTTTTTCTTCATAAGATTGCATCAAAGCATTAGTGATATGTTTGGTAAAGGCTTTATTTTGACTATAAGCATGAGGAGAATTTAGCACAGATTGCAACAAGGAAATACAATCTATCAAAGAGCAATTACCATAATTAAATTCCATGAAATCCAAGATAGTGGGTTCATCTATATTTAAAGTTTTGACTTCTTCAGTCCCACTTTTAACAATTTTAGCATCAAGATCTAAAGACTCCGAATTTTTGGAACGCCTTCTAGGTAAAGGTGGATCATATTCAGTCCCATCATTATCAAGATTCATATTACAAAACAAGGATTTAATAGGGGACACATCAATAACTTTTATATCTTCATCTTTTTATCATGGAAACTAGAAGAACACGCTTTTATAAAGCAATCTTTCTTAGCACGCATCCTAGCGGTTCTTTCTTTGCACTCATCAATGGAAATTCTCATAGCTTTGAGAGACTCGTTGATATCATGCTTAGGTGGAATAGATCTGAGTTTCAAATAATCAACATCAAGAGAAATTCTAACAACGTTCCTAGCCAATTCATCAATCTTAAGCAATTTTTCTTCAATCAAAGCATTGAAATTCTTTTGTGAAGTCATAAATTATTTAATATTAGATTCAAAATCAGAGGGCATCTTATTAAAATTTCCATAAGAATTGTTGTAGGAGTTACCATAATTATTAGAGGAATTACTAGGATACGGCCTAGGATTAAAGTTTCCTCTATACGCGTTGTTACAAAAATTATTCTTACCAACAAAATTCACATCCAAAGATTCATTATTATTTTCAACCAAAGTAGAAAAATTAGGATCAGAAGAAACACTTTTATTAGCAAATAATTTCATAAGTTCATCCATCTTTCCACTCAAAACATTAATTTCTTCTATCGCATGCACTTTCTTATTAGTAGATCTTTCGGTGTGCCATTGAGAATAATTAACCATAATATTATCTAGGAGTTTAGTAGCTTCTCCTAAATTGATTTCCATAAAAGTGCCTCCCGCGGCCGAATCTAAAAGGTTTCTAGAAGCAAAATTCAATCCGGCATAAAATTTTTGTATAATCATCCATAAGTTCAAACCATCTGTAGGGAAATTATGTATCATTAATTTCATCCTTTCCCAGGCTTGTGCAACATGTTCATGATCAAGTTGCTTAAAATTCATAATATCGTTTCTAAGAGAGATGATCTTAGCGGGAGGAAAATACTTAGAGATAAAAGCATCCTTGCACTTATTCCACGAATCAATACTATTTTTAGGCAAAGACGAAAACCAAGCTTTAGCACGATCTCTAAGCGAAAAAGGAAATAACTTCATTTTAACAATATCATTTTCCACATCTTTCTTCTTATTCATATCACACAAATGAACAAAGTTGTTTAGATGGGTAGCGGCATCTTCACTAGGAAGGCGGGAAAACGGATCTTTCATGACAAGATTCAGCAAAGCAACATTAAATTCACAAGATTCAGCATCGGTAAGAGGAGCAATCGGAGTGCTAATAAAATCATCGTTGTTGGTAGTAGTAAAGTCACACAATTTGGTATTATCTTGAGACATCGTGACAAGCAAGCAATCCAACACACAAGCAAACAAGAGACAGACAAAAAAGCAAATAGAGAAAGCGGAGGAGGACGGAGAGAGAGAGAGAGAGGGCGAAGAAAACGGCAAGGGTGAAGTGGGGGGAGAGGAAAACGAGAGGCAAATGGCAAATAATGTAATGTGGGAGATAAGGGTTTGTGATGGGTACTTGGTATGTTGACTTTTGTGTAGACTCCCCGGCAACGGCGCCAGAAATCCTTCTTGCTACCTCTTGAGCACTGCGTTGATATTCCCTTGAAGAGGAAAGGGTGATGCAGCAGAGCAGCGTAAGTATTTCCCTCAGTTTTTGAGAACCAAGGTACCAATCTAGTAGGAGGCCATGCACGAGTCCCTCGCACCTACACAAACAAATAAACTCCTCGCAACGAACGCGATAAAGGGGTTCTCAATCCCTTCACGGTCACCTGGGAGACGTATCAAGCATCCCCACTCTTCAAACAAAACTAGCATCCCTAAGCTTAGGGTTTTGCATATTATTAGCACAATCAAAAATTATAGATACGTTGGAGACGTATCAACACTATTCGAAACCCACTTTCAATAATATTGCAAACACTATTATCAATCTCATATTCATCATGTGACTTAAATAAATTTTCAAGATCAAAGTAGAATCACCCCAATCATGATCACTGCAACAAATAGTAGTCATAGCAAAACTAGCATCCCTAACCTTAGGGTTTTGCATATTATTACCACAATTGACATCAATATAATTTATACTGTCATCATTGCAATCATGCTTTTTATTCAAAGATCTATCGTTAATCACTTCATAAAGTACTTCATCGCAATTTTAAGATTAACGAATTTCAAGCAAAACTTCATAAAGATAATCTAGTGCACAAAACTCACTAGCAATTGGTTCATCGTAACTGGATCTCTTAAAAAGATTAGTAAGCGGATGAGGATCCATAGATCTTAGGTTCTTTGTTTGGCAATAAATAAACAACTATTCCAACCAAACGAGCAAACAAGCCAAGGAAGACATCAAGGAAAATGGAAAGACAAACAGAAGAAGGGCGAATAAAACGACAAGGGTGAAGTGGGGGAGAGGAAAAGGAGAGGCAAATGGAAAATAATGTAATGCGAGGGATAAGAGTTTGTGAGGGGTACTTGGTATGTCTTGACTTGTGCGTAGACTCCCCGGGAATGGTGCCACAAATGGCTCATTGTCGGGAGTCAAATCTTGACTTGACTTGGCATGAATCTCACTGGCAACGGTGCCATAAATCCTTCTTGCTACCTCTTGAGCACTGCGTTGGTTTTCCCTTGAAGAAGAAAGGGTGATGCAGTAAAGTAGCGTAAGTATTTCCCTCAGTTTTTGAGAACCAAGGTATCAATCAGTAGGAGATCACACTCGAGTCCCATGCACCTACACAAACAAATAAGAACCTCGCAACCAACGCGATAAAGGGGTTGTCAATCCCTTCACAGTCACTTACGAGAGTGAGATCTGATTGATATGATAAGATAATATTTTTGGTATTATACGATAAGGAGAAATAAATATGCAAAGTAAAACAAACGGCAATAGATTTCTAAGTGTTGGAAGATTAATATGATGGAAGATAGACCCGGGGGCCATAGATTTCACTAGTGGCTTCTCTCAAGAGCATAAGTATTACGGTGGGTAAACAAATTACTGTCGAGCAACCGATAGAATTGAGAATAGTTATGAGAATATCTAGGTATGATCATGTATATAGGCATCATGTCCGTGACAAGTAGACCGAAGCGATTCTGCATCTACTACTATTACTCCACACATCAACCGTTATCCAACATGCATCTAGAGTATTAGGTCCATAAGAACAGAGTAACGCCTTAAGCAAGATGACATGATGTAGAGGCATAAACTCATGAAATATGATATAAACCCCATCTTTTTATCCTTGATGGCAACAATACAATACGTGTCGTTTCCCCTACTGTAATTGGGATAGAGCACCGCAAGATTGAACCCAAAGCTAAGCACTTCTCCCATTGCAAGAAAGATCAATATAGTAGGCCAAACCACATTGATAATTCGAAGAGACTTGAAAAGATAACCCATCATACATAAAAGAATTCAAAGGCGATTCAAATACTGTTCATAGATAAACTTGATCATAAACCCACAATTCATCGCATCTCGACAAACACACTGCAAAAGAAGATTACATCGAATAGATCTCCAAGAGAATCAAGGAGAACTTTGTATTGAGGTCCAAAGAGAGAGAAGAAGCCATCTAGCTAATAACTATGGACCCGGAGGTCTGAAGTAAACTACTCACACATCACCGGAGAGGCCATGGAGTTGATGTAGAGGCCCTCCGTGATCATTTCCCCCTCCGCCGGAGCTCCAAAAAGGCCCCAAGATGGGATCTCTCGGGTACAGAAGGTTGCAACGGTGGAATTAGGTTTTCGTGGTGGTCCTGGATGTTTGCGGGTACGTGCACTTATATAGGAGGAAGAAGTAGGTCGGTGCAGCAACGAGGGGCCCACGAGGGTGGAGGGCACGCCCCCTTGCCTCGTGGCCTCCTCGATTGTTTCTCGACACCCACTCCAAGTCTCCTGGATCACGTTTGTTGAGAAAATCACGTTCCCGAAGGTTTCACTTAGTTTGGACTTCGTTTGATATTCCTTTTCTGCAAAACACTGAACATGCAAAAGAACAGCAATTTGGGCTGGGCCTCTGGTTAATAGTTACTCCCAAAAATAATATAAAAGTGTAAAATAAAGCCCATTAACATCCAAAACAGATAATATAATAGCATGGAACAATCAAAAATTATAGATACATTGGAGACGTATCACAGTGCAACAAAAGGTTACAATGGAAATGAGGTGAAGTAGATAACCCTATTTACACAGAGGTGGAAAGGAAACAACTAGTGGTCAATAATGGTGGATGACACAAAAGCCAACAAAAAGAAGCATCTACCTTATCTAAATGGGAAAGAAAGTAAGACAGTAGCATTTCTGAAATGGTGGCATTGATTAATATTAACAGAGAGATTATATTAACAATAAAATTCGTTAAACATGTAATTTGCTTTTAACTGTGGCACTGCATCAATTTTCCAGCGACATTATTAGAGGGTCCTTGTTTACAGGGACATTTTGGTGGAGGGACTAAAAAAACTCCGTGTCAGTCCCATCTAAACCAAACAGGAGGGACTTTTAGGGACTAAAAGTGGGCATTTGGGACTAAAGAAAGAAGACCCCGAGGGAGAGTCGTTTTGGGACTTTTTCCAACAGTTGCCCCTACCACGCATCGCACCTTGTCTCTATTAGTTCATTACTAGGGGTAACATGGTCTTTTAGCATGTCATTTAATAACCTCTAGTCCATATTTAGTCCCTGGAACCAAGCAGGTAGGGACTAGGGAGTTTATAACCAAACAAAGGCTTAGATTAACAATAGCTAAAGAGTTGCACGGGACAGTGGATGCACCAGCACCATGTGCATCTACCGATGTACTGGGGTGATGCACAGTCTGTTGCAACAAAGAACAAACAACCAAGGAGCATATTTGTGTGGGTCCCAGTTTTCTTATCTTTAGACACCTTTCCCTATGTGAGCGCAACAAATCTAGTCCTGCTCAAACTCTACAGCCTTGTCCCCCCAAAAAAGATCAGTTCGTTATAGATGTGCATACTGCATTTGTCATTGTTTTCCATTTTCGACCAACGTAGGTGCAGGATAGCCAGTCTGTACTAGTACTTTCTCCACTTCCTTTCCTCTATGAACCACTTCCTAGATTTATGCTATACAACTTTCACCACTACTTTCCCCCATTCCCGTCCTCTTTGAACCACGTCTTAGATTCATGCGATACAACTTTCCCCACTACTTTCCCCCTTCCTTTCCTTTTTGAACCACGTCCTAGATTCATGCTATACAACTTTTCCCACTACTTTCCCCCATACCTTTCCTCTTTGAACAACGTCCTAGATTCATGGTATACAATTTTCCCTACTACTTTCATGTTTGATCCAACACCTAGATTCAAGCGCAAAAGCGAAAAAAGCCCACATGTAGCTAGAGCAATGCATGTGGAATAAGTAAATTATACATTAAGGTTCTTGGGGTGTGGTTCGGTGGGCAACCGGAGGTCGTTCGACCCACACTATGTACGGTGGTGAAGAAGAAGGGGTCGGAGGCCCTCCTGCACTGCCGCTGGGTGAAAGTGAACAACTGCGCTGGTAGTGGATTCCCTCCCTCGCCGACGGCGACAACGTTAAGACTACTTCCCTTCCCGGTGGACAGATCCTGCCGGCTCTTTTACCAGCAGTGAGGGGAGAGAGAGAGGCCAACAAAGTCTTCTTTAGATCTGGAGAGGGTGAGAGAGTGTGAAGAGAGAAACTACAAGCAGACCAGCAGTGAGGGGAGAGAGAGATGCCAACGAAGTCTTGTTTAGATCTAGAGAGGGTGAGAGAGTGTGAAGAGGGCAACTACAGGCGCCGAGGATCCAGTGTGTATATATATATTGAAGAGAATGTGAAGACTGCAAACCCTAGAAAACAAGCAACGAGGCTGCAGCTTATAGGTGATGAGGTGATTATATGGTCACTACGAGATCGTATAGCTCCGTATCCATCCATTTTGACCAGTTAAAGAATCCTCCTGGCACGAATTATGCTCATGTGTAGTTATCGAACCAGAGACCTCAAGTTTGATGAGCGAACATGCTAACCAGCTACACAACACTCCTGTTATGTTCAACGAGAGTAAAATAACCTTTTATAAATTCCTGCATTCGTGTGACAAGCATGCCGTGTTTTTTTGTGTGTGGGAGTCATTGGGATTTAAATCATAATCGTGTCATGTGGCTTTGGTGGTAAGACTATCCAAATTGGTGCAGAGTTAATGCAGCCTTAGTCACCTTACCTCTCTCCACGTAGTACGTTGGGTCCCACCAGTCAGAGGGTGAAACAAACAAATTAATAAGAAAAATTAAAAGCGCCAGCGGTGTTTCTTACCTCACACATCTCACTACTGCTTGGGAACACTGTCCAATTGATCCCTCTGTTCGCTCACCTATTATTTTAAGTCAATCCTTATTATAACATGCACACAATTTTGGGCACTTGTATTCGACCTAAGTCAGTGTGCCACCGTATCTCATACGACTCCCTCCATCTATGTGATTTGACGGCTCATTGGTCATTATTACTGAGGTGGTAGGACTGCTGGATGTCCCACGCTTTCAGCGAAAGGAGGTACTACTAGATTACAATTTTCTCCTTTCTTACGGCGGAGGAGTGCAAGAGCAGTGAAAACACGCAGGCTCAGTGATTACATGACCCACCTCACACTACAACTTTATTTATAAATGACGCGACACCTACTACTCGTTCTCCTATAAACCTTGTGCTTGGCATCTCCGAACTATTAACCTTGCGATTAACTCTTCGCCCCTTCGGGAAGTCGAGCAATAATGGTACTGTAGTATATATCATTCTGGCTATATGAGACCGAATGAATTGCTGCATGTCCACCACATGGCGAGGGTCGAGGGGCGAGGGAGAGTGCGTACTATTACATCCGTTTCAATATGGACTACATACGGAGCAAAATGAGTGAATCTACAATCTAAAATAAGTCTGTATACATCAGTGTTTGGAGTATGTACTAGTAGTTCATATTGAAATCTACTAAAGGACATATATTCCAAACAATATGATAATCTCTCTAACCAAGGTAGGGACGAGGAGTAAACCGAGGGAGTACTAGTAAAATTTTCTCCTCGTCCTGTGTAACGCCCCGGATGTAACTTTCCCAATTTGTACTCCAACTCTTGCCGTTTCTGGCGTTAAGTTATTTTATTTTCTCGGGTTCGGGTTTTTGTCTCCGTGTGTTGTTATCGTTGTTATGATCTCATATCATGTCATCATGTGCATTGCATTTTCATACGTGTTCATCTCATGCATTCGAGCATTTTCCCCGTTGTCCGTTTTGCATTCTGGCGCTTCGTTCTCCTCCGGTGGTCAATTCTACCTTTCTTTCGTGTGTGGGGATTAAACATTTTCGGATTGGACCGGGACTTGCCAAGCAGCCTTGGTTTACTACCGGTAGACCGCCTGTCAAGTTTCGTATCATTTGGACTTCGTTTGATACCCCAACGGTTAACCGAGGGACCGAAAAGACCACGTGTGTGTTGCAGCCCAACACCCCTCCATTTTGGCCCAAAACCCACCTAAGCCTTCTCCATCATCTAGATTGTTCGATCACGATTGTGTGGCCGAAAACCGCACCTCATTTGGACTATCCTAGCTCCCTCTATGCCTATTTAAAGGCCTCTCCCCGAAAATCCGGATCCTCCCTGTCCTAACCCTAAATTTTCGGATCTCCGCCGTCGCCGGACACGTCCGGACGGAGCCGGACGTGTCCGGATCCGCCTCCACCGCCGCCACGTGGCCCAGGGAGCCCGGAGCCGCCCCCGCGGCCCATCTCCTCCACCGCCGCCCAACCTTCTCCTTCCTCCCGCGCTGCTCGCCGGATCCGCCTCCACCGCCACCGTGCCGGCGCCACGCCTCCGCAGCTCCGCCGCCTTGCCCGCCGCCCGGAGTCGCCACCGCCATCACCGGCCACCGCGGTGCTCGCCGCCTCGGCCACCGCCGCCGCCTCCGCCCCTCATCGCCTCGGTCTCGGCGCCCGAAGGCCCTGCGTCCTCTCCCTCATCGTCCGGCAAGAACTCCAGCGAGCCCCGGCGTCGAACCTCGAAGAGCGTGCCACGATCCAGATCTGGCCGTGAACAGTAAACACTAGGTCGGATTTTTCTTCTAAGTCCCGAAAATCCCAGATCCATGTGCCCTTCTTCATCATGCTATAACTTTGCATCCGTAGCTCCGATTCATGCATGTAGCATATCAAAATGTTCATCTCAGAGAGTACATCATTTCATTCCATTGCATCATTTTCATTTTAGTTCATCTTGATGCCCTAAATGCTGTTAGAAGAGGGCTACTTGAGTTATTTGTCAGATCTGCTGCTCCATTTAGATTTTTGTCATTTTTGCCATGATTATTGTGTGCATGATATGCCATGATGCTCTACATATGTTTTGTTAAGGGTTTTGTCATCTTTCAAGAGGTGCAACCCATGTATTTTTTTGTGATGTGTGTGGTGCCTAGTGCAAGCTTGCCAAGTGAGGCACTTGGTAATTATGTTTTCAGGGACTTAGCATTTCCACTAAGTCCTTGAGCTGTTTAGATCATGATGCCATATGTCCATGTTGATTCCTAGTGATCCGTGCCTCTTTTGAGGATGATCAGTAAGGATGTTTTGTTAATCTTGTAGTGCTGTATCCATCCATGTCTTTGTTTGCAATTATGGAGCAACCTAGTTTGAGTCAATCAAGCTCTACTTTTGCTACTTTGTGAATCTAGGCAGATTGTCAACTTGTTTGCAATTTTGCCGATGATGTTGTAGTTGATCCATGCATGCTATGTTATTGTTCTTGCCATGTCTAGCTTGAATTTTGTGTGTTCTAGATGGATGCATGCTTAGTTTGTCATGACTTGCTCCGTAGTGAGTGCATCGAGCTCCGTAGTGAGTGCCAGTTTTCACCAAGTCTAGAATCTGATTATGTTTTTGCCATGTTCACATGCTTGCAATTGTATTTTCTGATCCCTTTTGGCTCAAGGTCACTAAGGGACTTTTGTTAAGTTATTTGAGTAGCTCCATGCCATGCTTTACTTTGCCATGATCAGGTCCTGTAGCATGTAGTTTTGTTGCTCCGAAGAGGGCTACCTGGTCTGAAATTCCAGACAAGTGTTAATTTCTGCCATGCTTGTTTGAACCTGTTAATGGATGAATTGGCCGTGGCTCAATGCTAGACTTTTGTTAAGCATCTTGAATTCATCCCTGCCATGTATTTTGTTGTCATGTTTGGGTGCTGTAGCATGTTCATCTCATTGCATTTAGATGGCTACTTGCTGCAAATCGCAGACCGGTGTCATATTTGAATCGCTTGCCATTTCCAAACCGTAACTCCGATTCTGGTGTTCTTTATATCGTTTTCAAGCGATTTCATCTCATATTTCTAGTGGCACACTTGGTTTTCCAAGTTGAGGCCCGGTCCATGCATTTCCTGTCACATCTTGCATATGCATCCCGCATCGCATCCCGCATAGCATATCTTCATAGCATCATATTGTTTGATCCTTGCACGTGGTTGATTGTGTCCTTGTTGCTTGTTTGTCTTGTTTGGGTAGAGCCGGGAGACGAGTTCACTAATGAGGAGCCTGTTGAGTTTGCTTTCGAGGATCCAGTCAACTCTGACAACTTTGCAGGCAAGATGATCATACCCTCGAAATCACTACTATCTTCGCTATGCTAGTTTGCTCGCTCTTTTGCTATGCCAATGCTACGATGCCTACCACTTGCTTTCAAGCCTCCCTAATTCCCATGTGAAACCTCTAACCCACCATGTCCTAGCAAACCGTTGATTGGCTATCTTACTGCTTTGCTTAGCCCCTCTTATAGCGTTGCTAGTTGAAGGTGAAGATTGGAGGCCGTTCCTTGTTGGAACATTTATTTACTTGTTGGGATACCATTATATTGCCATGTTATCTTAATGCATCTATATACTTGGTAAAGGGTGGAAGGCTCAGCCTCTCGCCTAGTGTTTTGTTCCACTCTTGCCGCCCTAGTATCCGTCATATCGGTGTTATGTTCCTGGATTTTGCGTTCCTTATGCGGTTGGGTTATAATGGGAACCCCTTCATAGTTCGCCTTGATTAAAGCTTTTCCAGCAATGCCCAACCTTGGTTTTACCTTTTGCCACCTAGCCTTTTCCCTTGGGTTTCACGGACTCAAGGGTCATCTTATTTAAACCCCCCCCCTGGGCCAGTGCTCCTCTGAGTGTTGGTCCGAACTGAGCTGCCTGCGGGGCCACCTCGGGGCAACTTGAGGGTTGGTTTTACTCGTAGCTAGTCTCATCTGAGTGTGCCCTAAGAAAGATATATGTGCAGCTCCTACGGGATTTGTCGGCACATTCGGGCGGTGTTGCTGGTCTTGTTTTAACCTGTCGAAGTGTCTTGAAGAACCGAGGTACCGAGTCTGATCGAAACGTCCCGGGAGGAGGTCTATTCCTTCGTTGGCCGTGAGAGCTTGTCATGGGCTAAGTTGGGACTCCCCTGCAGGGATTTGAACTTTCGAAAGCCATGCCCACGGTTATGGGCAGATGGGAATTTGTTAATGTCCGGTTGTAGATAACTTGAACCTTAACTTAATTAAAATGGATCAACTGAGTGTGTTACCGTGATGGACTCTTCTCGGCGGAGTCCGGGAAGTGGACACGGTGTTGGAGTAATGTTTGCGCAGGTTGTCCTATAGTTTCTCGCTCGCGCTTTGCCTCCTCTTCTCGCTCCCTTTTGCGAACAGGATAGCCACCATATATGCTAGTCGCTTGCTGCAGCTCCACTTATATTTACCTTGCCTTACCTATAAGCTTAAATAGTCTTGATCGCGAGGGTGCGAGATTGCTGAGTTCCTGTGGCTCACAGATTACTATTACACCAGATGCAGGGCCTGATGATTCCGCTCTAGGTGACGCGCTCGAGCTCAAGTGGGAGTTCGACGAGGACTCTCAGCGTTACTATGTTTCCTTTCCCGACGATCAGTAGTGGTGCCCAGTTGGGGGTGATCGGGACCGTGTCGCATGTTGGGTTATCTTTTATTTTGGCATCGTAGTCGGGCCATGAGTGTTTGGATGATGTATGTTATTTATGTACCTTGATTGACGTGGCGAGTGAAAGCCAACTATGTTATCCATTTTTACTATCTATATTACATGGGATGTTTGTGATGATTGCCTGACTTGCGACATATGCCTTCAATGCGATTATGCCTCTAAGTCGTGCCTCGACACGTGGGAGATATAGTCGCATCGAGGGTGTAACATCCTGCGAGCCATCGCGCGCGTGGGCGAGGGAGCAGGCGTAAGGCGTAGTAAGCAAGCTTCACCTCATTGTGCGAGACACCGCGCCCGTGGGTGGGGGGAGACGGCGTACAAGCAAGCTTCTCCTCATTCTGCGAGTTGACGGGACACATCAAATGTACTCCAGTGTATAGAGCCTTGCCTCTAAGGTAGGCCCCACATGGTTTGCCTCTTTTTTAACATAACGCGTCAAGTCGAAATTTGTTTGTTCACCCGTGGTAGATGATCCTCCCTCCATCTAGTGGACAACCAGTACACGTGTCAAATTACCACGTCGTCTGCCTTTTCGTACAGAAATGAGCTCCACCGTGTACCCACACGGGTTTGGTTGGGAAAGAGACGGGAGTACGTGCACCTCTTCTCTTCGTGCATGTCCCCGACCTACGTGGGTGTGTGTGAGAGATACAAACCTAGACACATGTCTTGTGCGTTCGTGAGTGTTTTTTGTTTGGGGGGAGGTTGATTTTGTGAATGTATTTGTGGGAATATGTGTCGATGACATCTCAAACAAAATTTTGCATGCAATGTGTGTGAAATGGAGGCCTATCCATATCATATATAGAGGGTTGGGCGATCCACGAGAAGAGAGGGAGGGGTCATAGATATCGATAGAGTTGAAGAGACGATCAAGTGGGTGGGTGCGAGATCGATGAAGAGAGCCATCAAAATTGTGTGTGTGTGCAAGTCAAAGATATAGGGCGACTGACCTAGCTACCGGAACGTCAGATGGCACATGTCAAGTTTGTGTGTGGTAGGGAGACATGACTAGAGCGCTTTATGTATCGGTGTGTGTGGGAGGGGGTGGGGGGAGGGGTAGGCAGATGCCCAACTATAGAGGTAGAATGACTCGTATATGTGTTGAGAAGGAGAGACCCAGCTATGCCTTGAAGGAGATCGGGCGACATCCATACATAACTGAAGGACGGGAAATAGGATGGGACAGAGAGAGAGAGAGAGGAGAGAGAGAGAGGTAGGGAGAGGGGTAGAGTGCTGGATGGGTGATGGAGTTGCTTCTCGAAGATGGTTGGAGAGGCCTGTTGGTGTCAAAACTGGCGGATCTCGGGTAGGGGGTCCCGAACTGTGCATCTAGGATCGATGGTAATAGGAGACGGGGGACACGATGTTTACCCAGGTTCGGGCCCTCTCTATGGAGGTAATACCCTATGTCTTGCTTGATTGATCTTGATGAATATGAGTGTTACAAGAGTTTATCTACGACGAGATCGTAATGGCTAAACCCTAGAAGCCTAGCCTGTATGACTATGGTAATGAGTATATCCTTTCTGGACTAACCCCTCTGGTTTATATATACACCGAGGGGAATCTAGGGTTACATAGAGTCGGTTACATAAGAAGGAATCTTCATAGTCGGTCGCCAAGCTTGCCTTCCACGCCAAGAAGAGTCCAATCTGGACACAGGTACAGTCTTCGGCCTTCATGTCTTCACAGCCCACCAGTCTGGCCCATGGATAATAGACCAGACGCCCGAGGACCCCTTAGTCCAGGACTCCCTCAGTAGCCCCTAAACCTGGCTTCAAAGACAAGGAGTCCGGCGCGCAGATTTTCTTCGGCATTGCAAGGCGGGTTCCCTTCTATCCGAACTTCAAGATAATCTTCCGATGCGATGATAGTATCTAGACCTGTCAGACACACCATACATGATCGCAGAGAGAATATATATTTTTACACGAGTCTAATTTGCTGATGACCTCACGTCTGTTCGGTCATAATTTTGAACCGTTTTTCGTCTTCCGCTCCACGTTTCGAGACACGGCTGCCACTGGCACATCTTGTCGAAGTAGAGATTGTGTCTCCTTATTACGGGATTCTCATCAATACGGGCATGGGTGACCCAACCGTGCCATTTGCACGACCCTTGGGAATAGGCGAGTTTAAGGTGAGTGGGGAGACGGTTGATATTCATTGTCAGGACCCCGATTCTAAGTCACACCGATCTAGCATGTAACACCTCTTATCAGTTTGCGGCCTCACGCACGGTAATCACACAGTGTCGCCTTACCATGGCCCGGGACCGTTTGCGCCTTTTGGCTCACGTATATGATAGTGTCGCTAGCATCCATATGACAGAGAACCCGGTCCGACATGACTAGTCGTGAACTCAAAGTGACACTAACTTACAGGGACATGCATACATGAATCAACATCGAGCAAGTCGGTCAGCAGCGTACGAATCCGGGATGTAGCACTGGGCTAACAGGACTCCAGGAACCCGGGCTGTAGCAGGCTAGGCAGGACTCCGGATGTCACCGCGTGACATTACCCCGAAGGGACAGACACATGAACGAAGTGATTGACATGCCGGCTAGTCAAGTGTTCCAGAGCAGTAGTGGTGGGCTAGCAGGACTCCAGTGAGCCGGGCTGTAGCGGACTACTATGGCTCATGGAAGCACAAGACCTACATTTCCCCATAAGAGAGGCTACCAAGGATAAACAACTAGGTTGTCGGATCCAACACATACCAAGCATTTCAATCATACACACAATATACACGATATGTGTAAATACAACATGGCATCACAACATAACTCTACGACTCAAGTATTTATTCATTAGGCTCCGAGGAGCCAAGCATTCCAAACATGGGTCTCATGACCCCAACATACAGAGCATACAAACAACAAGCACATGCGGAAGCTTAACTTGTCTGAGTACAAACAAGTACAAATGAAGAAGGCTGAGAAGCCTGACTATCTACAAGACCCTGCCGGGGGCACAAGATCGTAGCTAAGGTAACAAGCTAAACATCGAAGTCCATGCGAAACTACTAGCGAGACTGACGTCTCTCTACAAAAACATAAAATAGGCAAACGTGAGTACAAATGTACCTAGCAAGACTTACATCAGAACTAACTACATATGCATCGGTATCAAGAAAGGGGATAGTGGAGTTTAACTGCATCAAGCCAGCTTTGACTCAGTGGCTAACCTGAACTACGACTGCAAGCAACTCTTTTGAGGTGGCGCACACGAGTCCACATATTCAGCAATCAATACACCACTATGGACCCGCTCCCGTCTACCTACGAGAACGCCATCCATAGCACTCACACTTATCTTGCGCATTTTAGAGTATCCACTTCAAGTTATCTATGAACTGTATAGGCAACCAACTAGTCCTTTACTGCGAATGCGGCTATTTGAATAGATGATGTTAACCCTGCAGGGGTGTACTTCTTCATACACGCTCTCACCACTTACCGCCGTTTACACGACATGTACTCGGCAACCTTCAAGCGGAAGCCCAACAAGGGTGTCGGCCACGGCCTACCTAAACACTCAAGTCTCTAGTTTAGGTTTATCGCCTATCCAGATTCCATCCACAGGGAGTCCGGCCGAGGGTTCCACATATGGCCCCGAACGATGTGTACAGGGTTCCGAGACACCAAACGGGCGCCCGGCATGCCCGACCACGGTGTATCTACCGCATCATAGCCCACCCCTAGGGTCAGCGCTACGCATGTCTGCCAACACATATCCTATAAACACGAGAAAGTAGTTGCAACTCCTGGACAGAGAACTAGGGTGGTTAAGAAGCCGAGAGGGTCCATTGGTTTCGGGCCCAATGCATGGTAGTAGCTGGTTCTTAAATCACACATACAGATCTCGGTGCTTAAGGGCGGTTCCAATGAAACAACCCACCATGTACTCCTACATGGCCTCTCATCGATACCTTTACCAAATCGTATTCAACATACTTAGCTCACACATAGTAGGACATGTTCACAACTTTCCAATTCATCCCTGATGAATCAGACCTGGCACAACTCTAAGCAATAGCAGGCCTGACAAACAAGCATGAATGAGTAGGCACATCAGGGCTCAAACAACTCCTACTCATGCTAGTGGGTTTCATCTATTTACTGTGGCAATGACAGGTCATGCAGAGGAAAGGGGTTCAACTACCGCAGCATGTAACAGTTGAATCGTTGTTGTCCTAATGCAGTAAAAGAGAGCAGGAGCGAGAGAGTGGGATTGTATCAGAATGAACAAGGGGGTTTTGCTTGCCAGCACTTCTGAAGATAGTATAGTTCTTCATCGGTGTCATCGATCTCATTGACGGAACAACGTCTACCGAGGAGGGACAAATACCGGCAACATAGAGGAAACACAATCAATGCAATGCCACAATATGATGCATGATCATGACATGGCAATATGATGTGGTTTGAGCTAATGCAACTAGAAACCAGATTAAATTAAGTTGGTTTGAATCAAAGTTTCAAATTCAACTCCATATGTGAAGATTCAGGTGCCATTTAGTTGATTTGCCCTAAACAGTAGTCATAAGTTGTTCTAACATGCATGAAAATGGTACAGATGGATAGACTGAATTTTTCTAATCATTTTTCATACATAAATCTTTCCATTTGGATATTTTCTGAAATAAATAAATCATTTCTGATTTATTTAAAATCTAGAAAACAGATTACTGCGTCAGCATGACGTCTGGTTGACGTTAGCAGGTCAACGGGTCGCTCCAGGTCAAACCTGACCCATGGGGCCCAGTGGTCCGTGACTCAGGGCTGGTTAGAGTCATAGACAGGTGGGACCGGTCAACGGCCACGTCAACAGGGTCAATGCTGACGCGTGGGGCCACTATGCTTAACTAAAACTAAACAGGAACTAAACTTTGATTAATTAAGGGCGCGGGGCCCAACTATCTGTGTCAATGTGGTCAATTAACTAGGTGATTAAACCCTAATTAAGCAGCCATGTCATCATCACCAGATCTACGCCGACGATGACCAAACCGACGGCGAAAGCTTGCCGAACTCGCGTTAGGGACGACAGTTCGTCGCGCTGCTGGCACCAGGGAGAGCCTCTTGCTCGTCCGCATCCAAAGGACTGGACGGGAGGCCGCGGGGTGGCCAGAAACGATGCCGGCGACGAGGTTTAGCGGCGGCAGAGCTCAGGCTCGAGCGGGTAAGGGGTTTTAGCGTGAGCTATAGAAAACGGCGTGACGCGTTCGCTTCCCGAGGAGGCGGTGAGCATGTTGGTGGTGCTGGGGCGAGCGGGAGAGCACATGAGCATGGAAGTCGTCGGCCATTGCGGCGGCTGGATCTCGGAGCTCACGGCCGAGGGTGCTACGGCACGTGAATGAGCAAAATGAAGGAGCGGAAACGGAGGTCACAGCGAGGTCATCAGCGCCCTCATTGGGCTCGGGGAGGGGCTGGTGATGATGGGAGGTCACCGGCGATCTCGGCGACCGAGAGGTTGAAGACGGTGCAGTGACAATGGAGCAGGGCTTCCGGCGAGGCGTGAGTTAGTGGAGCGGACGTGGACGGTGTTATGGTTCCTCCGGATGCTTCAGCGAGGCGAGTGGTGGACGGTGGCTGCGGTGACATCGAGCGGCGGCGACGAGCTCCGCTTGGTGGGAGAGAGTGGCACCCAGAGGAGGGGATGAGCATTCGGGGAGAGAGAGAGAGGAGTCGAGGGCTTCCAGGCATCACGCTGGCACCGTCTAAGCGTGACGAGGGTGAGCCAGGCACGCTGGGAGGGAGGAGGTGGCCGGGGTGCGTGCGCGCGTGCATCGGGCACACGCTCGTCCTCCTGGCAGAGGAGGAAGACGATAATGGAGGAGGCAGTGGTGGGCCGGGCCGCACAGTAGCAAGCCGGCCAGCTAGACTAGTAAGCGCCAGGCAAGACACTCAGTTTTTATATATGTTTTCTATTTTTGCAGTTTGTTTTAATTTGGTTTTCAAAACCAAACTATTTTATATACTTCTGGAAATTCATATGTGGTCTGTTAGGATATATTTAGAGTCACTCACAGGTTTCCAGAATTATTGGACTTTTAATTCTTTTATAGAAGAATTAAATCCAACTCAAATATTTATTGAGTTAAATCCGAATGTCCAAAATAATTCCTCAAAAATGTTCCATATTTTTGGTTCGGATCAAAACCCTTTCCAAAATTATCAAAACATCATTGAAAGACATTTTGGAAACATTGGATGCATTTTCTAGGGTTATTTGCCCTTCTTTTAATTAAATTTTTGAGGCTTTCAAATTTCCTCAATTCAACTTTCAGAATTTAGACATGATGTAAGGATGCAATGCCACTAATTACAAGCATTATTCTAGGGTTGTGACAACTCACCCCCACTAAACAAGAATCTCGTCCCAAGATTCAAGCGTAGGGTAAGAAGAAGGGGGGGACGCAAACTAACACAATCTTCACGATCCAGGTTGCACTTCGTAAGAACGTTGATTCGTCACCATCTTTGTCTCGACATCTTGCTTTGGAAACTTCAACCAACACGACAACGAGAGAGAAAAAAAGAAAACTCTAGAAGAATCGATCTTCTCGAGGATCGAACAATTCAGGATCAACTCGGAATGAGATGTGGAAACATCTCTTGAGTTGAGAGACAAAAAACATATGAGGAGCAATGGGAAGAAGCGGATGACGAAGGTTCAAATTGGTAGGTAACAATTCCATGCTTAGGTAGGATGGTGAATGGTTTCAAGATAGCGATGAAATAATTGCCATGATTCCTTTACAGGACACCTTGGGGGAGGTGACTCGTAGAGTTATTCCCCTAAATGGCAAAAAGAATTACTTTTGATATCTAGATCATTGAAACTCTGTATACCAGCCTAAGGCAATCACAATCGATCGTTTGGCGGAGTTCAAAGGAATGGCATATCCGGATTCAAATGGATGATGTGGACTACCTTGTTGAAGACAACCCGATGGATGATTTTGCTTATCATCAGAAATGGATGGGACCCATGGTAGGACCACTTCTGAAGGTGATGCTGACTAGAAATTACCGAGAAGGGAAGTCCAAGGGAGATTGGCACAAGGTGGTGCAAGCTGGGAACAAAATGCAAATGTCGGGAATGTTCCAACCATCATATCTACCTGAGATTCATATCTGGTTGGTGTCAGGACATTCCAGCTCATCAAGTCTAGAAAGAAAAATGAAAGTTTGCAACACAAATCGACGAGATGACGTTGCGAGATTCTTGGGGAGTGAACTACGATAGCAAGCTCCAAAATATGAGCTGGTTCTGCTACATACATGTGAAAATGTTGTCGAAGACAAGAATGACCACTTAGTAGTCCTATAATAAAACACTATCGAGTTCGGGTTAGGATCCATCATCAAGGATTTCGAAGTCTTTACGCGTGCTAGACTTCTTTTCCTTGAACAAGTCAATGAGTGGCTTGGGGTGCTAGGGAACATATGGAATGAAGGTTGCAAGTCTCCAAACCACAGTATACTTCGCACATATGCATGAATGAATTGGGATGATTCCAAAGGAAGCAAAAACAAGATTTCTCGAATTCACGGCGGCAACTTGCATCGATTGCACATGAACTTAGAGGAAGTCGCTACTTCCATCCAAACATATGCTTCATGAACAGAACATGAAGGTATTGTTTACAAAGTTTCCAACACTAGCTTAATGTTTAACACGAATCATGTGGGAGCCAAGTTGCTGCTATGGCTCAACAACAACTCATCGGAATTTCCATATCACTGGACTTCCACCATTATGTGAACAATGTGACAGTATTGGTCAGACCAAAAGATGTAATGGTGTATGCTCGAGGAATCATCCATGAGTAATACAACATTATGAATATCGTTGGTTCTGATTTGATTTGACGATAGCCCAGTCAAATCAAAGATTGGATAGGATAATAGCACCGACAACTAATCACGAGGATCAATCAACGAAGATATCATCTCTCTTCAACACACACACACACACATAAGGATATCCCTTTGGAATGAACGAGGTAAGACAAAGCTTTTATCTTCCAACTCTCCAAGTTGTTTTAGCTTAACCAACTAGCTCAAGGTATCCAACACAGATCCTTGAAGAAAGGGTGGTTTATGGAAAAACCAACTTGATCACGAACTCGACATAGCGGCCAGGTGACAACCTGGTAATACTTCCGAGAAGATATCTGGAAAATCACGAACCACCGATATGTTACAAAGCTCGAGAACAATCTTGCTTTTCAGGCCAAGACGATATGATCATAAGAGCAACGGATTCAATGCTAACTCAAAGATCGAAGAGTGCACCAGAAATAAAGACAAGGTAGCACGATCAATCCTGATAACCAACACGCTAAGAATGATATTAATGTCCATTAACTACCAAGCAGCGAGGTTCCTAGGAGTATTAATTTCACACATCACGATTCACTTGTCGGCATTCCGGTTACAATAACACGGGAACCGAGGAATGAATAATGATGGCAAGAAGTATCATTGCGTCAAGAATTCATAGGAGGTGCTGCAATTCTCACGAAAATCCTGGCATAAGGCGGTAATACTTCATGGTAGAGCAGAGCAAAAGCTAGATCGGCATTTTGATCCATGGAATACTATTACTTTGACTCAATCCTCGAAGTGGACAAGGTACTAGAATTTGTTTCTCCTAGTCATTCCAGAATATAATAGCTTGACGGACCACAAGAGTAATAGGTATCGATGAACGAATGCACACATACTCTTGACTATCAATTGATAGACAAAGGTCAGAAAACAACTAAAGAGGGACAACTCAAAGGAACATACAATTTTCTGAGTTGTGGGTGCAGAGATTAGCATGTCGAATGAGTTCAACATATTTCTTCCGGATAACCCATGCAGAAAGGTAGAATTGGAAGAGTCATAACATAGAATCGGGAACTCGTCAAGAGCACTCTGGTTGTGATCTTTCGGTTCAACGAGGAACTTTTGCCATAAGTAGTTCATGGTATTTGGAAGAAAGAAATACCACGAACATCGAGGTCTATCGCAAAGGTTGCTAATATAGTAAAGGAATGAGCAAACACTATCAACATGAAATAAGTAGGGTGAATCTCAGGTTCAAACCCCAGGAATAGAATGCCTACTAACTAAATGGCATCACGGGATGCCTTCGAGAATGACGGCCAGAATAATCACACCGGGAACACAAAACATGGCTAGATTACTAGGTGACTCCCTAAAACACCTAGGGTCATAAAAAATAGCCCCAACATATATACCGAGGCAGTAGAGTATCTCAACGTACCGGATAGTGTGCTTATTCTGACCAAAAAGGACATCGGGAACAGAAAGAAAGGATTTGCGAATGCATTAGCCTATTTAGTAACCTGGGATGACTCGGACAGCATAACAGTTGTAAATGCTCAAAAAGAATTGAGACATCCTGCAAAACGGTGGCATAACCACTCAACATCACAATATCAAGGTTCCGAGACCAACTATGAACACACGGAAGTACTGGAAGCTGAACTGAGACATGAATCCATCAATCCTATGAGTCTATGGATTGGTAACACGTCATCCTGATAGATAGATGAGAAGGCCTAATTCTTAATCCCCGTAGAAGAGAAGAGGATGACTCAGATGAGAAGGGCATAAGGTAAAGGAGTAAATAGAGCCTTACGTTCCCTTCCACAATCAATTTCCTTACATAACTAAAGCATTTCTAGACACAACTTCGACCGGTTTGGCTTGGAAATCCTACAGGCAGTCAGGCTCTAATACCAAAGCTGTCAGGACCCCGATTCTAAGTCACACCGATCTAGCATGTAAAACCTCATATCACTTTGTGGCCTCACGCACGGTATTCCCACGGTGTCGCATTACCATGGCTCGGGTCCGTTTGCGCCTTTTGGCTCACGTATATGATAGTGTCGCTAGTATCCATATGATAGAGAACCCGGGGAGACATGACTAGTCATGAACCCAAAGTGGCAATAACTTACAGGGACAGGCATACATGAATCAACATCGAGCATGTCGGTCAGCAGCGTGCGAATCCAGGCTGTAGCACTAGGCTAACAGGACTCCGGGAACCCGGGCTGTAGCAGGCTAGGCAGGACTCCAGATGTCACCGCGTGACATTTCCCCGAAGGGACAGACACAGGAACGAAGTGATTCACATGCCGGCCAGTCAAGTGTTCCGGAGCAGTAGTGCTGGGCTAGCAGGATTCCGGTGAACCGGGCTGTAGCAGACTACTATGGCTCATGGAAGCACAAGACCTATATTTCCCCATAAGAGAGGCTACCAAGGATAAACAACTAGGTTGTCGGATCCCACACATACCAAACATTTCAATCATACACACACTATGATCGATATGTGTAAATACAACATGGCATCACAATATAACTCTATGACTCAAGTATTTATTCATTAGGCTCCGAGGAGCCAAGCATTACAAACATGGGTCTCATGACCCCAACATACAGAGCATACAAACAATAAGCACATGCGGAAGCTTAACTTGTCTGAGTACAGACGAGTACAAATGAAGAAGGCTGAGAAGCCTGACTATCTACAAGACCCTGCCGGGGGCACAAGATCGTAGCTGAGGTAACAAGCTAAACGTCGAAGTCCACGCGAAACTACTAGCGATACTGACATCTCTCTGCAAAAACATAAAATAGGAAAATGTGAGTACAAATGTACCCAACAAGACTTACATCAGAACTAACTACATATGCATCGGTATCAACAAAGGGGGTAGTGGAGTTTAACTACAGCAAGCCAGCTTTGACTCAGTGGCTAACCTGAACTACGACTGCAAGCAGCTCTTTTGAGGTGGCGCACACGAGTCCACATATTCACCAATCAATTCACCACTATGGACCCGCTCCCGTCTACCTACGAGAACGCCATCCATAGCACTCACGCTTATCTTGCGCATTTTACAGTATCCACTTCAAGTTATCTATGAACTGTATAGGCAACCAAGTAGTCCTTTACCGCGGACGCGGCTATTCGAATAGATGATGTTAACCTTGCAGGAGTGTACTTCTTCATACACGCTCTCACCACTTACCGCCGTTTACACAACATGTACTCGGCAACCTTCAAGCGGAAGAACAACAAGGGTGTCGGCCACGGCCTACCTAAACACACAAGTCTCTAGTCCAGGTTTATTGCCTATCTAGGTTCTATCCGCAGGGAGTCTGTCCGAGGTTTCCACATACGGCCCCGAACGATGTGTACAGGGTTCCAAGACACCAAACGGGCGCCCGGCATGCCCGGCCACGCTGTATCTACCGCATCATAGCCCACCCCTAGGGTCAGCGCTACGCACGGCCGCCAACACATATCCTATAAACACCAGAAACTAGTTGCAACTCCTGGACAGAGAACTAGGGTGGTTAAGAAGCCGAGAGGGTCCATTGGTTTCGGTCCCAATGCATGGTAGTAGCTGTTTCTTAAATCACACATACAGATCTCGGTGCTTAAGGACGGTTCCAATGAAACAACCCACCATGTACTCCTACATGGCCTCTCATCGATACCTTTACCAAATCGTTTTCAACACACTTAGCTCACACATAGTGTCAATGTGGGCAATTAACTAGGGGATTAAACCCTAGTTAAGCAGCCACATCATCATCACCGGATCTACGCCGGCGATGACCAAACCGACGACGAGAGCGCGCCGGACTCGCGTTAGGGACGGCAGTTCGTCGCGCTGCTAGTACCAGGGAGGGCCTCTCGCTCATTCGCATCCAAAGTACGGACGGGAGGCCGCGCAGTGGCCGGAAACGATGTCGGCAACGAGGTTTAGTGGCGGTGGAGGTCAGGATCGAGCGGGTACGGGGTTTCAGCGCGAGCTAGAGAAAACGGCATAGCGCGTTCGCTTCCTGGGGACGCGGTGAGCATGTTGGTGGTGTTGCGGCGAGTGGGAGAGCGCAGGAGCATGGAACTCATCGGCCATGGCGGCGGCCGGAGCTCGGAGCTCGCGGCCGAGGGTGCTATGGCACGGGAACGAGCAAAACGAAGGAGGGGAAACGGAGTGGACCTCACAGCGAGGTAGTCGGCGGTCTCATTGGGCTCGGGGAGGGGCTGGTGACGACGCGAGGTCGCCCGCGATCTCGGCGACCGAGAGGTTGAAAACGGTGCAGTGATGATGGAGCAGGGCTTCCGGCGAGGCATGAGTCGGCGGAGGGGACATGGACGGTGATGCGGTTCCTCCGGATGCTTCAGCGAGGCGAGTGGTGGACGGTGGCCGCGGTGACATCGAGCGGCGGCGATGAGCTCCGCTTGGTGGGAGAGAGAGGGAGCCAGAGGAGGGGATGAACATTCGGGGGGAGACAGAGGAGACCAGGGTGTCTAGGCATCGCGCTGGCGTCGTCTAGGCGCGATGAGGGGGAGCCAGGCAGGCTGGGAGGGAGGAGGTGGTCGGGGCGCGTGCGCGCATGCGTCAGGCACGCGCTCGTCCTCCTGGCAGAGGAGGAAGATGACAGGGGACGAGGCGGTGGTGGGCTGGGCCACACAGTAGTAGGCCGGCCAGCTGGACAGGTAAGTGCCGGGTAAGACTCTCAGTTTTTATATCTGTTTTCTATTTTTGCAGTTTGTTTTTATTTGGTTTTCAAAACCAAACTATTTTATATACTTCTGGAAATTCATATGTGGTCTGTTAGGATATATTTAGAGCCACTCACAGGTTTCCAGAATTATTGGACTTTTAATTCTTTTATGGAAGAATTAAATCCAACTCAAATATTTGTTGAGTTAAATCCAAATGTCCAAAATAATTCCTCAAAAATGTTCCATATTTTTGGTTTCGATCAAAACCCTTTCCAAAATTATCAAAACATAATTAAAGAACATTTTGGGAACATTGGATGCATTTTCCAGGGTTATTTGCCCTTCTTTTAATTAAATTTTTTAGGCTTTCAAATTTCCTCAGTTCAACTTTCAAAATTTAGACATGATGCAAGGATGCAATGCCACTAATTACAAGCATTATTCTAGGGTTGTGACATTCATGTCCTTTATAAGGGGATAAGGATTCTCTTTCTTTACCCACACCCCTGCTCCTCCTCGGTCCTTCCATCCCTGAGCTCCAACGCCCAAGCTTTTAGCTTTTCCCTCGTCCGAGAAAGCACTCCAAAGATGTCCAAATCCGGAGCTGGTGGCAAGTGGATGGCCTCCTCCGTCAAGAAGAGGGATATCAAGGCGCTCCGGGAGGCCGGATATCTGGCCAAGGAGATCGCTCACCGACTCCCATCCAAGGGACATATCGTCCCTAATCCAGAGCCCCACGAGAGGGTTTTGTTCCTCACACATTTCGTTCGCGGGTTGGGCTTCCCTCTTCACCCCTTCGTCCGTGGACTGATGTTTTACTACGGTCTATACTTCCATGACCTAGCTCCCAACTTCATCCTCAACATCACGACATTCATTGTCGCGTGCGAGGCCTTTCTCTGCATCCCGCCTCGTTTTGGCCTATGGCTGAAGACCTTCAATGTGAAGCCGAAGGTGGTGAGCTGTCATCAAGCAGAGTGCGGAGGCACCATGGTAGGCAAGATGCCCAATGTTACATGGCCTGAAAGCTCATTTGCAGAGACGGTGAAAGGTGGCAATCAGAGTGGTTCTGTATCACCAAGCCGGGTGACGCCAACTGGGTAACGGCCCCTGAATTCCGATCCGGAATCCCGATGTGGCTCACCTCCTGGCAAGAGAGGGGCCTAACCTAGGGTCCCTCAGACGAGCTGTCTGGGCTCCAAACGTGCGTCTAGAGCATGATAGATAGGGAGAGCAAGATTGTCAATGTAGTCTAGGTCATGCTCATTCGTCGGCTCCTTCCGTGCCAACGCCGGACTTGCTATATGTGGGAGTACGATCCGGCCAAGCACCAGACGCTACTAGAGCTCTTCGGCACAACGCACGAAGAAATCTGGAAAGTGCTCTTCAAGTCCGGCGAGAGGCCACCGCCCACGACCGAAGATCGCGGGCTTAGCTTAAAATGCCAGGCTAACCCAATAAGCTCTTTTAATGTTTTCAAGGCGTACCATTTACTAGCATATTTTGAGAAAAAGCCTAAGCTTTCCTACCCATGTTTTGAGGCCTGGATCAAGATAGCGGAGGGGATTAACTGTCCGGCTCCGCTGCCCGAAGACTAAGAATTCCCATTATTGGTGAAAATGCTTTTTCCCGCACTTTATGAGGTGCTGGAGAAGACGACGAAGAAAGCAGCCAAAGGGGCTGAGGGAGTCCTGGACTAAGGGGTCCTCGGGCGTCCGACTTGTTGTCCATGGGCTAGACTGATGGGCTGTGAAGACATGAAGGCCGAAGACTGCACTGTGTCTGGATTGGATTCTACTTGGCATGGAAGGCAAGCTTAGCGACTGAAGATTCCTTCTTATGTAATCGCCTCCATGTAAACCATAGATCCCCTTGGTGTCTATATAAACCGAAGGGGACAGTCCGAAAACAACACATGTACTCATTACCATATTCATAGGGTAGGGTTCTATGTTTTAGCCATTACGATCTCATGGTAGATCAACTCATGTAATACTCATATTCATCAAGATCAATCAAGAAGGAATTAGGGTATTACCTCCATAGAGAGGGCCCGAACCTGGGTAAACATCGTGTCCCCCGTCTCCTGTTACCATCGATCCTAAACGCATAGTTCGGGACCCCCTACCCGAGATCCGCCGGTTTTGACACTGACATTGGTGCTTTCATTGAGAGTTCCACTGTGCCGTCGACAAAAGGTTCGATGGCCCCTTCAATCGTCAATAAGGACGCTGTCCAAGGAGGGACCTTCCTCCCCGGACAGATCTTCATATCCGACGGCTTCGTACTGCGGGCCAATTCGCTTGGCCATCTGGAGCAGATAGACAGCTACGCCCCTAGCCATCAGGTAAAATTCGGAATGTTGAACTACGTCGTGGATATCCATAAAGACTTCATCTTTGAGGGATTTGAACCCGCGGCGATCGCTCCCCCTCATCCCGATGAACGCGACTTAAATCTGTCATCGGATCAAACCCAGGAGATGGTTCCTGCTGTTGCAACCACCTCAGAGCTGAAGCAGATCGAGCCATCCGAGGCTGCAGAGTCCGCGGCGTTGGAGCCGCACATGGACTCGACGCCCTGCAATATTCGCTTTAACAGAACTTCGGACTCGTCTCTGGCTATAAGTTCCAGACTGTGTACGCCCGTGGACACTGAGCAAGATCAGTTATCGATCTTCGAGTTCAGCGCCGCTGACGTTTTCCAGCACTCGCCTTTAGGTGATGTGCAAAAATCTTTAAAGAATTTGTCCTTGGAGAAGGACCCACTTCATAGCCACCGTCGATGACTTAACCGACGTGCTTGACTATGGCTCCAAAGACATAGACGGTATGGACGACGATGCTGACAAGGAGCAAGGCGAAGACCCTCCATTCACTGGACGTTGGATGGCTACCTATTCATACGACGTGTACATGGTTGATACACCTAAAGGATCTGGCGACAACAAAGAAGAGCCAGATGTGAATAAAACCTCCGAGACACAGTCCAAGAGCCGACGGCCCAAATGCTGCCCCAAGCCCCGCCGCTCAAAGGATGGCAACACTGGCATCGGAGAAAATAGTACTCCGGGAGACGCCGAAAACAATGAAGACCCTATTGGGGCTACATCCGAATAGGAACACGACAGCAGGCAAGACAACCCTGACTAACAGGCCATAGAAGATGACTCGGAGGATGATAATTACTGTCCACCCTCCGAGGAGGAGACAAGCATTGGCAACGAAGACTTCATCGTGCCTGAGGATCCTCTCGAGTAGGAGTGCTTTAAGCTTCAGCTCATAGCCATGGCAAGGAGCCTGAAAAAGAAACAAACACAGCTTCAAGCTGAACAAGACCTGCTCATCGACAGACGGACTGATGTCCTGACAGCTGAGGAATACGCCCTCAACCGCCCAGCAAAGAGCTACCCGAAACACAGACTGCTACCTCAATTCGATGAGGAGGCGCCGGAGCACATATCTCCCTCGTGTAGTGCGGACCGACCACCACGTGGTCAGGACAGGGTGGTTGAACTGCCACCCCGCGGTCGGGATAAAGCGGCAACTCGGGCCGAACAGTAGACCGCCCCACCACCCGGCTAAAATAGGGACGGAAGAGTCCGGAGTCATATGTACGACCTCCGACAAACTCTGGACAGTAGAGCAGGACACACAAGATCGATCTACGGATCGCGAGGACGTGTCGCCAAGCATGACGATGGCTACCTATTTAGACATGACAAACCTAACCACGCTCGGGCCGAATGCCGCAAACGCACTCCATCAGAGCTCAGCCACGATGCAGCCCGATATAGAGGTGCCGCACACCCGCTCTGCTTCACAGATGAATTACTAGATCATGAGTTCCCCGAGGGGTTCAAGCCCATCAATATCGAATCATACGACGACACAACCGATCGTGCAGTATGGATCGAGGATTTCATTCTCCACATCCGCATGGCCCGAGGAGACGACCTCCACACCACCAAATACCTCCCATTAAAGCTCAAAGGACCAGCTCGGCACTAGTTAAATAGCCTGCCTGAGAACTCCATCGGCAGCTGGGAGGACTTGGAAGAGGCTTTCCTCGACAACTTCCAAGGAACTTATGTCCGGCCACCAAATGCCGATGACCTAAGCCACATAGTTCAACAACCCGGAGAATTAGTCAGAAAATTCTGGACTAGGTTCCTAAACAAAAAGAACCAGATCATTGACTGTCCGGATGCCGAGGCCCTAGCAGCCTTCAAACACATCATCCGTGACGAATGGCTAGCACGCCACCTCGGACAAGAAAAGCCGAAGACGATGGCAGCCCTTATGGCACTCATGACCCGCTTTTGCATAGGCGAGGACAACTGGCTGGCTCGTAGCAAAAACACAGCCAGCAAGGCAGGCCCCACCGAGGCGAAGAACAGCACCGGCAAGCTCCAACGCAATAGACACAAATGCAGAAGCAATGGCGACAACACCGAGGACACCACAGGCAATGCTGTATTCAGTGGCTCCAAGTCTGGCCAATGGAAGAAACCCTACAAAAGAAACAACGAAGGACAATCCAGCCTGGACCGCATACTCGACCATCCGTGCCAAATTCACGGCACCCCGGATAAGCAAGCCAATCATACCAACAGGGATTGTTGGGTCTTCAAGTAGGCTGGCAAGTTAAATGCCGAAAACAAAGAAAAGGGATCACAAAGTGAGGACGATGATGAAGAGCCCCGACAGCCAAACACTGGGGATAGAAGAAATCCCCCCCAGTCAAAATGGTGAACATGATATACTCCACGCACATCCCCAGAAAGTAGCGGAAATGAGCACTCAGGGAGCTCTACACGGTAGAGCCAGTCGCCTCAAAGTTCAATCCATGGTCGTCATTTCCGATCACCTTCGATCAACGAGATCATCTGACTAGTATCCGCCATGGCGGTTCGGCCGCACTGCTCCTTGACCCAATCATCGACGAATTCCACCTAACATGAGTCGTGATGGATGGCGGAAGCAGCCTCAACTTCTTGTACCAGGATACAGTACAAAAGATAGGCATTAACCCTCACGAATCAAACCAACAAAGACTACCTTTAAAGGAGTCATAGCAGGTGTAGAGGCCCGCTGTACGGGCTCAATCACACTGGAGGTGGCCTTCGGTTCTCCGGATAACTTCCGAAGCGAAGATTTAATCTTCGATATCGTCCCATTCCACAACGGCTACCACACACTGCTCGGACAAACTGTGTTTGCTAGATTTAATGCAGTGCCACACTATGCTTATCTCCAGCTCAAGATGCCCGGTCCACGTGGCGTCATAACAGTCAATGCAATACGGAATGCTCCCTCCGAACAGAGGAGCAAACCGCCGCCCTAGTAGCAGAAGTACAGAGGGGCCTTCTCAAGCAGCATTATAATCCAGCTGACGAGCCCCTGGACACCATCAAGAGGGTCCGGACTACACTACAACAGGATAGCGCGGCTGCTAAAAATCTCGACTAGCAATTCGGCCTCCGTTGTAGCCCCAATGAGGTAGTGGCATTCGTACCATGCGTACACAATTATGCACTCAAAATTCCATGGACATCGATGGAGGCACGAGATAACCCGGGGTCTACAATTCGGCGAGACCGATCCCGGACACATACTTTTACTTCTTTTTCTTGTTTCAGGCACCTTTTTCCGTGGGCCTGATGACAAGTCCTTTAGAACGACTGAAATACAACAGAGGAAAGCAACATAGGTGTGTAGGGTAACCTTTATACGTTCTCTTGACAGTATTCATACTTATTTCTCAGGACCAGCACGCTGTGCCCTATTGATTCCGACACGTTAAATGGCCAGATACTTCTCGCACCATCTGTACAAGATATGCCTTGTCGTATCCATCCAGTTATAATAAAAATGGTTCATGGCCCAATTTCTGTGGTTTTCGCTTCTTACTTCGTTTAATTTCGATCTGCCTATTTGCTGTATCGACACTCTTTTACGTTTCATATTCGCTAGGGACTACCTGTCGCCCCACAATACGGCAACATAGTCCGAACAATTCTTACATAGAAGTTCGGCACCCCGAATTTAGCTTTATATGCATTGGCTCCGAATCATGTCTTTGGTCAATAGTTGGGTTGCCCGGCTCCTGTGCTTGCTACCCTACGTTCCGCTCCATCGGGTAGGGTAGTAAAGGGAGAACTACTGCGATTGTGCCCTGGCTTTGACCAAACGAGCACCTCAGTAGAGAAAGCCGAAAACTGACTGTCATGATATGGCGAGAGCCGGTCAACTACTCGAGGGTTACAAATTGTTGGAGATTTTTTCCGCGTTACGCAAGAGATCGACACTTCCCGATCAGATGATGACAGTACTCTGGCTTAAACCAGGGGTTGCGCCCATGCTTTATTATAAAACTCCTATGCCTAAGTGAGGGCGTTAAAGCCATAAAGTCTGATTGCCTTGTTTGTTGCGCTAAACAACTCCTTCAAGGACCATGTAATTGGATCAAGAATGTTTAAATTCCATCCCGAACACCTCCGCGCTATCTACATGAGGGCAGAAGCCGACTACTGGCCAACCCTCAGCTTACACACGAGACGGCCGTACAGGAGGAAACAATTCAAAGCATGATAAAATTACTTTACAAAAACTGGCTTTGTTCCCATAATACAAGACAAAGGCACCATGAATACATTTATTCAAATACAATGTCCTGCGAACATTGCACCGCTACCAGTCGAGACCCTTCTATGACATCCTCGAAATATCGCTTAGGTGTGCGGTGCTCCTTGCCGTCCGGCGGCCCGCTGGCGACTTCAGCAACATTCATCTTCGCCCACCACATCTTGCACCGATCGAACTCCATATGGGCACCTTCAATACATATAGAGCGCTTGATAACATCCAGCTGAGGACACTCGTTCACCATTCGCCTCACAAGTCCGAAGTAGGTGCTAGGCATAGCTTCGGCTGGCCACAACCGGATTATCAAATCCTTAATGGCTTGTTTGGCCACCCTATGCAGCTCCACCAGCTATTTCAGCTGATCGGTGAAGGACACGGGATGCTCTGGTGCCGCATACTGCGACGAGAAGAGCCTCTCCGAAGAACCCCCTCCTTCGGCTCGATAGAACTCCACGGTGTTTGATACACTGTGTGGCAAATCCGCAAAAGCCCATGGGGAACTCTGAACCTGGGTTAGTAAAAGGTATTGCTTCTCCGCATACTTGCTTTGCATCTTAAATGCCTTACCTGCCGTGATCTTCTTGGCCTCCTGGATCTCCTGGAGGGCGGCCTGGGCCTCATTCCGTGCGGTCTCCATGCTCTGACGAGCCTTGGCGAGTTCAATCCCTCGAACCGACGCATCATGCTCCAAGGCCTCGCATTTTTTCACCGCATCCTGAAGCTCCTGGTGGACTTCTTTAACCCGGGCCTTTAGCTTCTTACGGGCGGCTTGCTGCTGGACAGCCTGCTCCTCGGCATCGCACAGGGCCTTCCTCAGGGCCTCGACCTCGATTGCGGCTTCTGCACATATCACAATACCGCTGTCAATAAACAGCGCTTATCCTTTCCCGAACATATAGCAAGTCGTTCCTCACCTTGCTTCTCCTGGAGCCGAACCTTAACGTCGCCAAGCTTGTTCTCGGTCCGCTCCAGCCTCCGCTTCAGCCAAGAGACCTCAGCAGTGTGCAAGGTCGCGGCCAACAAGGACGCCTGCTTATTGATACATATTCAGTCAGCCTCCTTTAATTAAGGATTGATCCCCTGTCCGGTTCTCCTCGCTGAACACCGAACAGCGACTCAGGGGCTACGGACTATACAGTGTTTTTCTCTTTCTTACCTCGAAACCTGTTAATAGGCTGTCGTAGGCTTCATTTAGTCCGCTCTTGGCGAATTGAACCTTCTCGATCACCGCACCCATAAGGATACAGTGCTCGTCCACGACGGAGGCGCTTCGTAGCGCCCCCATCAGGTCGTCTAGCGCTCTTGGACGGACAGGAGCTACCGGTGGAGGCGATGCACCCCCTCCTTCAAAGGGGACTGCTTGCCCGACTCCGGAGCCATATGGGTCTCCGGAATCATATTCGGCTGAGGGCCGAACTGGACACGGCCCTCTTTGCCAGTCTCCATGGGGATTGGCTCCCCCATGTGTCCGGCCGTGGAGGTCCTGCCTTGTGGCGCCTCCCGGACAACCTCCTGGGCTCCTCCCTTTGGAGCGGTCCTCCGGGATAACACTTCGGTGTCGTCCCTGGCCCCGGGGGAGTAAGCAGGCGGTGGCGACATGCTCGCCATATCCGACGGAGCCAACGAACCTCCAGATGAGGATCGCTGGATAAGGTCACGGGCCGGACTGCAATAGTGTGGATTAACCATGTTAGAATAATAAAAAGAAAGGGCTGGATGTGCGCATAAATAAGCCATGTCACTTACGATGCGGCCTAGGGCCTCGTACGGGGGCAACGTTCCGGACTACTATCGACGTCCCACGCGGTGTTAACCGCTGGGGCGCCCTTCCCCTTTTTGGGCGCTTTCGCCTCCAGATGTGCCGAGGCCACCCTCTTCTTCTTCTTCTCCTCGGGAGGAGGGTTGTTTTCCTCCTCCTCCTCCTCTTCCTCGTCATTGTCCTCAGGGACAGAGGAATGGGCCACTCTTGGCCCCCTTAGCCTTCTTCTTGGCCTTCTTCTCCGACGCCGTATATGGCGCCGACACCAGCATCTTCGCCAGGCGCGGGCTGACTGGTTCTTCGGGCAATGGAGACGCACACTGGATCCACATCACCCCCTCCACCCAGTCCTGAGGAAGCAATACTAAGATCTCAGACATGATCCCCTAAACATTTAAGTTAGGAATATGTCAAAAGTAACATACCTCGCTGGCGGGGTGTTTACAATTGTGACCACTGTGTGAGTCCATGGCCGGTGGCTTCTCGTTGCCCTTAAAAAGCAACTTCCAGTCCCCTTCGTGACAATACTCGAAGAGCCTTTTCAGGGTCTGGTGCTTCTTCGAATTAAACTCCCATAAAGGGCGGCTTCGGCACTGGCACGCAAGAATCCAGCGGCTTCAACGAGCTTGACGTCCTTGGTCACCATGCTTTGAACGCGCGTCTGCAGCGCTATCAGCTCATTAGGTGAACACCAGTTCGGACTCTTCTCGACCCAAGAGGTGAGTCGCATGGGGGCACTGGAGCGGAATTCGGTAGCTGCGGCCCAGGTGGTGCCGTGAGGTTCTATGATGTAGAACCACTGCTTCTTCCATTCCTTTACTATCTCCACAAAGGTGCCTTTGGGCCAGGAGACGTTGGATAGCTTTCTCACCATGGCCCCTCCGCACTCCGCGTGCTAACCATCCACCACCTTCGGCTTCACGTTGAAGACTTTGAACCACAACCCGAAGTGGGGATGGATGCATAGGAAGGCCTCGCACACGATGATAAACGCCGAGATGTTGAGGAAGGAATTCGGGGACATATCGTGGAAATCTATCCCGTAATAGTACATCAGCCCACGGACGAAAGGGTGGAGTGGAAACCCTAGCCCGCGAATGAAATGGGGGATGAATACTACCCTCTCTGTGGGCTCCGGCGTGGGGATGACTTGTACCTCGGCTAGCAGACGATGGGTGATCTCCTTCGCCAAATATCCAGCCGCTCGAAGCTTAGTAATGTCCTTCTCCTTGACGGAGGAGACCTTCCACTTGCCCTGACCACCAGATCCGGACATGGTTGCTTGAGTGGAAAGGAGATGAGAACTTGGGCGCTGGAGCTTGAGATTGGAAAGGCGGAGACAGAGAGAGCGTGAGGCAAGGAAGAGGGAATCCTTATCCCCTTATAAAGGCAGTGAATATTAAACGCCTCCTCACCCGCCTTAGGATTCGCCTGTTCCCTAGGGCAGTATAAATGACGCAGTTGAGTTACCCATGCCCGCATTAATGATAATCCCGCAATAAGGGGAAACGATCTCTGTTTCAACAAGACCTGCCAATAGAAACCAAGTCTTGAACCATAGAATGGATGAAGAAAAAAGGTTCGAAATTATAACCGGATAGACGCGATGTCGTGTTGGGAAAAAGCTATCAACAGATTAGATTCGTGCAAATATTAAATTCTCTTTGCGGTTGTGTATGGTGTGCGTAACAGGTCAGGATAAGATCATTGCATCCGAAGACTATCTTGGAGTTCGGAGAAAGGGGAACCCGCTTTACAATGCCGAAGACAATCAGCACGCCGGACTCCTCGTCATTGAAAGCTAGGTTCAGGCGCAACTGAGGGAGTCCTCGACTAAGGGGTCCTCGGGCGTCCAGCATGTTATCCATGGGCAAGACTGATGGGTTGTGAAGAAATGAAGGCCGAAGACTGCACCGTGTCTGGATTGGACTCTACTTGGCGTGGAAGTCAAGCTTGGCGACCGAAGATTCCTTCTTATGTAACCGACTCCACATAAACCCTAGATCCCCTTGGTGTCTATATAAACCGAACGGGATAGTCCAGAAACAACACATGTACTCATTACCATATTCATAGGCTACGCTTCTAGGGCTTAGCCATTACGATCTCATGGTAGATCAACTCTTATAATACTCATATTCATCAAGATCAATCAAGCAGGAAGTAGGGTATTACCTCCATAGAGAGGGCCCGAACCTGGGTAAACATCGTGTCCCCCGTCTCCTATTACCATCGATCCTAGACGCACAGTTCGGGACCCCCTACCCGAGATCCGCCGGTTTTGACACTGACAGGGGCCAAAAAGGGCCCTCACCAAAAAGGCCCTCCGGACGTGACGTCTGAAGACGAGACTTCCTCTTTGTCCGCTGACGATGACGATGAAGAGAAAGAGGAAAGCGACTCCCCACCTGAAGTGGGGAGGAAGAAGAGAGCGGCGCTTTTAGATCCAGAGGCGAAAGCGCCTAAGAGGGTTAGAGGCTCCCTCACGGATAACTCCGTGTGGGATGTTGATAGCAGTCCGGAGCAACCTCGCCGGACCAAGCCTCGGGCCGCCTCGTAAGTACTAGAATTCGAAAACTTTTGGCCTTCTCGGTTCGTAATATTTATATACCTTAAACCTTGTTATTGCAGTCCACCACGCGATGGCTCCCCGTGATCCTCGACAGAGGGGTCACTAGACTCAAAGGAGATGGCTAGCATGTCTTCGCCACCCGCTCATTCCGTCTCTCCCAAGGGTGACGACGAGGTGGTGTC